>NC_139007.1:56380529-56709399 GCF_964374135.1 Grampus griseus | reverse complement strand
TTGCACTCAACTTTCTTAATTTCCATATATCTGATTCATTCTTTAATCCACAGACATTACTGAATATGCTTTCTTCTTTTAAAGTCTCCAGTGACTTCCTAAATGTCAAATCTAGTGGCCACAGTCCAATTCCTATATAAGTGCTTCCTAGAAGCACTTGACAAGTGTTGACTAATCCCTTCTTTGAAACTCTCTTCTCACGTAACCTCTTTGTCAATTCACTTTGCTGGCTGTTCTCTTGTCCCTTGGACCTAGTCCCTCTTTCTCCTCCCACCTGATAAATATGAGTCCTTCTGGAGTTAAGTTCTGGTCTTCCCTTCTGTTTTTATATTCTATCCTGAGGGAATTCATGTACTCCCTCAGCATCATTTGAACGCATCTTTGTGTAAAGAACTCCTGGACCATATTTTTGTTCATGAGCATTCTACAGAGCTTCAGACTTACATTTCCACTTTCTTGAGCTATAAATCCACGTGGATATTCTATGTGTTTGAAGACAATGGAATAGTGTGGTGGTTTAAAACAAAAAAAAGCTTTGGGGTTAGACCCGTGTTGGGGTCCCATTTCCACTACTTAACTAGGTATTAATAACTTAATCTACCTACACTGAGTTTCCTCCCATGCCCAATAATATCTCCTCTACTGGCCATTATCAAGATTAAAGGAGATAATGCATGCAAGGTGCCGAACACATGAGCTTAATGAATGGCTTCTTTCTTCTGCATTCTCCATCTCAGTTTATAATGTCCCAGTGCTCTCAGTCACTGATTTAACTACAACTTCCTCTTGCTGCCACCCACATCCAGTTGGTCACCAGATCCTACTGATTGTTCCTCTATAATATCTCTCCTCTAATCCCTCCCTGCCTTTTACTGTTTCCTCTGCCACTGCCCAGCCTGGTCTCCTGCCAGGCTTATTACCCTATGTTTCTAACTACATCCTTGCCACTACAATCATTCTCCTCGAGTCCAGAGTTAGTAATATTACTCCCCTGCTCCAAATACCTAAATAGTTCCTCAGAACTTTAGAAAAAATTTATCTCATTGGTCTGGTATTTCGTGCCTTTCAAGCAATGGAACAAACTGGCCTTTCTGTCTTCAGCCAGTACACCCCACAAACGCATGCATAAGCCACGCCAAGCAAACCCCATACATTGTCACCTGTCTTTGCTTTTGTTCATGCTGTTTCCTAAGATTGAGATGCCCATTCTCTGTCCCCCACTTGACCTATCGAAATTTCTAACTCTCTCAAACAGATATTTGTACCTCCATGTTTATAGCTGCATATTCACAATAGCCAAAAGGTGGAAACAGCACAAATGGCTATCAACAGATTAATAAACAAAATGTGGTGTATACGTGCAATGGGAATATTATGTAGCCTTATAAAAGGAAGGAAATTCTGACACATGCTATATGGGTGAACCTTGAAGACATTATGCTAAGTGAAATCAGCCAGTCACAAAAGGACAAATATTGTAGGATTACACTTATCTGAGGTACCCAGAGGAATCAAATTCACAGAGACTGAAAGCAGAATGACTATGGGAGGGGAAAATTGGGAGTTGTCATTTAATGGGTACAGTTTCAGTTTTGTAAGATGAAAAACGTTTTGGAGATGGATGGTGGTGACAGTTTTTTGGCAACAATGCAAATGTACTTAATGCCACATAACCATACATTTAAAAATGGTTAAAATGGTCAATTTTATGTTATGTATATTTTACCTCAATTAAAATTTTTTCCTAACTCATCTTAAGTTACATATATTAAGTACCAGGGACCTAGGCACCTGGAATACAAACAAACAAACAGATAAATAATAAAGTGCTACCTGTCCCAGAAGGTCATATAATTGAGAAGGCCTCAAATTCTACCTCTACCGTGAAAAACTCCAGGTCATTACACTTGAAATTTAAAGCTTTCTTCTGTCTCTACCTATTTTAGCACTTGTCACATCCTGCTCTATATTATATCTGGTCCTCGTAAACGTTTGTCTCTCTTGTGAGATAATAAAATGCCCTAAGGTCAGGAGCTCTATCTTATCTATTCATTTTTTAAATCTATCATAGCACTTAATACAGTTCATTGCACATAATGGGGGCTCAATAAATACTTGTGGAGTAGAACAGAATGGAAGGGAAGTTAAATTCAGCCATCAATGATGTTTCAGGTCGAAAATGACAGCATCTCTTAGACAGGCCTTCCTCAAAAGGGGCATACTGACCAATAACATACTCTAACACGAAGGTCAAAGGAGAGCCCCGCCTCTCTAACACAACTACATCATTCAGTACCGGGTACTTACAGCTGCTCTGGATTCCATTTAGGATCCTCAGTAAATGGGCTATCATCTCACATTTGAATGAATTTTCTAAAATTTTAAATTTAAAGCCATGGTTTAAACATAGATGGATGGACTTCGGCACTGTCTGGCATGTTTACTGTCAGAACTGTGAACCGATCATTAAGAGTTTTGTGAAAAGAGGTATAGCCACTAACAGTTGGTTTCCCTTCCTGACCCACTGGAGTTTGGAGGAGTCCATCTGACAGCTGGTTTGGTTTTGAGTACATGGCAATAATAATCAGCACAAAGAGCACTTGGGAATCTACAACTTTCTATCTTCTGATAACCCTTTAATTATAAATCATCCAGGTAGCATCAGGCACTTAGGACTATTTTCTTGAGTACTAGGAAAATTTTTCCTTCATCAGGATGGGATTTCTCTTTTCATCTTCAGGAGCAGAGTTCTCTGTTTTACCATCTAGATGAGACTTAGGTCCCCCGGTGCTTAATAATTATGCCTAATAATTTACTGAGCGACTACTGTGTGCCAAGAACTGTGCAAGGCACTTCTTATCTCAGTCTTCTTGGCAATGCTATAAGATAGTAAGGTGGATTTCTGTTTTTGTGACTACCCGAGATTCTTTTCCTCTTCTTTCATTGATAGCACCGACCTTCCCTTTAGGGAGCTTGCAGACTCATTCCATGTGGCCTCAGGTACCTGTCAAGCCCACAGCTTCCTAACACCAAGGAATGGGTGGGTGATGGAAGTGAGGCCATTCAGACTCTGTCAGGAGTGTTGATTATTGATTTGTGGGCCGAGTGACAAGAGTAGCTGGCTGTAGGTAAGTTATTCCAGAGTGCACTCCCCCGAATTCCTGAACGATATCCGCAGAGTAGCCCCAGTGCCTGTTTTCCCCCAGGCCTGATCACTTAGCTTTTCCTTCAACTTTTCGACATACTAAATTTTGTTCTAATAAATTCTGCTTTTTAAAAAAAATCTAATTTTAGCCAGAATCAGTTGTTTGTAACCTGAAAATCTGCCTCATAAGGTAGTATATTTGTTTCTATTGCTGTGTAACAAACTTTACCACACTTAGCTGCTGACAAATACACACGTTTATGCTCTCACAGTATCTATGGGTCAAGGCTCCAGGCATAGCTAAACTGGGTCCTCAGCTCAGGGTCTCACAGGCTGCAGTCAAGGTGACGGCCAGGGCTAAGGTCTCATGTGAGGTTTTGGAGGTCTCTTCAGAGCTCATGTGGTTGTTGGCAGAATTCTTCTCCTTGTGGTTGTAGGACTGAAGTCCCTTTTTCTTGCTGATTGTCTGCTGAGGCTGCCTATTGTCAGCTCCAGAGGCCCCTGCAGTTCTTTGCCACTTGCATAGACCTCTCACAACAGGAGAGTTTGCTTATTCAATCCTGGCAAGATTAAAGAAGCAAACATTGAATGTCTCTCTCACTTTGAATGTCTCCCTTCAGGGAGGCCCTGGACCCTCCTTTAAAAGGCTTACCTGATTATGTCAGGTCCACCCAGGATAATCACCCTTTTGATTAACTCAAAGTCAGATGATTAAAACCTTAATTACATCTGAAAAATCCCATCTCTTTTGTCACATAACATAATTTAATCACTAGAGTAAACTCCCACACATTCATCCCACAGTCAAGGAGAGGTGATTAGACAAAGAATACAACCAGCTGGGGGGAAACTTGGGGGCCAGCTTATAATTCTACCGAACACAGATACCTACTCTTATTATCCCCATTTTACAGATGAATAAACTAAGGTTTAGAGATGTAAGTCATTGGTCAAAATGACAGACTTCTAAATGTTAATGTCAAGTTTTGAACTAGGCCGATGGCTAGTGTTTAAGCTAACTCATGGTATTCTTGAAATGATTTTTATTTCCTTCATCTAAATCTTCTTGTGCTTGCAAAAACTTTTCTGTATTTTTAAGAGTTTGTCTTGCTTTTTCCACCTTTTCTGAATACTCTCGTTCTCTACATCACATGTCTGTATAGACAATGGGGGCAAGTCACTACAGAGATACTAAGGCATTTGACATCTTTAGAACAATATCATACGTGAGTCATCATGCTAGACATCATGAGAAAACCCAAGATGGACCCTCAAGAAACCCAGTTTCTGTCAGAAGATACAAGATCAGTCAAAAAAGTATGAATGCATGTGGGAAAATAGTAAAAGAGTGCACGAAGAGGGAATAATGAATTCTAACTGGAATGAAAGGATGAGAGAAGTTTTCTCAAAGGAAATGAATAGGATCTTGCCTTATAGGAAAGTGAGGAGGTGGCAGGGAACATGGGGAAGAAGCTTCCTGAAGCTCCAACCTCTCATGAGTTCCTCCTCACTTGATCCTTGCTCACGTAAGTAGACACAAAAGAAGTCTTTTCAGAATTAAAAATATGATAACGTTACCCCACATCTTGAGATTCTGCTTTCTCTGGTTGACCTAAGGTAGTTTAGAAACCAAGGAAAATAAATCAATTTTGATCAAAATATAGAAAAATAATCTCACGCTAAATAATATCATCTAAAGCATGTTTTCACTGGGCTATTAATGTGTATATTATACCAGCTTATTGACTGTACTTTTCTTATGTGATTTATCCTATTACTTTTTGGAGAATCCATTTTTTTCTCTTAGGCCCAAGGTGCCATTGATGGCTAATAAGGCAAATAGCACTAATATCACTAGGGAAGGTACAGAAAACAGAGGAGAAAATAGCATTCTAAATTATATCAAACCATAGTATATCTATACCAGAAATACTATGTGTATTTGTTTTGCTAGAAATTTTATATGAAACAGTAAAACAAATGATGTGAAAATAGGGCTGTTTAAAGTAGTTGCTAGGATATTGGGGACTTTTAAATTAAAATTTCCAGATATCAAGAGCCCATATTTCAGCTAAATTTGTCCTTCTATTTATTCAACAAATATTAATTGAGTATCTACTATATGCCAGGTAATATACTAGGTTCTGGGAGTAAAACACATTAAATAAAACACATATCATCACTCTCCTTAGGATGTAAAATATAGTGGAGATGTTATCAATAAATGGGCAATTATAATACATCACAATATATTCTAGAGAAATACTGGTGGCAAAAGTACAAAAATATAGAAATATCGTAGAGAGTACAAGATGCTTTGGGAATAGGAAGGAAAATAATTTTGTTGATTTTAAGGGAACCTTGTGAGGTTTTCTGGAAGAGGTGGCATTTAAGTTGATACATGAAGATAAAACGGGAGAATATGGGACACCAGATAATCAGCCAAAGATCAATGAATACCAAAAACATTGTGACGCTTATCTGGGGACAGGAAGGAGGTAACGAAGGACTTTCTTCAAATTTATTTGAAAATGTTAAGATTAAAAAAAAATCCTCCTACACAAAGATGCTTCATTATATCACTTACCAGCCCAAATCTATGAGCTATCCACACTTACCCGCAACATCTAGGCAAGAACTTATCTTGCTTCTCTGCAACAGTCTTTGCCTGGAATTCATCTCCACTAGGCTCTGAAATCTTGCTTCTGCAATGACAAGCACCATCTCCTTCACCAGCCACTGTGAACTTGGAATTTACAAATGCTGCAACCTTGTGCTCATTGGTGCAGTCAGTGCCAGCTGCTTCATGGCCTCCAGCAAAAGAACAAATCATTTCAACTATAGACCAAACAAATGCCAAAACTTATAACTTCTCCAAAATTACATCCATGATATAGAACATTTATGGATAATCAACAATATGCCTTACATATTACAATAGATTTTATAGCTTTCTTAATTTTTATATTTTAAAGTCAATTTTTGCTCCAAAACATGTAAATTACATGTATGTATGTATGTACATACCATTCAACTCTGCTATACTCACCTGACCACAACGTACATATAACATTGATGTTCTCTATTTTCATAAAGCTGTAATAGATTACTATTAAAGACTACTTGCTTTTTTTTGGTTAAAAAAAGCATAAGCTTATAAGTTTTGTAACATATATCAAAATTACATATGCACTTGAATATTTGGCCAGCATTTCTACTCTCTCCTACATAGCTTCCCACATGTGTGTGGCATGACATAGGTACAAGGTTATTCATTGTGGCATCATCTCTAAGAACAAAATAACTAAAAATTCACCAATATAACACTAGGTTTTAAAATTAAGGCAAATTCTTACAAGGAGATAACATGTAGCCATAAAAAGAATATCTATATGTCCTGATAATGGAATGATTCTGAAGACATGTTGTTAAGTTCAGAAGGCAAGGTGCGGGATCAGTGAGCATAGGATGTTTTGTATAAGAAAAGGAGAATACATAAAGAACAATATATATATATATATATATATATATATATATATACACACACACATGTATATTTAATATATGTTGCTATAGACGGCATGTTACTGTCCCCCTAAAAGTTATATGTTGATCCCCAGTATGATGGCATTAGGAGATGGGGCCTTAGGGAGGTGATTAGGTCCTGAGTGCAGAGCTCTCATGAATGAGATTAGTGACCTTAAAAATGAGACTCTGGGGAGCTCTCTTGCCCCTTCCATCATGTGAAAACACAGCAATAATGAACCCATTACATGGTAACAGAAATATCATATTTTTATTAAAAATAGCTGGGTTCTTCAAAATAAAAAGTTAAGAGTGGCGTATTTTTGCAAATCTCTTGAATGTCTGGCTTACTAGAAGACATCTGGATTCTCATATCTGCTTCTGCATTCAATCTGTTGTGATATGTTGTTCTGGCGGAAGTATAAGAAGAAAATATGGTTTCACACAGTTAAGAGGCTGGAAAACAGAAGTATTTCAAAAGGCATTTTAGATGATTGTAGCTATTCTTCTTTGCTATTATGCCAAAACTCAACAATAGTTTTTTAAAGGTTAACTGCAATGTAGTGTCTGAAACTATCAAAGAGCTATTCATACCCAGTTACATTAAAATCCACTGGTCTGCCTTGCACTTTGAATACTTCTTTTACCCCTGCATGATTTTTTAAGATCATGCATTGGTCATTTGGGAAATATTGGTCCATTGAGTTTTATATATATCTTCTAAAGGCTAACACATCTCATTTTATAGCATTAAAAAATTGCATTTGCTGTAACACCACCAATTTCATCAGAAAAGTTTTTAGATACTGTGAAGTTATTGAGCTCACACTGGTGGATACAAATTTTCCAACATTCTAATTTTTAGTTAAAAGCTCAAATTTTATAATTTGCAGCTTATACTGTCATTTGCTTTTCTTGAATTAACCAGCACATTTTGTTCATTTTTAAGAAAATGTTTCCAAAACAACTGCATGAATAACCATAGTTTGCCTGTCATTCTCTCAAGTAAAAATGGTGTTCCATGAAAAATGCAGCTTTGGGTTTGCAACTCAAACGACCACGCAAGTGCATTCCCTTGAGACAACCTGGTACTTTGGTATGCAGAGAAAGTGTTTCATGTGTACTTCCCTTTGCATCAGACAGAATATTAAAAAGGCACTCAAGAGTCAAGATTTAATAAAATTATTAGCTTTCCCTGCTTCATCAAGGACATTCTTAAGTGAAATTTGAATGTTTTTAGCTGTGAATACATGGTAGGGAACAATACAATGACTCCTAGTACAGTTTAGTGCTACTGTCTTGACTCATGTCAAGGTGCCAGGGGTCTTATCCACCACTGCTTTTCCATCACCGGGGAAAATGTCAACAGTAAACATGGCAAATGTGCCTCATTATCATTATAAAAATAGTTCTGATCTCACAGACCCTCAATGCATCTTGGAAACCCACAGGGGTCAGTGGATCACAGTTTGAAAAATATTAGCATAAACAATTTCTGGATTAATAAATTAGAAACTGGTAACATTATTCTCCTTCAGTGAGGAGCACTGGATAATTGGGGGACAGGTGTGGGTGGAAGATGCTTCACTCTATACCCTTTTTACTTTCTGAATTTGAACCAAGGGAATGTATTAGTCATTCCAAGATAAATGTAGAAATGATTTTAAAGAGCATAAGACACTTGAAAGCTGGACAAAGGAAAGTAAGGTGACAACTTGTATTTATACTAGGATAATATTCTGCCTGCCTGCATAGTTGCAAAGCATCTGGCTGGTATAAAACTCAGATGATTTTAGAACCATGGCTCACAGGAGGCTTAGCCTAGAGTCATTGGTTAGGCTCACAAACTGCCCAGTAGTTCAGGCATGGAGAGTAAGCAGAGGACTTGAATAAATCACATTATAATTTTATAATAATAAAACTCAGGGAGCAAAGTCAGAAAGCTATATGTTACTGCAAAAATTAAGGACATTTGGGGCTTCCCTGGTGGCGCAGTGGTTGAGAGTCCGCCTGCCAATGCAGGGGACGCAGGTTCGTGCCCCGGTCTGGGAGAATCCCACATGCTGCGGAGCGGCTGGGCCCGTGAGCCACGGCCGCTGAGCCTGCACGTCCGGAGCCTGCGCGTCCGGAGCCTGTGCTCCGCAACAGGAGAGGCCGCAACAGTGAGAGGCCCGCGTATCGCAAAAAAAAAAAAAAAAAGAATTAAGGACATTCAATAGTCCCTGATTACCATTGACTTTTCTTTCCCCAACAGTCCCATCCCTACTCCTAAGCAATAAGTCTACATGACAAAGGTAAGTGCTGGTCACATGGAAGGAGCGGCCCTTTTCTATAAACTAACCATCATGTGTATCCTAATCTCGGCCTACCTGACCCACCTTGCCCCTCTATCATCTAAAGCAACACTCAGATGCCCAGAGGTTCCCAATAGGTAATGAGTCAGGCAGGCCAAGAAGAAGAAATCCATTGCCCCCTGTCTTGTACATTTCCACTTCTGGTAGGAAATGTTCCTCTTGACTCTACCACATGAAAAACAAAAGTTCAGGTGTGACAGTACATGGGAACCGACAGCCGGCCTCTGTGTCGGGAGGATGGTACCTGGCGGGACCCTGGTGAAGTGGAGCGCACAGGCCTGTGTCAAGAGGGCGCCTGTTCCCCGGCTCTTCTTAGCAGCTTTGGATCTGGTGTTGCCATTGGACATGTACACTTGCTGTGATTGTCATCTCTCTCATTTTACAAGAAAAGAGAAAAATCTTGGTGCTTTATGGGATATTTTCTAAGTTTTGAAAATAGGGAACTAACTGAAAAAAATCTTTTAATGACTGTGTGCAGGCAAAGAGCATCTTGGCCAAAGAAAATGTGCCTGTGGGCTGATTTCATAATATAGGCTTATAGCTTCTATCTCTGATCTAAATTAACTTTCTAATATCTTTGTGAATGCCATTTGGGCCCAAAGAAGGTTCCATTGCAGCTGACCTGTTTCTCTTCATCAGGGCAGCTCATTCTAGCTAAGGGTAACTCCCCAGTGAAGGGGAAAAAAAACTACCGACAAAGACAGTTTGGTGGTACACTAAATTAAAAGGGCTCAACATCCTGATAGGTTTACATCTCACGTGAAGGCTGTGAGTAGCACCGGGGATCTTGAGAACTCTGCTTGCATCAGAGGAGGGGAGCTCTGTTTTGCTATCTGTGTCGCTAACGAGAGACAAGAGCTCAGACAACCACACAGATACACTGCTTTGTAGGCACAATACTAGCCCATCACAAGAAATATTCCTATATAAAAACCCTGATCTTTCAGTCTCAGCCAGTGTTAAGGAAGGCTATCCTAGGGAAGCCAACCAATGCCTAGAGGTCCAGCACTTGGTCAGTATCCAGGGCTCCTAGCAGTGTGGTCCAGTGATAGGAGAGAGACTTCTTAACCAAAACAATTTGATATATATCTTGGCATGAGATGCATACCCACAAACTCTGTGCTTCTGCATCTGGGGTCACTGTGGCCCACTAAAAACATTTAAAATAATCCTCTGGAATTTCTGATGACTCTACCTTTGGCATATTAACATCCAAAACACAAACACCTACGTCATGTGCATATATGCAGGATAGATTTAACGGTCCAGAATCATTGTTTCAAGTCCTCTTGACACCCCCCTCCAAGCACCTCTGGGATACCATCATCATGTATTTTATCATTGGCTGCTCTCCTTTTCCTTACTAAGGTACAAAATTGTCTTGGTGGAAGTGTATGCCCTCACCACAATGACATGTATTATCTTTACATGAGAGGGCAATGCAGAAGTTTTTTACCTCCACAGACTGTCAACTACTTCATCTACCTATTCTAGAAAGAAAATTCTGTTCAGACCCTTCCATCCATATGTATCTATGTATCGACAACAAATCACAGACCATTAGCCAGGCAGAAGAAGTCTTACAAAACTCATCTTCCTAACAATATATCTGGTCTACCACACTTGCTCTGTGCAGAACTCATTACAACTCTCCACCAAGAGCACTCTCCTCCAGAGTAACGATAATTTCTACTCCTGTTACTTCCTTACCTCACCATCTTTCCAGCAACTGTTGAGTGCATGAAATCATGCCAAGCCACCCAAGAAAAGGTACAAGACTTGCTTGAACATGAGAAGGAACAAAAACCAAAAGCAATGGACCTAGAAGACAAAATCAGAATCAGAGATACCATCTGGCATTCTTTTTAATGCATTCATACTCCCTGGCTTTATAGACTTGCTAGAAGACTGTTTCTCAGGCCTGCCAAAGCAAGGAGAGCAAAAATCACACCTCAAATTCTGATGAGAATAATTACATAAGGAAGTCTCAGCCCTAGGAAACTTCTGATTTATTTGTTGAACTTCAAAGTATAAAAATGAATAGTCTAATATCGAGGCAAAAAACCAAATCACGTACAAAAGGAAAAAAAGAAACAGGTTGGCATCACATTCTTTTCCACAGCAGTATTCAATGCCAAAGAAATGATAGAGAAATGTGAAAAAGATTTCTGAAGAAAAGAAAGTAGGACCGAAGAACATTTTCCCAGGCACGGTGTCATGTAAGTGAAAACAAACATACTTTAAAAAGAAAGAGCTCAGGGAATAAAACACACTGAGATTTTCTTGTAAAGTAAAATATATTTGATGACAAAAATCCAGCTGATTAAGAAATGAATCAAAATTTAAAACTGGGAAATGGATAAGTGGTAGCAAAACTAGAAAAACAAACACGTGAGCAATTAAGCCATTTCCAAATAGACTACTGGAAAATACATAATACAAGTGTAATAAATCTTGACAGTATAAAATAAAACAACTCAAACAAGGCAAAATTGAGAGGGGTATGAGACAACAAGCATAAGAGGGCTGCAGTTCTCATCTTTCATAGCAGTGAGTCAACTGACACTGTCTAAGACCAAAACATTCAATTGAAACAAGAAACACAACAATTTCAATCTCTCATTTTTTAACAAATTCATTTTTAACCTAAGAGAGTCTTTTTTAAAAAAGGAAATAATGTATTTTGTGATGAAGAAACATATTTGAAGCCCACAAATTCCTTTAATTTTTTTCTCTCAATAAAAATTAAAGCTATTATTTTTATTTTTAAAATGAGACCATTTAACAAAAGTCCATTCACCCTGGGCTTCCCTGGTGGCGCAGTGGTTGGGAGTCCGCCTGCCGATGCAGGGGACACGGGTTCGTGCCCCGGTCCGGGAGGATCCCACATGCCGCGGAGCGGCTGAGCCCGTGAGCCATGGCCGCTGAGTCTGTGCGTCCGGAGCCTGTGCTCCGCAACGGGAGAGGCCACAACAGTGAGAGGCCCGCGTACCGCAAAAAAAAAAAAAAAGGTCCATTCATCCATCCATCCAATCAATTATCCTTATCACATGCATTCTGGATGAATGTTGACCTCTTGAGTGGTGCAATGTGGCAGCCTAGATGCTTTCATCTGTATACATGTTTATATATTTTCTACACATCTACCATGTGTGGAACGATGGTTAGAATGATGTCCCCCCTAGTGTTAATGGTATTTCTTGGGGGTAGGATTTGAAGTGATTGTTTCAACTTTCTCTTTTGCATTTTTCAATATTGCTGAAAAA
The DNA here is from genome assembly GCF_964374135.1 of Grampus griseus. Classification (NCBI taxonomy): domain Eukaryota; kingdom Metazoa; phylum Chordata; class Mammalia; order Artiodactyla; family Delphinidae; genus Grampus; species Grampus griseus. The sequence continues at coordinate 56,697,109 of NC_139007.1, read as the reverse complement.
TTTTAAAGCATCTATTCTTTTTACACACAAAAAATCTTTCTTTAAATAAAAACAAAGAAATACAATTTGAAGCGAACTGTTAACCTTGAATACTTCCCCATGTATAAGGCAATCATCCAGAACCTATGTTTGTTTTCACCCCCTTGCTTCAATTTGATCTCCCCAGCTACAAACTCTTGACCCTGCAGTACCAATTTTGAGCCCACCACTCTCCTCTCTATACCCCTTATTTGGAACCTAACTTTCTCCTCTGGATTCCTATTCATTCTCCAAGTGTCCTGAAGGAAGTAAACTGTGGTTTTTGCTGCCTAAAGACTTCTGCAAGTCTGATATCACAGTATGTAGTGAATGTTGTTATTTTACTCAGAAATTAAGAGAGCACTAGGGTTTTAATTAATTTTACCATTTTGTAACACTACATACATTAGAAAGTTTTATTTTAAATTGGCTATTCAGGATCTGAACTCCTGCCTTTATCTGGGAAGTTCTCCAAGCTATGAACCTCTGTTCCATGTGCACATGGATGCTGAGAAGTCCAGAGCGTGCTCTCACAGCACCTCCATCTCACACACACCCAGACGTACATTTGTCCAGTCATTTGAACCAGCCTGAGATTTCAGTGGGGTGAGTAAGGCAATGAAACAGGGTGAGTGGAGTATTTTAGCCACAGAAGCCACAGCAACAGTCACTAGAAGCAGCATCGACTGCAGCATCGTGCCTTGTGCTGGTGGAGACAGGTGGGTGAGCTGCAGCCTCCATTGTTCAGCCGTGGCCGTGATTCTAGCTGCTCAGCCTTCCTTTGTTCCTGCCTGTTTTCAAAGCCTGGCATTTTAGTCTTCCTGGAAATTCTGTGGGCTTTCCAACAACCTTTCAATAGATTCCTTTTCTGTTCCAATCAGCCTGCGTCCGTGTCTATCACCTGCAATTAAAAACTTTGACCTATGCTGTACTTACACTATGATTCTACGTACTTGTATTTTAAATTATTGGTATGGGACCTCCAGACTTAAATTCAAATTTGGATACTCCGTCTGTATTGCTAATTCTGCCTAGGCTTTTGACAACCCTGTTTATTTAACAATGGACTCCTCCGTTTTCATTTTCTAGTAATACATTCAACGGATAGTCATTATGCTTAACATTGTGCTGAAATCTGGGGATTAAAAAAAAAGAAAAACAAGACAGTATGTTTACCATCAAGGAATTCAAATTCTAATGGGGAAGCTAGACAAGAAAATGACAAGGTGGTAAATAGTGGAACAAGGAAGGGCACAGGGTGTTATAGAAATACAAAAGAGGAGTCCGGAAGAGTAGTACTGGAAGAGTCAGCAAACTCCATCCCATGAGGGCATCCGGATAGAAGGGAGCCAGCTGAAAGGGCACAGGCAAATGACAGTAAAGATATGACACCGTGTAGTTTATTCAAGAAGCCTCACGCAGGTTGGGTTTCTAAAGTGACAGGTGTTCTGGGTGTGTCTGTGGGCTGTTTCTCAATCTTGCGTGATCAGCAGAATCACCCAAGGCTTGTTAAATATTGGATATCTAGCCTCTTCCTCCAGGGAATCTGATTTAGTAGGTCTGAAGTGGGGCCCCAGGTGACTCACATAAAAGGGAAACTTTGTCCCGAGGAATGAGGCTGGAGGCAAAACGCATGGGACTTTGTATGCTTGAAAGTTTGAATTTTATCCTAATGGCAAGGTGAAGCCACTAAAAGATTTTAAGCAGAGTGGTGATAAGATCATATTTGCACTTTAGAAAGTTCATTCAAGCAGCAGTAAAGAACTGGAAGAAAGCTGAGATTAGCAGTCAGGAAATTCGTGGCAAGAAGACCATTTAGGGAAGAGATATGGGAACATATGTATATGTATAACTGATTCACTTTGTTATAAAGCAGAAACTAATACACCATTGTAAAGCAATTATACCCCAATAAAGATGTTAAAAAAAAAAAGTACACTGGTTGAGAGAGAATATGGATCTGAACGAAGGCTGTCATTGCAAAACAGAAAGAATCAACAGCATACAGTTTAGTGTAGCTGACTTAGTTGCTGTTGGCTGTGGGTTAAGAGAAGTCAACACGGTGTCTAGGCTTGGGACTTCTATACTTATATAGGTAGGGGTGAAGTTCACCTGGATGAGACAGAGAAGAGAAACACCCAAAATTAAAAACTGATGAGTTCAGTTTTGGCCATGTTGAATTTGAAGTGCACATGACATGACAGCCAAATATCTTTGGGATCTTATATACACGAGTCTGGATCACAGAACGTGGATGGGAAGAGAAGGTATAGACTGGCTGTCCGTCAGATATGGGTGGAAGTTATATCATGGTGCCACTAAAAAAAAACTGGTATGAAGGCACTGGTGATCTGGCCATAAAGGCCCACTTCAAGTTGCACACATGGCAGGGAATTGATCTCAATATTCCATTCATCTGGAGACTTAAAAGAAGTGAAGACTCCTGGGTCCCAGTGGCTGAGGTCTAAGGTAGAACCCCCAAATCTGTATTTTTTTAAAGAAGCTCCCTAAGTGATTCCCATGAGTAACTGGGTGTGAGAACGACTATACAGGGCAGTAGTTCCCAAATTTACGGCACGTTAGAATAACGTGGTGAGCTTTTTAAAGTCCCGCCCTCGTACCAATTAAATCAGCATGTCTGGGTGCGGACCAGGTGACAAGATTTTTTAAGATCCCTAGGTGACTCAATGTGTTGTAAAATCTGGGAACTACTGATATAGATTACTGATAACTAGACTAGGCCAAATGAAGTGTTTGCACATAGTAGTCAAAAGCAGGGCAGTCATAGGTCTAGGCATGAATACAGTCAAGGAGCAGAGTCCAGATCAGAGCTGAAGTGAGGACCAATCATTGGGTCTGCCGAGAAGAGGAGATAAGTAAAGATGACCCATGTGACCTTCTCAGAAATGGGTTTAGAGCCCTAGTTATAACTTTAATGAGGTTCTATGAATAAAAACAGTGAAATAAAGAGATCCAGGTCCTCTTATTTCTGTGAACTGACAGTTGAAAGATTCTAAGTATATTTATTGGAGATTTTACGTAGCAACAGAAGGAGAATTAAAGAATGCTGAGCAAACCTTGAGGAACGTGGTCCCTTAACAGGCAAGCAAAGGAGCAGATAGTACTACTTAAGGGGAATGGGAAGGCAAGTCAGAGACGTAGGAGGAAAATCAGCAAGAGTCATAATGCAGAAGTTAATGGCAGAGAGGACTTCAAGGAGGGAATAATCAACAGTGTGGAATGCTACAGAAAGAAGTGTCAGGAAAACTGGAAAATGGCAATTGGACATATCTCTCCACTCAACTCTGAAAACTACTGGAGGGGAGGATGCTATTTCTCTTGCAGCCTGATTGATAACCACTACCCTAACCCCATGACTGCTGCATTCTTGAGCTAGGAAGGGAGAAGTACTATTCCAGTGCAAAGCTCATTATCATCATCCTTTCTCAAGCCCACATTGCACAAGAAGGATCTCATTTCTAACAGAAGCATCCCGAAACAGGCCTCTAAAATAATCCAAAGGAAAGGAATAAAAGGCTGCCTGTGAGCTCTGACTAAAAGGAGTAAAATGCTTAGTTTAGAGAGGTGAAGGCTGAGAGGGCTGTGATTGAGGCATCTGATTAGTCATCAAGTCTTCTCTATTCTACCTCTGCACCGCATCTCATTTCCATAAACTTATTCCCTTCTCACTTCCATTAGCCGTGTCCAGTCCCCAACATACAGCTCCCTTACTGGTCCCTGTGCTTCCAGAGTCTGGCTCAGCCAATGCATCCCTCACACTGACCACACTCACGCAGCTCTCTCCTCTTCAGGTGCCCTTTCCTCATCCTATTCCTTCCCACAACAAACCAGCCATGGACTTGGGCTCTGAGATTGCCTTGGTTTGTGTCCCTGCTCTGCCACTTATCTGTCACTGTGACCTTAAGCAAATAACTTAAGCCCTCTGTGCCTTATTTTTTATCACCTGTAACAGGGGTAATAGTAGTTCTTACTTCACAGGAACGTTATGAGAATTAAAAGAGCTGTGCATGTAAGGTGTATGGTTAACAGCTGTGTAACGTCATTCATCTTGCTCAGATTCTGATTTCTTATCTATAAAATGACTGTGGAAATCTTATCTACCTCAAATTGTTACAGAGATTAAATTAGAAAATGCACTTAAGGTAAATCAGCATAGCTCCCGGTACCATCAACAAATGGTAGCTGTTATGGTTTTTAAATCCCAAGTACAATGGCACCTGTACCACAGGTTTCCGTAATCCCAGTGGAAAGAAATCACTTCTTCCTCCATGCTCTGCTCTGCATTTTAATTTTATATGGCAACTATTTCCCTCTCTTTTGTGCTCTTTTTCTTTTCTATTCTTTTCTGTATTGTTATCACTTATTTACATCTTCCTCCTCTCCCCCCCCACCAGATTATTAGACTGAGGGCAGAGACTAAGAACCATATTTTACTAATCTCTGTAATTGTTGTGTAATACCATGTCATACCATGCCATGATTTTCAAATTCACATAGTAGGCTCTAATTTACTGGTGGCTGAATGACTTTACTGACATTTTTATACTGGACTTTTTTTTTCTTTTAAATATATATAGTAAATTTTAATGATACTTGGTACAGATGCAATGAAAATATGGGAAAACTGTAAATTGGAGTGTAAATTGGAGCAGTCTTTTGGAAGAAAATATGGCAACCAGAGTTTCCAAAAATAGGGTACTGGATATAGTATACTGATACAATGGAATAATGTGGAATATTATCAAAGCTATATTAAAAATGTGTATCTCTACATGTACATATTTGCTAAAGATCGCTGAAATGTATCATAAACATTAAAAAGGTATAAAACTATGTAAATTGTATGCTCTCTTTTGTGTAAAATTAAAATAAAGATAGATGTGAATTTATGCAGATTTATGCTTTTTAAAATTAGGAAGTATAATAAGCAATTGTTCACTTGGAGAGTGATGGTAGGGGAAAGACGGAAATGAGGTCTTTCACTTTTCGTTTTGTGACTTTCTGCACTGTTTAAATTTTATAACCTCATACATTCATTATTCCTTATTAAAGTGCTGATGAGAAGGGAGATTAGGGTCTACCCCTTTTTGGTTGTTTTATTCTTCGTACTTCAGTGTATTTTTTAAAATGTATTACAAAAATTTCCTCCATATTAAGTGTTTTTCAAACCATACTTTAATAGTTGTGTGACACTCCATCACGTGATATATAGCATGATTTATTAACCCTTTCAGTTGAGTATTTAAGTTGTTTATGTTTTGGTGGTTATAATACTCTAACAAGTATTTGATTATTCTTAGTTCTGGACATAGAATTGCTGAGGCAGTAGCAAAATTTTGTCATTGACAACCCTTCTAGGAACAGTCGGTCTTAGGATACTCTCCAGGATGCCTTGAAGGGCTTACTATGCAATTTTGGAATTACTAATAGAAATATAGAAGAGCTGAAGTGCTCTGCACAATAGAGAAGAATTTTGAACCCCCAGAGGCAATGGCAGGTCAGGGAGAGGGGGCTGGGGACTGGGGGCAGAGAATAAGACAGAGAAATAAGATGTGAGACTGTGCGCTCCAAGGACACAACCCCCTCCCTCTGAGTGGATTTCTTTTGGAGACTTGTGAAGAAGCCGAATTGTTGGAAAGAGAAACAAAGACAGCATTACAAACACAGGAGCCTAAGGCCGATTATACTGCAGAGCATAAACCTGGGAATTAACAGGAACCATGGGAAGGACCTGAAGTTTCATTAATCAGGGGACTGGGGATGGAGTCTACTATAACTAACTGGCTTTCTCAGTGGCAGGACTTTCCACCCCCTCTTTATAGCACACACCCCTCCTCTGAGGACCTCTGTGTTATTGGCATAATAAAATCTTGTGATTCATAGAACCAAATTGCCTCCTGAAGAGGATGTACACGTTATGCTTTCACCAGATGTGGAGGAGTAGGCCTGATTCACCCCACCATCACCAACAGTGGGTATTACAGCTTTTAAATCTTTAGCAATTTAACAGAAAAAAGGTATTCTCATTGTTTGTTTACATGACTTTGTCCTTTGGAAAGGTTAACATTTTTTTCATATTCATCCCATTTCTTGGATAAAACAGAAACGATCAAACAGGACCTTCTTTATCATCCCACAATGATATAATCATAGCTACCACCTATACAGCACTTGGTAGGTGCCAGATATTCTTAAAGTGCTCTTATAAATGTTAACTCATTTAAAAATTCACAAATCTATGACATAGGTAATACTTTCCATCCATTTCACAGATGAAGAAATTGAAGTCCAGAAAGCAGAATTTCATCAAGCTAGTAAGTGGAAGGAGTTGGATTTGAACCTGGTTTCATAGTCTGGCTTCTAAACTTTTCACCATCCTACCTCTTTTTCCTTCATCCATCTTCTACAAACCTATCTGCATTGTCATCCTTCCACTGCTTTCAGCCTTTGAAAAGTGTCAGAGACCAACCTTTCCATTCTCCTTTGGATTATATCACTCCTCACCATTTAAGAATTCTCATTCGTCAGTTCTCTCCTGTCTTGTTCATCTTCGACCTCCCTTCAGCCCTGATATGACTCATTCTAAAAAATAAAAATGAAAACAAAAGTCACACTAAGAAGCAAGGAAACAACAAAACCTGGCACGCCTATATTTCCTTTCAACTACCAGAGCTTTTTCTGTCTAATCTCGTCCACTCAGAGACTCAACTTTGTACCCTCCGTTACTTCTCAGCACATTCCAACCTTGCTTCAACCAGCCCACTGAAACTATGTTTGCCAAGTGTAGCAGAAACGTTAGATTTTCCAAATGCAATGGATTCTTCTTTCACTTAATCTGTATTTGATACAGTTAACCATCTCCCTCTTTGGGATATGCTACACTCTGGTTTTCATTCTATCTCTTCCATCTCTTCTTAGACTTCTTTGTAAGCAACTCTTCCTATGCCTAATCTCTAAATCTTAACTTTCCTGAAAATTTAGACCTGTGATTTCTTCTCACTGTACATACTCTCTCAAGCTGACCACATCCAGTCCCATGGTTTTAAATATTTATCTCTCTGGTGATGTCTCCCTAATTTGTCTTACATGGCAGCTCCACTGGGATGTATATCAGGAATCTCTAATTTAACCTATCAAAATTGAATTTTTTATTTTCTTCCCAAATCAGAGAACTTCTTCCTTACCCTCTAAACCTAGTACATTCTATGAGGTCAGGGACCAAGACTGTTTTGATCATCACTTTATACTTAGAACTTGGCATAGTTATTTATACATAGAGGGTGCTCAGAAAATATTTAATGAATGAATGAATAAAAATTTTGTTTTTGTTTGAGATGAGAATTCAGAAACCAAACTTATTTACCTATAGACCTATAACTGATTAATAATGTACATTCAGAATTAGTGGAAAAAATAATATATGAATGAATGATTTTGAAAATCAGAAAAAAACTTTAGATATTTTTCCATACCTAGATCTTAGAGTTGAAAGGAAACATAGTTCAAATCTCTTGTTTTGTAGATGAGGAAACTAATGTAGTTTACTTGCCCAGTATGACATCAGTTTTGCCAGAGCTGAAGCAGGACCCTACAATCTTATTACCATGCAGAATACTGCAAGATGTTTCAAAATTGTATATAAATTCACTATACTACATTTGTGTGTGTATATACATTCATGCAATTAGTGTGTATATAAATATATATATATATCACTAACTAAAAACATTTTCGTTATTCCCTATCAACCCCCTCCCCAACAGTAACCCCAGAGACTAGAAAAGTGCCTGACACATAATGGGTGGTCAATAGATATTTCTGACTAAGTGACCTGCACTTTTAAACTCAGTGACAACTAAAATAAACCATATATTTTTTTCCTTTAAAAACACAGTCACCTATTTTTTTTTTAACAAACACTCCAGAATGCATAGTATGAGAAGTATACATGAGATTATAGGTTCAATGGAACATTTGGAATCAGGCTTGTTTTTAAAAATCTAGGACCTGTGGGGCTTCCCTGGTGGCACAGTGGTTAAGAATCCACCTGCCAATGCAGGGCACACAGGTTCGATCCTTGGTCCGGGAAGATCCCACATGCCGCAGAGCAACTAAGCCTGTGCCCCACAACTACTGAAGCCTGCGCACCGAGCCCATGCTCTGCAACAAGAGAAACCACCGCAATGAGAATCCCACTCGCCGCAACCAGAGAAAGCCCGCGCACAGAAACAAAGACCCAACGCAGCCAAAAATAAAATAAATAAATTTATTTAAAAAAATCTAGGACCTGTGATTCTTCTAAAACAGCGGGCAACCATTTCTTTCCAGTTTCCTATCTGTGCCAGGTACTTTACACACCACGTCTTGTTTACTTCTGGCAGCCAAGCAAGACAGGTATTACAGCCATTTTAACGGCAGGAGAGAGCAACTCCAAAAGAACAAGGGATTTATCAAGAGATATATACTAAATATCAGATGGGATTTAAATCCAAATCTGAAGCCATGGCATAAGCTTTTTCCCTCTGATGAGCTATGTTTTCCAAAACAGTAAGAAGAAAGTGTTATTTTCCAAAGGACTAGACTACAGAGTTCAACGTAATTTTGTGTAGCACAGGGCAGAAGGAGGAGTAGAATTAAACTAATTTCTTTCTTTCAAAGTGAAAATATATATAAACATATAAAATAACTTTAAAGTTCATATAACTAAATTCTAACTTATGTTTTAATGTTTTGATTCAAGTTTATTGAGGATAATTTACATAAAATAAAATGCATCCATCTTAAATTGACGGTTTTAATGAGTTTGACAAATGTGCATACCTTTTAGTCATCACCCAAATCAAAAAATATAATATTTCTATCACACATAAAGTTTCATCACCTCTTACTTCCTGACCCCAGGCAACCACTGACATGCTTTGTCATTTTAGATTAGTTTTGCCTAGTCTAAAATTTTATATAAATGACATATTTTGTGTTTGGCTTTTATTACTCAGCAAAATGTTTTTGTATGCTTTATATGCCATATATATTGCAGTTATCAGTAGTTCACTTCTTCTTAAAGGCAGGACCTAATTTTTTTTTTTTTTGGTCCAATCTCAATATCTTTCTTTTAATTGGGGGTGTTTAGGCTCCAATTAACATTTTTTTAATTTAAATTTATTGATTTTCTTTTATTTATTTTATTTTTGGCTGCATTGGGTCTTCGTTGCTACACGCAGGCTTTTCTCTGGTTGCGGAGAGCGGGGGCCACTCTCGTTGTGGTGCGCAGGCTTCTCATTGCGGTGGCTTCTCTTGTTATGGAGCATGGGCTCTAGCCGCATGGGCTTCAGTAGTTGTGGCTTGCAGGATCTAGAGCGCAGGCTAAGTAGTTGTGGCACATGGGCTTAGCTGCTCCGCTGCATGTGGGATCTTCCCAGACCAGGGCTTGAACCCGTGTCTCCTGCATTGGCAGGCAGATTCTTAACCACTGCACCACTAGGGAGGCCCTCCAATTAACATTTAATACTATTACTGACACAGATGGACTTAGTCAGCCAGCTTATTATTTTCTGTTTTTTTTCTCACTGTTATTTTGTCCCGCTCTTCCCCCTTTCCTGCCTGATTTTGGACTATTTTACTATTTTTTTCAGTATTCCATTTTATCTACTGGTTTTTAAGATACACTTTTTTTCATTTTTTTAAGGAATTGATCTAGGAATTACTCTATCTACCTATCTATCACCTTTCACTGTCTATCTAAAGCTAATATGACTCTAACAGTTTCATGTAAAATATAAAAACCTTTCAACAATATAGACTGCTTACCCTCCCCCTGCCATCCTTATGTTAGAGACATCATTATATTGATATACATTGAAAACAATGCATGAGAATATTATAATTTTGCTTTAAAAAGTCAAATGTATTTTAAAACACTCAAGAGGGGAAAAAAAGACTCATATTTATTCAGATATTTAGCATTTCTGATGTTTGTTATTTGATCTGAAATCAAAATTTCCTTCTAGCACCATTCGCTTCAGCCTGGAGGCCTTCTTTTAGCATTTTTTATAGTGTAGGGCTGTTGGCAAGAAATTATTTTAGTTTTCTTTATATGAAAATGTCTTTATCTTGCCTTAATTCTGAGGGATATTTTGGCTGGATATAAAACTCTGGGTTGATAAATTTTTTCCTTTCAGCACTTCAAAGATGTTGTTTCATGTCATCTGGCCTCCATGGTTTCTGATGACAAATCTGCAGTCATTCAAATCATTGCTACTCTGTATGAGTCATTTTTTTATAACTATTCTTAAGATTAAAAAAAATCTTTAGTCTTTCTGCAGTTTATGATGTGTCTCGCCATGGTTTTCTTTTTTTTTATTTTTAAAAAATTTTATAGAGTTTTTAAGGGTTACTTTCCATTTGCAATTATTACAAAACATTGGCTATATTCCCTGTGTTGTGCAATACATCCTTGAGACTACATTACACCCAAAAGTTTGTACCTCCCATTCCCCCACCCCTGTATTACATCCCCCACTGGTAACCACTACTGTGTTCTCTGTATCTGTGAGCCTGCTTCTTTTTTTGTTATATTCACTAGTTTGTTGTCATTTTTAGATTCAGCATATAAGTGATACCATATAGTATTTGCCTTTCTCTGACTACTTCACCCAGCATAATGCCCTCCAAGTCCATCCATGTTGCTGCAAATGACAAAATTTCATTCTTTTTTATGGCTGAGTAGTATTCCATCTTCTTTATCCATTCATCTGTTGATGAACACTTAGGTTGCTTCCATGTCTTGGCAATAATAAATAATGCTTCTATGAACATTGGGTGCATATATCTTTTTTAATTAGTACTTTTGTTTTTTTTTTTTTGGATACATGCCCAGGAGTGGAATTGTTAGGTCATATAGTGGTTTTATTTTTAGTTTTTTGAGAAACCTCCATACTGTTTTCCACAGTGGCTGTACCAACTTACATTCTCACCAATAGTGTAGGAGTGTTCCCTCTTCTCCACATCATTGCCAATATTTGTTATTTTTGTTCACTGATATTTTCCCACAGTTTCCTGAAGCTCTTCCTTTTTTAACTTTTTTCTCTTTGTTCTTCACATTAGAAAATTTCTATTGATCTGATTTAAAGTTCACTAGCTCCTTTTTTTTTGGTCATCTATATTCTGCTATTGAGTCTATCCAGTGAAAACTTTATTTCCATTGTTATATGTTTCAATTCTAAAACTTCCCATTTTATTATTTTTTGTAATATATTTCTCTCCTGAGATTTTCTTTATTTCATTCATTTCAGGTGTGTACATCTTTACCTCATTGAAAGTTATAATAGCTATTAGTAAAGTCCTTATCTGATAACTTTGATAACTTGATAATTTTAGAGTTGGCATCTGTGGATTGTCTTTTCCCCTGAGAATGGTTCATATTTTCCTAGTTACTTTTATGGCAAGTAATGTTGGATTGTATCCTGGATGTTGTGACTTGTATGATGTCTAGATTTGGGGTTCTATTATAATTCTCTGGAGAATATTGATGTTTTTGTTTTAGCAGGCAATTAACCCAGTTGGGTTCATGGTAACCTTTTTAATCTTCTTTGAGTGGTGGAACAAATCTCAATTTATTTCTCTGAGCTTCTGCTGTGAGGTTTTGAGTCTGTTCCATGTACACATGGTTCTGGGGATTGGCAGAGTCTTTGTGCATGTTCATAAGCAAAATTAGATGACTCCCTCTTCTCCAGCTCTCTCTGGTTTAAAATTTTTCTTCACTCTGCAGCTTGCCTAGGCTACTTTCCATATTCCTTTACCAAGAAGTATGCCAGGGTTTCTCTAGGAAATCTAGCTACTCACACTATTGCATAACTCTGAGTCTATCTTGGGAAAGCTGCAAACAACACCAATAACAAAAGCAACAATAACTGCAACTGCCACAGTGAACTCACCCCCAAAACCATAGTAAACTCCCCACCCCATGCCAGTCACTTCTGTAAGTTTGATTCTTCTCCATTATCTGCCTGTTTTTTTAATTCAACTCTTCAGAGTTCTCAGTTGTTTTTAATATTTTGTTTATGGTTTATTATTATCATGGGAAGAATGGATTTTAAGGGAGCTTATATTGCCTTAGCAGCATTGGAAGTGATTTTAATGATGTTTTTTGAGGATGAGAAGATTTTAGTTTTAAAGAAGTTTAAATTATTATTTTTTATTTTGTGGTTAGTGGGTTTTGTGTCATGTAAATGATACCTTTGCCTATCCCAAGATCATGAAGACTTTCATTTATGTTTTCCTTCATAAGTTTTATGCTTTGGGGTTTTCCTATGATCTGTTTCAAGCTAATATCTGTGTGTTAGAAGATAAGATCAAGGTTAATATTTTTCCACCTGGATTTTCAATGTTTCCAACACCATTTCTTGAAAAGATTATTCTTTCTCCACTGAACTACTTTTAGGAACTACTTTAGGACCTTATCAAGTAATCAGATATGTACAGATCTCCTTCTGGACTCTATCTTCTGTTCTGCTAAACTATACCTCAAACATTACACAAATCCTCCCTATTTTGATTAAGTTAGCTATTAAATCTTGAAACCAGGAAGTAAAAACTCTTTAGTTTTCTTTTTCAAATTATTTTGGTTACTCTCAGTCCTTTGTATCTTCATACAAATTTTAGAATTAGCTTATCAAACTAATATATTACTGATCAACAATGGCAAGAGTGCAGAGCTTTGCCTTGTCCATAATTTTAGAAGAAAGGCATTCAGTCTTTTAGCATATTATATGCTATTAGTTGTAGAGTTTTTATGGGAACTTTTTATTAATTTTAAGAAGTTCCCTCTCATTTCTAACTTGCCAAGAATTTTATTTTTCCTAATAAAATGGGTGTTGAATTTTGCCAAATGCCTCTCTGCATCTATTGAGCTGATCATATAACTTTTTTCTTGTTTATTTTGTTAATGTGGTGAATTATCTTGACTGAATTTTGAATATTAAACCAGCCTTGCGTTCCTGAGATAAACTGTAATTTGTGAAGTGATGTATTATTATGTTATGTATCTTTTTTTTGATTTGTTAATATTTTTACTAAAGATTTTAATTCTTACTTTTTGGCTTATGCTTACCAGGAATATCCATGTGTAGTTTCCTTTTCTGGTAATGTCTTTGGTTCAGTGTCAGGGAGATGCTGTGCTCATGATATGAGTTGAGATGTGGTCCTTCTTCTTTGTTTTTTGAATAAATTTGTCTACAATTATATTATTTCTTTTTAAATGTTTAAATGTTTGATAGGATTTACCAGTGAAGCTATCTGGCCCAGAGATTTTGCTGAAAATTTTGAAATTATTGTTTGATATCTTTAACAAATAGAGAGCTATTTAGAATTTCTATTTCTTCTTGAGTCAGATTTGGTAATTTGTATCTTTCATGGAATTCATTCATTGTATGTAATTATCAAATTTATTCTCTTAAGATTGCTCATAATATTCCCTTAAGATTTTTAAAATATCTGTGGGATCTGTAATGATTTTCTCTCTTTTATTTCTGATATTGGTAATTTTAATTTATCTTGTGATTTTTCTTGTTCAGTCTAAGTAGCTGTTTATAAATTTTATTGGTTTTTTAAAGTACTGACTTTTGTTTCATTAATTTTCTTTGTTGTCTGATCACTGGTGTCTGCTCTGATCACTACTGATATTTCCTTCCTGCTAATTTACTCTTGATTTAATTGACTCTCCCTAGTTTTTTAGGATAAAAGCTTAGATAATCAATACTAGAGCTTTTTTCTTTTCTGGCATGTGCTTTTAAAGTTATTTCTCTCTTTCTAAGCACTGTTTTAGCTGCATCCGTTAAATCTTGTTTGCTGTATTTGCATTTTAAATATTCAGTTAAAATATATTTTAATTTTTCTTGTGATTTATTTTTGACCATGGGTTATTTGTGCATTGTTTATTTCCAAAAATTTGGAATTTTCCACACATTTCTGTTACTGGTTTCTCAAGCCTTTTTTTTTTTTTTTTTTTTTGCGGTATGCGGGTCTCTCAGTATTGTGGCCTCTCCTGTTGCGGAGCACAGGCTCTGGACGCACAGGCTCAGCGGCCATGGCTCATGGGCCTAGCCGCTCTGCGGCATGTGGGATCTTCCCGGACCGGGGCACGAACCCGTGTCCCCTGCATCGGCAGGCAGATTCTCAACCACTGCGCCACCAGGGAAGCCCTGTTACTGGTTTCTAATTTAATCTCATTACTGTTAGAGAACATATCACGTATGCTTTTTAAAAAAATTTTATTGATATATAATTGACATGTAACACTGTGTAAGTTTAAGGTTTACAGCATGTTGATGTGATAAACATATTGCAAAGTGATTACCATTACCACCATAGTGTTAGCTAACATACTATGTATGTTCTCGGTCTATTTAAATATATAGAAACTATTTTTATGTGTTTATACACAAAACTTTTTTAGTGTATCATCTATTTTAATAAGTACTTCTTGTACAATGGAAAAGAATGTATATTCTGCCTTTGTTTGATACAGTGTTTTCTAAATACCAATTAGGTCAAGTTGGTTGATAGTGATGTTCAGCTCCACTATATTCTTGCTAATTTTATCTCTATTTAATCTATCCATTACTGAGATAGTATTAAAGTTTTCAACTTTCATGTGTTTTTGTCTATTTATCCTTTTATATCTGTTAGTTTTGGCTTTATATATTTTAAGCTTATTATTCTATATATACACATTTGAGATATGTACATATTTTTGATACCTTGCTCCTTTTACATTTTGAAATGTATCTCTATCTTTGTTAATATTCTTTGTTCTGTGATGTATTTTTTCTGATATTAGTATTGCTTCTCCATCTTTCTCATGATTAGTGTTTGCAAGTTTTTTTAATTTTAACCTATCTGTATCTTTATATTTAAAGTGTTTTCTTTTACAGACAGTATATAATTGGCTCTCGCTTTCTAACCAGTAAGAAATTTTCTGCCTTTTATTGCAGTGCTTAGATCATTTACATTTAATGTGGTCAACACAATGACCTTTTATTCTACAATGATATTATTTCTTTTCTTGCTTTGTTCTATCTGTTCTTTGCCTTTTTTCTTCTTTTCCTGTCTTCTTTTGCATTTTCACTGTTCTGTTTTATCCACACTTTTGGCTTATTATCTCTATCTTTTCACTTTATTTTTAAGTGGTTGTTCTATAAATTACTATATGCATCTTTTTTTTCACAGTCTTCCTTCAAGTAATATTATACCAATTCATCTTTAATGTAAGAACCTTAAAACAGTACACTTCCATTTCCCTTTCTGTCCTTTTTATTATTATTTTCATACATTTAATTTTTGCCTATTAGAAATGTCATAATACATTATTATTATTTTTGCTTTAACTTTATCATTTAGGAACACTGAAAATGAGAAAAGGACTTTTATATTTATTGGCATAGTTACAATTTCTATTGCTCTTCATTCCTTTGAATAAGTTTCCTTTGGTGTTAAATAAATATTCTAAGTTGCTATCTCCTTTCCTTAGCTGTCTTTTTCTCAAACCCTTTGTCCATTTAAAAAATTGAGTTGATTACCTTTTTATTATTACTTGTAAATGTTATTTATAGATGCTGATTACTAATCTTTTATATGCTTTGCAATATTTTTCCCCCAGTTTGTAACTTGCCTATTTATTTTTACAATGTCTTTTGACAAACAGTAATTTTTAACTTGGTCATTTTTTTCTTTTATGCTTCTGGTTTCCTATGACCTAAGAAAACTTTGTGTACCACCAAATCACAAAGATATTGTTATATGTTTTCCTTTGAAAGCATTATGGATTTGATTTTTATGTGTAGGTCTATGATCCATCTTGAGTTAATTTTTGTACATGGTGTGAGATTGGTGACTAGTATTAATTTTGCTTATATTTTTAATTTCTAGAAATTCTATTTGTCCTTTTTTGAAATATCATTTATTATAACTTTATCTTCTTTATTGATAACTCTAAGCCTTTAAAAATTTCTTTAAGCATAGTGAACATTTTTATTTTATACTGTGTGATAATTCTAATATCTGAAGTCTTTGTGCATCTGTTTCTGTTGTTTGTTTTTTCTGTTGGTTCTCAGTCACAGAGCTTCATTTCCTTATATTCCTCTTTATTATTTATTGTGTTGGACATTATATTTGCAAAATCTTTGTGGAAATAATCTGAGACCTGTACCTTCTTCCAGAGGATTTACATTTGCTTCTATCAGACACTTGGGGGCACTGCCAGACTAGGGCTGTATTCAACCACTTCGAGTAATTTTAATTTGAGCTTTAAGTCTATTTCAGAGTTCTGTTTTGTTTTAATTTCTGGTTCACCCTTACCTTGATGGTGTAGCCCTGTGAAGTGCCAGCTTATTGTAG
Source organism: Grampus griseus (assembly GCF_964374135.1). Lineage (NCBI taxonomy): Eukaryota > Metazoa > Chordata > Mammalia > Artiodactyla > Delphinidae > Grampus > Grampus griseus. Next base: position 56,680,678 of record NC_139007.1, on the reverse strand, counting down.
GAAGAACACCTATCTTGGATGAGTTATAGGTTTTGATTTCCTTTCCCCTCACCCTATGAGTTGTCAAAACTAAGCTTCTACCTTTCAAGCATCAGAAAATGCCCTAAAGGCCAAGGCACTTTTGAGTTAATGGGACTAATCTTGGTTCTTATTTCTTTCAGTTTGGGCCTAGAAATTTTTTACTGTCTCATCATGTCTTCTATGCTTTCAGGGAGATATTTTTTACATTTTATCCAAGCTCTTTAGTTATTTCCATCAGGAGTTGATCCGGGTTCATCTGAATAGCACATTCTGCAATCGCTAGCTGACAAAATTTTTTCCCCCAAATGATTAACCACTTAGTCAATAACATTTGTTGAAAAATGTATCCTTTCCACACAGGTTTCAAATGTCACATTTATGTTTTACTCAACAAACACATTGGTCTATTTCTGACCCTTTTCTCTGTTCCAATCGTTTCTCAGTATTCCCAGTGGAGACATGACAAGGTGTCTCCTAACCCAACTTCCTTTCTTGGCTTTCTTTAACTAATAGACTAGACTTTTCAGGTGATAGAAAAGTACTTGCCTCAAATATTGGCCTAAGACACTCTCATGTATTCCTCACGGGAATGCAAAATAGTATAAGCTTTGTAGAGGAGAATGTGGCCTCATCTAAAAAATCAAAAACAAAAACAACTTCTTATGCATTTCTGCTTTGATGCAGAAATACCACTTCTAGGGATTTACCCCAAAGTTACACCTTAAAATATCAAAAAATTAAGAGTACAATATTACTTGTTGCAACATTGTCTATAATTGGAAAATACTGAAATGACCTAAATGACCATACAGAGAAAATGGTTGAATAAACTATCATACATCCACACAACGGAGAACTGTGAAGCTGTAAAGAAGAGTGAGGAAGAGCCCTATGAACCTATATACATTTCTATGAAACACAGTTAAATGAAAAATGCAAAGTGCAAGAGAGTTTGTATAGTACACTACCTTTTGTATAAGAAGAAAAATAATACACACATATCTGCTTATTTTAGCAACAAGAAACACTGAAAGAATAAACCATAAACTTATAAAATTGGTTTTCTTTAGAGGTTGATAGGAATAGGGTAAGCCATTCAATATTTTAAATATTCAAAAGGTAAAATTAAACTTAAAAGGACAAAAAAGTAAATCACTAACTAGTATGTAAACAGAAACAAATAAGCCTAAATATAAACCAAAATAATAAAATAATGACATGTACAGTACTCTATACATCTTCAATAGGACATGGTCTATTGAAAAAAGGACTGTAAAGAATTTTTGAACTTTACTCGGTGACTAGTTTGTTACTGTTAGTGGCATTAGTGTGTCAATTATAAAACTACATTCCATGTATTTATAAGATACAGCAAATGAGTAAAGATATTGATTTTGTTGGTTACCAGGGTTCTCACTGTGGGAGGAGGGAGATATAAAAAATGATATTGGGGAAGGGGAGAAACAGGGTAAGTACATAGTCTCAGAGTATTTCCCCATAGATTACTTATTAATTACAAAGGGGAGGAATAATAACTTTACATGGAGAAACTGACAGATACCACTTTAAGAGATCAAAGTCCACATCACCAATATCGGGAGAAACTGATACCATGTGCCCTATGATACAAAGCACTGGAAAGAAGATAATATAATTTCTGTGATATTTCTGTCAAGAATGTCTAACCTTCATCTAATAATAAGGAAACATCAGACATACTCAAATTGAGGAACAATGTATAAAACAACTAATGCATATTCTTCAAAAATATCAGTGTTGTGAAATATAAAGAGAGATGGAAAGCCCGCTCCAGGTTAAAGAATAAAGAGACATTATAACCAAATGCCATTCATGATCCTATATCAGATCCTGGATAAGGGAAAAATACTGGACTAATTAAATATTGACTGTATATTACAAAATGAAATTTATTTCTGTTAAATTTCCTCTATTTTATAAACAAACTGAACCATGATCATAGATGATATTGTTCTTGTTTTTAAGTTATGCAAATTGAAATATTTAGGGGTAAAGGGGTATGATATCTGTATCTTACTCTCAAATGATTCCAAAAATAATAATAAACTGTATAATATATATGTATATATTCATATAATGCATATATGAATGTACATACAGACATATATGGAAAGTGTACATGTGCTACAGCAAATGTGAGAAAATGTTAACATGGGAAGCTGAGGTTTTTAAAATGTAGGCATAGGAATCTGGGAGTTTGGCATGGCAATCAGATTTGGGCTTTGAATCTTTAGTTTATGAAGAAAATGCCTTACTGCTTCAAGGTACTCTGTTAGCATACTATCTAGGGGATGATCATGTAGAACCCAGAGGAGGCAGACCTCTGGTTGGTATATGAAAACATGGTACAGATACTATTTTAAGAGATTGGTCAAAACGGGCTTATGATCAGGAAAAAAACATACTAAAGCTTCAAGGAGATATAATTTCAAACTCATCAAATGGGCAATCATTAAAAATCTTCAATTCAAAGGACTGAGGAAATGAAAACTCATAAAATGGTAAATTGGTATAATTTCCAATGGTGAATTGGAAATTAAACTAGTTATTCATCGTATATATCATTCTGAGTCCAAACAGGGTACAGAAACCACATAATTATTTGAACAGGGGAAGCTTAATATAAAGAATTGCTACTCCGAGATTGGTTCAAGATGGTGGAGTAGAAGGAGGTGTGTGCACTCTCTCTTGCAAGAGCACCAGAAGCATAACTAACTGCTTAACAATCATTGACAGGAAGACACTGGAACTCACCAGAAAAGATACCCCACATCCAAAGACAAAGGAGAAGCCGCAATGAGATGGTAGGAGGGGCACAATTGCAATAAAATCAAATCCCATAACCGCTGGGTAGGTGACTCACAAACTGGAGAACACTTATACCATAGAAGTTCAGCCACTGGAGTGAAAGTTCTGAACCCCAAGTCAGGCTTCTCAACCTGGGGGTCTGGCAATGGGAGGAGGAATTCCTAGAGAATCAGACTTTGAAGGCTAACAGAATTTGACTGCAGGACTTCGACAGGACTGGGGGAGATACAGACTCCACTCTTGGAGGGCACACACGAAGTAGTGTGCGCATCAGGACCCAGGGGAAGGAGCAGTGATCCCATAGAGACTGATCCAGACCTACCTGCTAGTGTTGGAGGGTCTCCTGCAGAGTCAGGGGGTGGCTGTGGCTCACCACAGGGACACGGACACTGGCAGCAGAAGTTCTGGGAAGTACTCCTTGGCATGAGCCCTCCCAGAGTCTGCCATTAGCCTCACCAAAGAGCCAGGTAGGCCACAGTGCTGGGTCACCTCAAGCCAAACAACCAACAGGGAGGGAACCCAGCCCCACCCATCAGCAGACAAGCATATTAAAGTTTTACTGAGCTCTGCCCACCAGAGCAACACCCAGCTCTACCCACCACCAATCCTTCCCATCAGGACGCTTTCACAAGCTGCTTAGATAGCCTCATCCACCAGAGGGCAGACAGCAGAAGCAAGAAGAACTACAATGTGCAGCCTATAGAATGAAAACCACATTCACAGAAAGATACACAAAATCAAAAGGCAGAGGACTATGTACCAGATGAAGGAACAAGATTAAACCCCAGAAAAACAACTAAATGAAGCGCACATAAGCAACCTTCCAGAAAAAGAATTCAGAATAATGATAGTGAAGATGATCCAGGACCTCGGAAAAATGGAGACAAAGATCAAGAAGATGCAAGAAATGTTTAACAAACACTTAGAAGAATTAACAAACAAACACCTAGCAGAATTAAAGAACAAACAAACAGAGGTGAACAATATAATCACTGAAATGAAAAATACACTAGAAGGAATCAATAGCAGAATAACTGAGGCAGAAGAACGGATAAGTGACCTGGAAGACAGAATGGTGGAATTCACTGCTGCAGAACAGAATAAAGAAAAAAGAATGAAAAGAAATGAAGACAGACTAAGAGACCTCTGGGACAACATTAAATGCACCAATATTTGCATTACAGCGGTCCCAGAAGGAGAAGAGAGACAGAAAGGACCCGAGAAAATGTCTGAAGAGATTATAGTTGAAAATTTCCCTAACATGGGAAAGGAAATAGCCACCCAAGTCCAGGAAGCGCAGAGAGTCCCAGGCAGGATAAACACAAGGAGAAACACGCCAAGACACATAGTAATCAAATTGACAAAACTTAATAACAAAGGAAAAATTACTGAAAGCAACAAGGGAAAAACGACAAATAACATACAAGGGAACTCCCATGAGGTTAACAGTTGACTTCTCAGCAGAAACTCTACAAGCCAGAAGGGAGCGGCACAATATATATAAGGTGATGAAAGGGAAGAACCTACAACCAAGATTATTCTACCTGGCAAGGATCCCATTCAGATTTGACAGAGAAATCAAAAGCTTTACAAATAAGCTAAAGCTACGAGAATTCAGCACCACCAAACCAGCTCTACAACAAATGCTAAAGGAATTTCTCTAAGTGGGAAACACAAGAGATGAAAAGGACCTACAAAAAGAAACCCAAAACAATTAAGAAAATGGTCATAGGAACATACATATCGATAATCACTTTAAATGTAAATGGATTAAATGCTCCAATCAAAAGACACAGACTGGCTAAATGGATACAAAAACAAGACCCATCTATATGCTTTCTACAAGAGACCCACTTCAGACTTAGGGACACATGCAGACTGAAAGTGAAGGGATGGAAAAAGGTATTCCATGCAAATCAAAAGAAAGCTGGAGTAGCAATATTCATATCAGATAAAATAGACTTTAAATTAATGAATGTTACAAGGAAGGACACTACATAATGATCGAGGGATCAATCCAAGAAGAAGATAGAACAATTATAAATATATACGCACCCAACATAGGAGCACCTCAGTACATAAGGCAAATGCTAACAGCTATAAAAGAGGAAATCGACAGTAACACAATAATAGTGGGGGACTTTAACACCTCACTTACACCAAGGACAGATCATCCAGACAGAAAATTAATAGGGAAACACAAGCTTTAAATAACACAATAGACCAGATAGATTTAATTGATATTTATAGGACATTCCATCCAAAAACAGCAGATTACACTTTCTTCTGAAGTGCACACAGAACATTCTCCAGGATAGATCACAACTTGGGTCACAAATCAAGCCTTGGTAAATTTAAGAAAAATTGAAACCATATCAAGCATCTTTTCCAACCATAGCCCTATGAGATTAGAAATCAATTACAGGGAAAAAATGTAAAAATCATAAACACATGGAGGCTAAACAATACATTACTAAATAACCAAGAGATCACTGAAGAAATCAAAGAGGAAATCAAAAAATACCTAGAGACAAATGACAATGAAAACACGATGATCAAAAACCTGTAGGGGGGCTTCCCTGGTCGCGCAGTGGTTGAGAGTCCACCTGCTGATGCAGGGGACACGGGTTCGTGCCCCAGTCTGGGAAGATCCCACATGCCGTGGAGCGGCTAGGCCCGTGAGCCATGGCTGCTGAGATTGTGCGTCCAGAGCCTGTGCTCCAGAATGGGAGAGGCCACAACAGTGAGAGGCCCATGTACCGCAAAAAAAAACCCCAAAAAACAAAAAAAACCTGTGGGAAACAGCTAGTGGGAAGCAGCCACATAGCACAGGGAGATCAGCTCAGTGCTTTGTGTCCACCTATTGGGGTGGGATAGGGAAGGTGGGAGAGAGACGCAAGAGGGAGGAGATGTGGGGATATATGTTTATATATAGCTGATTCACTTTGTAATATAGCAGAAACTAACACACCATTGTAAAGCAATTATACTCCAATAAAGATGTTAAAAAAAAAAACCTATGGGATGCAGCAAAAGCAGTTCTAAGAGGAAAGTTTATAGTAATACAATCCTACCTCAAGAAACAAGAAAAAGCTCAAAACACAATCTAATGTTACATCTAAAGGAACTAGAGAAAGAAGAACAAACAAAACCCAAAGTTAGTAGAAGGAAAGAAATCGTAAAGATCAGAGCAGAAATAAATGAAATAGAAACAAAGAAAACAATAGCAAAGATCCATAAAACTAAAATTTTGTTCTTTGAGAAGATAAACAAATTGAGAAGCCTTTAGCCAGACTCATCAAGAAAAAGGGGGAGAGGACTCAAATCATTAAAATCAGAAATGAAAAAGGAGAAGTTACAATGGACACCACAGAAATACAAAGCATCGTAAGAAACTACTACAAGCAACACTATGCCAATAAAATGGACAACCTGGAAGAAATGGACAAATTGTTAGACAGGTATTACCTTCCAAGACTTAACTGGGAAGAAACAGAAAGTATGAACAGACCAATCACAAATAATGAAATTGAAACAGTAATTAAAAATCTTCCAACAAACAAAAGTCCAGGACCAGATGGCTTCACAGGTGAATTCTATCAAACATTTAGAGAAGAGCTAACACCTATCCTCCTCAAACTCTTGCAAAAAATTGTAAAGGAAGGAACACTCCCAAACTCATTCTACGAGGCCACCATCACCCGGATACCAAAACCAGACAGAAATACTACAAAAAAGAAAATTACAGACGAACATCACTGATGAATATAGATGCAAAAATCCTCAACAAAATACTAGCAAAGAGAATCCAAAAACATATTAAAAGGATCATATACTATGATCAAGTGGGATTTATCCCAGGGATGCAAGGATTCTTCAATATATGAAAATCAATCAATGTGATATACCATATTAACAAATTGAACAATAAAAACCATATGATAATCTCAGTAGATGCAGAAAAAGCTTTTGACAAAATTCAACACCAATTTATGATAAAAACTCTGCAGAAAGTTGGCATAGAGGGAACCAACCTCAACATAACAAAGGCAATATATGACAAACCCACAGCAAACATCACTCTCAATGGTGAAAAACTGAAAGACTTTCCTCTAAGATCAGGAACAATACAAGGTTGTCCACTCTCGCCACTATCATTCAACATAGTTTTGGAAGTCCTAGCCGTGGCAATCAGAGAAGGAAAAGAAATAAAGGGAATACAAACTGGAAAAGAAGAAGTAAAACTGTCACTGTTTGCAGATGACATGATACTATACATAGAGAATGCTAAAGATGTCACCAGAAAACTACTAGAGCTAATCAATGAATTTGGTAAAGTTGCAGGATACAAAATTAATGCACAGAAATCTCTTGCATTCCTATACACTAACAATGAAAGATCAGAAAGAGAAATTAAGGTAACAATCCCATTCACCATTGCAACAAAAAGAAAAAAATACCTAGGAATAAATCTACCTAAGGAGGTAAAAGACCTGTGCTCAGAAAACTGTAAGACAGTGATGAAAGAAATCAAAGATGACACAAACAGATGGAGACGTATACCATGTTCTTGGATTGGAAGAATCAATATTGTGAAAATGACTATACTACCCAAAGCAATCTACAGATTCAATGCAATCCCTATCAAATTACCATTGGCATTTTTTACAGAACAAGAACAAAAAATCTTAAAATTTGTATAGAGATACAAAAGATCCTGAACAGCCAAGCAGTCTTGAGGGAAAAAAATGGAGCTGGAGGAATCAGACTCCCTGTTTCCAGACTATACTACAAAGCTACAGTAATCAAGACAATATGGTACTGGCACAAAAACAGAAATATAGATCAATGGAACAGGATAGAAAGCCCAGAGATAAATCCATGCACCTGTGGTCAACTAATCTATGATAGAGGAGGCAAGGATATACAATGGAGAAATGACAGTCTCTTTAATAAGTGGTGCTGGGAAAACTGGACAGCTACATGTAAAAGAATGAAATTAGAACACTCCCTAACACCATACACAAAAATAAACTCAAAATGGATTAAACACCTAAATGTAAGACCGGACACTATAAAACCCTTAGAGGAAAACATAGGAAGAACACTCTTTGACATAAATCACAGCAAGATCTTTTTTGATCCACCTCCTAGAGTAATGGAAATAAAAACAGAAATAAACAAATGGGACCTAATGAACCTTCAAAGCTTTTACACAGCAAAGGAAACTACAAACAAGACGAAAAGACAACCCTCAGAATGGGAGAAAATATTTGCAAACGAATCAACGGACAAAGGATTAATCTCCAAAATATATAAACAGCTCATGTAGCTCACTATTAAAAAGCAAGCAACCCAATCATAAAATGGGTAGAAGGCCTAAATAGACATCTCTCTAAAGAAGACATACAGATGGCCAAGAGGCAAATGAAAAGTTGCTCAGCATCACTAATTATTAGAGAAATGCAAATCAAAACTGCAATAAGGTATCACCTTACACTGGTTAGAATGGGCATCATCAGAAAATCTACAAACAACTAATGCTGGAGAGGGTGTGGAGAAAAGGGAACCCTCTTGCACTGTTGGTGGGAATGTAAGTTGATACAGCCACTATGGAGAACAGTATGGAGGTTCCTTAAAAAACTAAAAATATAATTACCATATGACCCAGCAATCCCACTACTGGGCATATACCCAGAGAAAACCATAATTCAAAAAGACACATGCACCCCAATGTTCACTGCAGTACTATTTACAATAGCCAGGTCATGGAAGCAACCTAAATGCCCATCGACAGATGAATGGAAAAAGAAGATGTGGTACATATATACAATGGAATATTACTCAACCATAAAAAGGAACAAAATTGGGTCATTTGTAAAGACGTGGATGGACCTAGAGACTGTCATACAGAGTGAAGTAAGTCAGAAAGAGAGAAACAAATATCATGTATTAAGACATATATGTGGAATCTAGAAAAATGGTACAGATGAACTGGTTTGCAAGGCAGAAAGAGACACAGATGTAGAGAACAAAAATATGGACACCAAGGGGGGAAAGTGGGTGGGGGTTGAACTGGGAGATTGGGATTGACATATATACATTAATATGTATAAAATACTTAACTAATTTAAAAAAAAGAATTGTTACTCCAATTCTCTGTTAGAATTAATAAGGGATTGGTAGTAAGAAGCGAGTCTAAGGAACACAGGGAGAGCAGATGTAAGGAATAGCCACTACCCTTGGGGCTGAGACACATGCCCAAGGGAGAGCTCGCACCCCTCAAAGCTGAGATCTAGACCACGTTAGAGAGGGCTCAGCATGGTTGACTGAATGGATGAGAACTCACGTGATGCCAGTCCAGTGGAACTTGCTGGAAACTCGCCCTCTGGAACTTGCCAGAAACCCACCCTTGAGAGTGCTGAGGAAAGCTGGCCATAGGAAAGTGTCTCGCCAGAGGCACTTTGCAGCAAAACCACCTGAGGGGTCTTCCAGGGGCAGCTGCTGGCCACTAGGTGCTGCAGGCTCCCATGCATTGCAAGAGTCTGGTGCGGGAGAAGCTCTGCACGCTGCAGAAGCCACACGCTGCAGAAGCTGCCTGTGCTTTAGGAAGCTGTCCACACAGTAGCAGCTTGCTAAGCTGGCACACCAGAACCAGGAAGCAAAACTCTTTCCTCCTGCAATGCCTCTCCATCGTCCTCCTCTGACATAACATTGTAGCAGCTGGCAAAGGAAGGGTATTTAAAGGGCCTGGCTCCATTTTCATGGAGCTGGCAAAAAGGATGAATTTGGAGTTACATGATAATAAATAAACTGACAAGATTATACCTAGAAGTGTTTCACATGTGTATGTCATACTATTAGGAAAGAATTCTACAGAAAGGAATGATCTCATCTGCTTCCTGGGGCTCGTTAGCAGGCACTATGGGACAGTCTCTTCGGGGCGCCAACGTATGAGAAATTGGCATCATAAGTCCTTAGGTCACTTCACCCAAGAGCCAAACTCCTGGCAGAGAATGGCCTAGCTTGGGTCTGGTGCCTACCTTTTGGTCAGGGTATCATGATATTCATGGTCCCACCAAAATTGCGATAAATGGGCCAAAAGCAAGCTTCCCCCAACTGTCTCCCCCCGCCCCCAACCAGTCAGACATGTAGTTATGGGAAAAATGCCATAGATGCTGGGTAATGAAAACTAACAGGTACCTTCAAGAGCAGGGGCTGGCAAACTCCAGCCTATGTGTCATATCTGGTTTGCCACATATTTTTGTATGACCTGTGAGCTAAGAAGGGTTTCCACATTTTTAAATGGCTGAAAAAAAACTCCAAAAGAATGACAATATTTTGTGACATATGAAAATTATATATATTCAAATTTTAGTGTCCATAAGTCCTGGCATACCTCATTTTACTTAGTTTCACTTTATTGCATTTCACAGATACTGTGGGGGTTTTTTGTTTGTTTGTTCGTTTTGTTTTGTTTTGTTTTGTTGATACTGTGCTTTTTATAAAGTAAAGGTTTGTGGCAACCGTGCACTGTCCGATGACAGTTAACAGTTTTCAGCAATAAAGCATTTTTTTAATCAAGGTATTATGGTTTTTTTAAACACAGGGCTACTGCTCACTTAATAGACTACAGTATAGTGTAAACATAATTTTATATGTACTGGGAGACCAAAAATTTTGTGTGACTCATTTTATTGAGATATTCACTTTATTGCAGTGGTCTTGGTGGTCTGGAACCGAACCCGCAATATCTCTGAGGTATACCAGTGAAGTTTTATTGGAACACAGGTGTATTTCTTTAAGTATTATTTATGGCTTTGTGCTTTCATGCTACAACGGCAGAGTTGTGTAGCCATGACAGCCCCTGTATGGCCCCCCGAGCCTAAAATATTTATAGTCCGGTCCTTTATAGAAAAATTTCCACACCTTACTCTAGAGTCTTTCTACTCAAAGTGTGATGTGGAAACTGGTATGCAGAGTATCAGGTCTCACTCCAGATCCACTCAGTTGAAATCCACACTCTTACAGGATTCCCAGGTGATACGTAGGCACACTGAAGTTAGAGAAGCACTGCCTTAGAGAAGATAAGTTTGATTCTGGGGTGGGGCCTGTTTTGTTATTGTGTTTGTTATTGTGTTTATCAATAGCCAATATATGTGAGGGCTTGTGCTTCACAGTCATTGTTAATTAGGCTCTTTTCTATTTTCACACATCACCAATATGTTAACTCTACCTTAGATAATAGAGGTTTATGGTAAGAATACCCAGGAGGCAAGGAAGAGCAAGATACTAGTTCACCTGGCCTCAGGAAGATGTGTGGGAGCCATTCACTAGAGTCAAAGGTCCAAACGTAGCCCTAGTGGTCACAGGAAGCTCTGGCGATCGAAAAGCTGCTGCAGATTGACAAGATGCTTAAGCCTCAACTACTCCGTCACCCTCTCGACCTTGGGTTTCTGCTTACTCAGAATTTCCACAATCTTTTACTTCTGACCATATGTAGGGGTCCCAGAGGGGTCTAGGTATTTTCAGTAATAGAATAGAATTGGATAGAAAATAGTATGTATTATATATAAAAAGAATAAGATAAGGACTAGTTTCATGGAATTTTGCTGCTGTGTGTGTGTGTGTGTGTGTGTGTGTTCTGGGTCACCGTGTAAAACATATTTCTACTATATTCAAGATGTTTGAAAGCCCTAAGAGACCATCAAGACTAATTCCAAAAGGCTCTACATCTCATCACACAGCCAAGCTCTTGAGATCATCCCTTATTTTTTCTGGGATTCTTACCTACATACAACGCTCTAATTTGGTCCAGTTTTGCACCCCCTTGCAGGTCCATCAACCCATTTTACCCTCCAATACTCATAGCATGTCATCAGTTGAATACTGTATGTCTTTGAACTCTTCTCTGAACCTTCTTTCTCTCACTGTAGCCTGACTCTTCCTTGAGGACTCAGCTTCCCCTAAAACCCTGACAAGTGATGATTGTTTAGTCTCCTGTATTCCACAGATCGTGTGGTCTTGAGGTAGGGTCAGGCATCCCACATCCTTGCTTCCCACTGCCATTTCTGGGAAAAAAAACCTGTTTCTTAAAACAAACAAATATGCAGAAATACCCAAAAAAGCCTATTTTGGGTGAGGCATATGCCATCTGATTCAGGGTTATTATACAGTGTCGTGCAGACAGAACATACACAAGGCTGGAGGACGATGGCTATGGCCAGAGGAAGGGCACCATTTTTAATTTGCACAGAGACATAAACCATTTGCTAAGCCCAGTTTCAGCAAAGCTGCATTTATCAACAGGGTGATTTTCTAATTTCTGTGAAGGCACCCACTGTATGGACAAGCAGCCATCCTGATAGACCACATCATCTCATTATTGTAGACATCTATAGTATTTCCTTCATTCACTGGAAATTTTACCCCTGAATTATTACCTTTCTCTCTACCACTATTGTAGTCATCATTCTTAGTAATATCAGTACCCATATAGGAACCAACTACCCATAATGTAACCACTTCCAAAATTTCAATTTCAGATATCTTGCTGTTAAACCACTCCCTGACACCTTCTAGACCACACCCTTTGGTATGTCTATTTCAACAATTCTTCAAGCCCACCAAGATCTCCCTTCAGTATCCACACCTTGGATGAAACCTCAATTCCTAGTGAAATCTGATTTTCTGTTTTTTCTTCTTTTTCATCCTAGATGCTGAAAGTGGCTAAAGGAAAACTGAGTGACTATACAGACTGTTGTCACTTTATATCATATCTCAAAAAATTCAAATATTCTCCCAAAATGATTTTGCAATGTTATTACATTTCCTTGATCTCTTTACTCCCTAAGACATCTATTTCATGCCTTCTCTTCTGTCTTTAAACCTCCAAAATATCTTCCCCATTTTCATCCTTAGCCTATGACTTTGCTTTACGTTTTATCCAGCAGGTATGTCCTCATTATCCCTTCACCAACCTACATTTCAAGGACTGTGGATGGTCTGAGATCTTACCCTACTTGTAAGCTAACAAGTTAGCTTACCACAGTGCCATGAAAGCCAGAAGACACATGACTCCTCGTCAGAGACAAAGAGCTTTATTACTCGTAGCATAGCAAACAACATGTGCGCCAGCATATTTACTCTCAGTTCCTGCTGTCCCATGTCCCTCACACATGAGCCCAGATGGATGCTTGTGCATGCTATTGGCTGTGTTACAGGAGAGGAGCCCTCAGACCAGGGACCTATATCTTTTATAATAGGCAGCAAGCTGGCCTACCTTCTTCTCCAGAGGGAGACAATATCATTATTTTCCAAGGCTGTTCATTATACCAACACCCTTGAAAAGATATCTGGAAACAAACAAGTCAATGCCTCTGTCTGCAAAATGTGCAAAACCATGAGCAACTCATGAATTGTCTCCCAATACTACTTGGTTCTGGACCATAGTCACTTTCCTGTCTATGTTCTCTAAAGCTTCTCTACAAATTCTCCTCTTACAGAGGGAATCCCATCTCTTTTGCCTACTCCTTGAGGTCTCTCTTTCAAGTTCTTTTCTCTACTGGATCATTCACATCAACTAAATGATGTAATAATTCCTATAATTTTTTTCAAAAGAGAAAGAAAAAAAAACCTCTTGACTTCATGTCTTCCTCCAACATCTGACTCGTTTGTCTTCTCTTCCTCAAAAAGTCATATATACTATCTCTTTCCTCAGTCTCATTTTCTTCACCTTCCACCTCTCATTTTATATTGAATCTACCCTAGTCAAGTTGTGCTCCCACCTCTCCACTGAAACTGTTCTTGTCAAAGCCATCAGTGAGGGACTTCCCTGTTGGCACAGTGGTTAAGAATCTGCCTTCCAATGTGGGGGACACAGGTTCGATCCCTGGTCCAGGAAGATCCCACATGCCACGGAGCAACTAAGCCCGTGTGCCACAACTACTGAGCCTGTGCTCTAGAGCCCGACAGCCACAACTACTGAGCCTGTGCTCCCCAACAAAAGAGAAGCCATCGCAATGAGAAGCCCATGCACTGCAACGAAGAGTAGCCCCCGCTCGCCGCAACTAGAGAAAGCCTGTGCACAGCAATGAAGACCCAATCCAGCCAAAAATACATACATAAAATAAATAAATATTTGTTTTAAAAAGCCATCAATGACCTCCACATTGCTTAATCTAATGGTCAATTCTGAAGTCTTATTTTAACTGACCTCTCAGCAACATTTGACACAGCTAATTAGTCTTGGTCTTCTTGAAACACTTTCTTCACTAATCCTCCCAATTTACCCTCCACATCACTGTCTGTCTGCCTCTCTTTAGTCTCCTTTATTCACTCCCATTGTGATCTCATCCTATGTGATGACTTTAAATACCATCCATACTCTGATGACTCCTAAGCGCATTTCTACTGCCTTACTCTCTTCCCAACCAAATATTCTTATATATGACTGTGTACTTACCTTTTTCTCTTAGATGCTTAAGTTTAACAGGGTCAAAAGTCAAAGTTTTAATCTACTAATTCCCTCCCTGACACCCTCTATAGATCTTAATTCTCCTACAGTCTTGCCTATTTCAATAAGGTCACCACCATTAACAAGGTGTTCCCACCAAAAACCTTGGAGCCTTCCCTGATTCCTTCTTTTCCTCACATTCCCATATATAATCCATCAACAAATCCTATGGATTTTACCTCCTAAATGTATTCAAAATCCACCATCTCCACAAACATTCTATTACAAGCTGCCATCATGTCTTCCATGAATAGACTTCTAACTTGCCCCCTATTCTAATCTCCATGCAGTATTCAGAGTGATAAAAACCCCCAGTGGCTTTCCATCACATTTAGAATAAAATCCCAGGTCCTTGCCATGGTCTACAAGGACTTCCGTAACGTACACCCCACCACCACCTCTCTGACTTCACTCTCCCCCTTCCTCACTACTTTCCAGCTACAGAAAACTCTCCCGGATTCTTCAAACACTTCACACATGCTCTCCCCACAGAACCTTCGCTTTTGAAGTTCCTTCCATGTGGAAGAGCCCTCCCCTGGATAACTGCATGATTCACTTTCTCACTTCTTTCAGATTTCTGCTCAAACGTCTCTTTAATAGAAAGGACTTGCTTGAACACCACATCCCAAAATAGCATAATCTGCCCATTACTCTCTATCCCCTCATCTGCTTTATGTCTCTTTGTGGTACTTAGCACTGACATTATATAGCTACTGAATTTCAGTGACTCTGAGATGTTATCAGTTGAAACATGTGCCATTATTTTATATACCCATCGAGAAAGAGAAATTCTGACAAATAAAATCACATCATCTTTCTTCTCACTTAGAATTTTTATTTTATATTAATTGGAAATGATCTTTTAGAATTATTTAGACTTTTCTTTTAAAAAAAATCATATATCCTTTATACACAGAAAGGAAACTATAAGCAAAATAAATCAATTAAATTCTGTCTAAGACATCTTTACATTCAGCATTTAATATTCTGATATATTCATCCACTCATACTCAATGTCACTGTTTTTCCACACACTATCTCACTAACAAAATGCAACACAGCTTCATCTACTTGTGGGTGTCTTCCTTTCCTAGGACCCATAAAGTAAGAAATATGGAATTGTGGTCATCCTTCAAATAATATTACTTGCTTCTCTAATATCACATTTATGTCTCATTGTTCTATTCCTGAGCCTGGCTGTCTACACAATAACTTTTCTTTTTCAGCTATATAAGAATACCACATTTTGGGCTTCCCTGGTGGCACAGTGGTTGAGAGTCCGCCTGCCGATGCAGGGGACGCGGGTTCGTGCCCCGGTCCGGGAAGATCCCACATGCCGTGGAGCGGCTGGGCCCGTGGGCCGTGGCCGCTGAGCCTGCATGTCCGGAGCCTGTGCTCCGCAACGGGAGAGGCCACAACAGTGAGAGGCCTGCGTACCGCCAAAAAAAAAAAAAAAAAAGAATACCACATTTTGAAGACATTTTCAGTATTTAAAGTGCGTACGTACAGTACCAACAATGCACATAATTCAGTTGTGTTTATAGTTCTAAACAGGTAACTAAGTTCACACAGGAAAACGACTCTGTGACTGCTCTCTGTCCAACTGTGGTTCTAAGATACCAATGACTGTAAAACGCATTCCATTTTCAGAAATTCTAAAATTTGACAAAAATGCATGTCTTCAAATCAATTAAATATAACACATGTTTGTCCCTCCCACCAGAATATGAGTACGAGGAGGGCAGGAAATAGTTTGGTGGTGTTCACTGATTATATTCTCATCATCTAGAAGAGTATTTAGAAAATAGTAGAAGCTCGAGAAGTGTCTGTTGAATAAATGGATAAACTTCTGCCTCCACTACTAAAAAAGGTAGCATTTTACACTTAAAATCCCCAAGACAGAGGATTCAATTGACTTAGTCACCATCCAGTGTCAGGTACCCCTGTTGGGGGGACGTTTATTTCTAGGCACCTCACAGATCGCTGATGAGCCATCTAGTCATTCACATATGTAGATGGCCATCACTGACACAGTCACCCACCTTAGAACCTTGTCTGCATTAACCATGGCTAGCAGCGGAAACCTAGAAAAAGACAGAAAATTCAGCCCTTAGAAATTCGTGAGATTTCATTACAACTGTGAAGCCTTCCAAAAGGTCCATGCAAGGCAAGTACTTCAAAGCCTCAAAGAAAAGTACAGAACAGCTGGAAAGCACCTCATCTGGTCTGCCTGATGACCATTTGTTTTTTCATTTAATCCCCACAACAACCATCTGAAGGAAAATTCTTTTCAACATTTTAGAGATAAGAAAATTAAATTAATAAAATGAATAGGTCTCTTATTCAAAGCAGCACAATGGCATATTTAATGCAGATTGTGTGTATTTCTACTTCATGATGCATCTTCCAGGTGCCAAGCATTGGGCTGAGGGATTTAATGGTGAATAAAAGCAACTGTGGATCCTGAGCTCATGGAACTTAGAGACACTGATCAAGGGAAACTTAGTCCCCATACTCAATGTACAACAAATATCAGAGTTCTCTAAATCTACTTAATTCTGACTGCAAGCATCTAGCCTACATTTCAGTGTCTCTTTTCCTGCCTACACACACTCATAGCCTAAGCTGTACAAAGGTGTTGGGGAATAAGGTTACACCAAGGCATCTGGCAGCCCTTGTACTCATCAGACTGTACTGGTTTTTGTTCAAGATATTCATTATCCCTTGTTCATATGGTCCTCTTCTGTCCAAAAGTTCTACATTTATCACAGTGGAAGTACAGGGATCTTTGTCTAAGCCAGAAACCCATGCCTGGATCCCTCCTCCTGAGGTATAACATGCAGCCACCCTTCTTCAGACCCTCACCACCCCTGAAACTGCCAGGGACCCACAGCCCCCCTCTCATTCACAATCTATAGAACTTCCTCTTCTTCTTGTCAGTCTCTCAAAATCACTTTTCTCCCCTGTAGCCACACTGCAAAATCCTTTCACTGGGCATTACCAAAAAAATGTCGACCTCAGGCATCTTTTGCCAAAATCTCTCATCAAGGAATTAAAAAGCCTGGCTACTTGCATGAAATAGTGTAAGAGAATACAGGTGAACAAATAAATCGGCAGTATGTTGGCAAGACATTATTCTGCCTGTCTTCTCATCCAGTTGTCCCCCAAGATATGACCCAGGTCCCTGTTCCAAATCGGGTTCTTCACATGGTCATGTACAAAGTGACACTTGCCTTGAGACTAAGCACTCGATTTTATTCCTAGCTGCTCAGAGACAAAGCCTCCCCTGTCCTGCTGTTTTACTTTCCTATAGAGTGCAGGTATCTCCAGGCCCAGGGTTATGTAACAATGTGAGAGGAGGAAGGCCAGAGGTACAAGGATTATCTGCGATTTCCTATAATTCTCAAATATTAAATTATGTTTACTATAAGCCTTATAAAGGTAGAAAATGACATATATTTTCATTTCATTTCATTTATATACAGTAGTTCCCGCCTTATCTGCAGGGCATACTTTCTAAGACCCCCAGTGGATGCCTGAAACTGCAGATAGTACTGAAAACTCTATATATACTATGTTTTTTCCTTTACATACAGACATACCTATGATAAAGTTTAATTTATAATTAGTCACAGAGAGATTAACAACAATAACTTAAAATAGAACAATTATAACAATATACTGTAATGATGGTTATGTGAATGTTGGGTGGTCTCTCTCTCAAAATATCTTATTGTACAAATTTTTTTTTTTTTTTTTTTGCGGTATGCGGGCCTCTCACTGCTGTGGCCTCTCCCGTTGCGGAGCACAGGTTCCGGACGCACAGGCTCAGCGGCCATGGCTCACGGGCCCAGCCGCTCCGCGGCATGTGGGATCCTCCCGGACCCGGGCACAAACCCACATCCCCTGCATCGGCAGGCGGACTCTCAACCACTGCGCCACCAGGGAAGCCCTTAGTGTACAAATTTAATGCCTTTTCCATTTTAAACAAGCACTTGTTACTCACTGTGGCCATTTCTTTTGCAGTTTGAGATATGACAGCAAAACTAGCACAAATTTCTTTTACCTTCTTCACCATTTCACGGATAGAAGATTCATTCTTACTGTGGAGTTCAGCAATCTCAGCAAAAGATTTTTTTTTCTTTCCTTATAAAGTCAAGAACTGTCACCTTTTCACTTAAAAGAAGCACTTTACGGCTTCTCTTTGGCGTATCTGAATTGCCAGCATCACTACTCTTGGGCTTTGGGGCCGTTATTAAGTACAATAAAGGTGACTTGAACACAAGCATTGCGATACCAAGGCAGTGGAACTGGTAACGGAGGGGCAGGTGGCTACTAAAGGACTAACAGGAGGGATACGCCGGACTAAAGGGTGATTCGCTTCCTGGGCGGGACATTGCAAGACCGCGCGAGATTTCAGCACGCTATTCAGAACCGCGCGCAGTTTACCATTTCATATTTTCAGACTGCAGTTGACCGTGGGTAAATGAAATCGTGGAAAGCGGAACAGCAGATAAGGAGGGACTTCTCTACCGCCTGATTGCAAAAGGAATTTAAGGCAGCTAAGGAATCTAAGGAAGATATTTAATGACAAACGTTGAAACAAAAGGGGTTGCTCCTTAACCTGAAAATTCAGTTTAGCAGAGTGGTTCATTCAAAATGTTCCAGTTAAGCAAGACTTAATTATGTTTGTATTTACTAATACAACATTTGTTCTTACTCATGCAGTGAAGAGGGTTCTTGAATGATTTGTCAAGCTAGAGAGAAAAAAGGTTTTGTTTTTTTTTTGCAACAAGGTAATTTGTGTTCTCCTGTTACTTTTCTAAATTTTCAGACATTTACTAAGCCACAAAAACTATGAGTGGAGAGGGAAGGTAGGCAATGTAAGTAACATGTTTTAAAATATATTACCTGGGCCAATCGTTTTTAGAACAATATAAACTAAAACACTCTACTTCATGTGGAGAGAATTGGTGCTAACAAGTTTTTTAAAAAGTCTTAGTTTTGGCTGAGGTAACAAAGACCAACAACAAAACAGTGGTTTCTAAAATCTCTGATGTTCTAAGGAAGGGGAGGTGCTAGACCACCCCTATGAAAACAGATTACTTAAACCCCTATTTCATTACCCACCGGAAGGCATAAACTTCTTGAAGTTAAAGATGCAGAGAGAGAGAGAGAATTTCTTTGGAGAATGTTGTTGCAATCTTTGGGGTTTCCCTGATCACACCTTGTGAGAAGGGGAAATGGTGCCTTGTCATTCTCCCTTTACCTTTAGCCAAGCTAGAGAGGGGGCTTTAAGGGAACCACTCAGAGAAGCTGACCTACGCTTTCCAAAGGTGAGGAGCACGAAGGCTGGTGGAAAAGCTGTACCTAGAGCAGCCCAAGGTGGCCAAGCAAGAGGGGGAAAGAGCTGTACTGGGAATTTCCTGTTTTTGCAGCAATAGTGGACACGGATTCATAAGTGGACTACATTTAGGCCATGTGGGAGGAAGCTAGCTTAGACACTTGTTGAATCAATTTCAATAGCAGTTCCTGGAAAGGAGTTCTGGTGATATGCTGGGACTAATGGACGAAGCATATGTAGCCTACAGGATTAGAGGCACTGCCTGTATCTGGGTGACTGCAGGGGAGGCCTCCAGTAAGAAGTGCCTTCAAGGAATCCAGGGAATCACCCCATTAGAGGATGTTACGGTTTGAATGTTTGTGTCCGCCCTGAAATTTATATGTTGAAATCCTTATGCCCACCGTGTTGATATTAAAAGGTGGGACATTTGGGAGGTGCTAGGTCCTGAGAGTAGAGCGTTCATGAATGGAATTAGTGCCCTTATGAAAGAAACCCCCTCAGCGCTCCCTAGCCAGGTTTATCCATGTTGTTGCATGCGGCAGAATGTACTCTCTTTTTTGAGGGAGCCAAATAATATTTCATCATATATACCACATTTTCTTTACCCATTCATCTGTCGATAGACAGTTGTGTGATTTTCATAAATTGCTTACTGTGAATAGTGCTGCAATGAACATGAAATTGCAGATATCTCTTCGAGATCCTGATTTCAATTCTTTTGGATAGATGCCCAGGAATAGGATTGTTGAATCATATGGTAGTTCTATTTTTAATTTTTGGAGGAATCTCTATACTGTTTCTGTAGTTGCTGCACCATTTTACATTCTCACCAACAGTGCAAGAGGGTTCTAGTTTCTCCACACCCTCACCAGCACCTTTTTGTTTTTTATAATAGCCATGCTAACATTTTGCTAAGAGAAATAAGCCATATATATAATGACAAATATTGCATGATTCCATTTATATGAGGAAGCTAAACTAGTCAAATTCATAAAAGCAGAAAGTGCCTGTAGTGAACATACTGTATTGTGCACTAAAAATTGACTAAGTGGGTAGATCTCATGTTAAGTGTTCTTACCACACACACACACACACACACAAAGCATGAGGGGGGGATGAGAAAACTTTTTCAGGTGATATGTTTATTACCTTTATTGTGGTATATGCATATGTCCAAACTCCTCAAATTGTACATATTAAATATATCTGGGGGCTTTGTATATCAATTAGAACTCAATAAAGCTATTTTTTTTAAAAAAAAGAGGCTTACTTAGTGTGAACTCTGCAGACTAATAGGTCACATCCTAATCCCATTCTTTTCATTCATACCAGGGATCTGACATTATCTCCTGGAAGGAATGTCAAAGAGCCTTGAATGACAATGTAACTGTATAATTACTTTCCTTTGTCCTTTTTCCCAGTTAAATGTTTTAGGAGGCTTAGGTTTTTTCCTACACATATTTCTGTCTTTTGTAGTCCTCGTCTTCATACCCTTTGCCACCACAACCTAAAATTTAGATAAATTGTGTTTTTTAAAAAATACTTTAGTTTTTAGAGCAGTTTTAGGGTCATGGTAAAATTGAGCAGAGAGTGCCCATATACTCCCTGAGAATTATACACATATAATTTTGTTATGTGTGTGTGTGTTATATATATGTTATGTGTGTGTGTGTTATATATATATATGTTATGTGTGTGTGTGTTATATACAATGTTTTCAAGATTCATCTGTGTTGTAGCATGTGTCAGAACTTCCTTCTTTTTTAAGGCTGAATAATATACCATTATGTATATGTGCCACACTTTGTTTATAAATTCATCTGACGGTAGACATTTGGGTTTTTTCCACCTTTAGGCTGTTGTGAATAAATTTTGTCACTTTGAGAGTCTTCCACTGACTACTTCCTTCCAAATAACACCTTCCTTAACACTTTCATCCCTCACTATGCCTATTACTGGGCTAGCTTTGGGCTCACTTTGGAATACTTTTCACCACATGACACTTATTAGTTCTTTATTCAGAAACTTTCAATGTTTTCTTAGCTCATCCAGAGTAAAAAATCCAAAGCTTTCCTTTCCCCATAAGACTGTCCACCATGAGATTTCAGAAAAAAGTTAATGTGTCCACAATGACAGCCATCCAAAGTTTCCCTTTATTCTTCACTGTCTGGAAAGGAGGTGTGTGCTACTTTTTAATGACAGAAAGATTCTGCTCTGCCTCACACCCTTTGATGGTTTCTCCTGCTTCTTAGATCCCACAGCCTGATCAGCATGAGTGCTGAGGAAACCCAAGACCACAATCAAGGAAACAACTCACTGTAGGGTATGTTTACTGTTGAGAATCAAATTAGTAGTGCAGAAAATCTACTGGGAAAATGTGTCAGAACACAGAGCAAAATACAAAGAGGTGGAATTAATGACGGAAAAAAAAACCCAGGAGGACAGATCCAGGAAACCCAACAAGGTATTAATTCAACATGTGGGACTTCTGGAACTCAGAAGGAGGCAAATTGGAAGTAGAAATTAAATTATGAGATAAAATTTCCCTGAGCAGCAAGAGACTGGAGGTACAAATTAACAAGGTTTACCAAATTTTAGGAATTTGGTAAACCTTTCACTTCTAACCATGTTGGATTCAGAGGAACCATGTTTACCTTCTCACATTAAATAACTAGAAAACCAGACAATGTATATGCAAACATGATCACTGAGAAAAAAGGAATCAAATGACATGAGCTCTATAAATGTCCCCACTTACACAGTTTGAATATCATATTGAAATTCCTGGAATTTAAGAACAAACAATTACAAGACAGAGAGAACAGAACATGTGGGAGAGTGAGAAAATAAAAACATTCTAATTCCCAGGTATGGGAAGGAGAGAAATAAATAAAGTATATAGGATTAGAGAGAGTTGTTATATTCTCATGATAGGTAAATATGGATTTAGTTATAGGCTTAATCACCAGCAGAATTTAGAGAAGAGAAGAAATTCTACATTACCAAATTTGAAAAAGCAATAAAGAAAATTGTGACATTGACAGAGTACGTAATAAAGAGAAGAAACAATGACAACAAGGTAAAATACCCAGAAAATGTATAATATAATGGAAGGAACACCAATTCTCACGAAATTTTTTATCATGGCCATATTAAAAATAATTTAAAAATGAAACTCATCTAAAGCAGTTGCAAGGAAACATTGAAAATCAAGATATGCGCAAAAGATACAGCAGGTAAATACAAACAGAATGCAGGTGTGAAAATATCAATATACAACAAAACCAAAACATTAAACATGAGTCATTACTTTTTTTCTTAAACATCTTTATTGGAGTATAATTGCTTTACAATGGTGTGTTAGTTTCTGCTTTATAACAAAGTGAATCAGCTATACATATACATATATCCCCATATCTCCTCCCTCTTGCATCTCCCTCCCACCCTCCCTATCCCACCCTTCTAGGTGGTCACAAAGCACTGAGCTGATCTCCCTGTGCTATGTGGCTGCTTCCCACTAGCTAGCATTTTACATTTGGTAGTGTATATATGTCCATGCCACTCTCTCATTTTGTCCCAGCTTACCCTTCCCCCTCCCCGTGTCCTCAAGTTCATTCTCTACATCTACGTCTTTATTCCTGTCCTACCCCTAGGTTCTTCAGAACCATTGTTTTTTAGATTCCATATATATGCGTTAACATACGGTATTTGTGAGTCATTATTTAATGGTGAGAGATACAATTCACCTAGACTCAGGAAAGTTTTGTCCCATAATTTAGGCATAATTTATGCACAAAATAACATATCCATCAATACATAAAAAGGTTTTATAAGTACAACTAGATATTTAAAGAAATATAGTGGAAGAATTTAATATATACCTTTTCTAGAATGTGATGGTTCAAGTAGATAAATAATAAATAAAGACATAGATTATTTTAATAACACAATCAACAAGCTATAAAAAAACGATGTCTTACATCAGAGAACATATATTCTCTGCTTAGATCCGTGGAACATGTATAAAAATTAATCATGTTCTCGGTCACAAAGAAAACAATAAATTCTATAAAGTAGAGATTTTACAGACTACATTTTCTGATAATAATTTAACACAGAGAGAAAAAAATAAATCATCAAAAAATTTAACTCCTTGGAAATGAAAATGTGCTATTTTTTTTAAAAAAAACCCTAAATCAAAGAAGAAATCTTAATTTAACCAAAGGGGGAGGAAAATGATCTAAAAAGAAAAGAACCCATAATACCAAAACCTATAGAACACAGTTAAGACAAAAGAAATGTTATAGTCTTAGAGGCTTTTATTAAAAATAAAAAGGAAGATTAAAGATAAATAAGAAAAGCATCCAACTTATATGAGAACAACAAAATAGCCTGAAAGAAAGCAGGAGGATTCCAAGTTCCATGAGAACAGGAACTTTCTTTTGCTTATTTCAACAAAATGTTCACTTACTTAGAATAGCACTCAGTAATTATCTGTGATATCAATAGAAAGAATAAATAAAAACAAAAGCTTGTGTTTTGTAAAGACCAGTCAATAAATAGTAGGTAAGTGCAAATTAGGACAAAAGGGATAAAATAAATTGTGCAAAATTAAGAATGACAAAGAAGATATAATTAGAGATAGGGATACAATTAAAATGACTATAAATGAATATTATGTGCAATTCTTTGGTAATGAACTTGAAAATCTAGAGAAACTAGATGATTTCCTGGAAAAAATATAACTACAGAAATAGCAGAAAGAGGCTTATTTCTTATACTTTCTTCATGGGCACTGAGACTTCTTGTTATTAGGTTGAGACCATAAGACTGAGATCCAGTCAAAGGAGTGAGAACACAAGTGATGTAAGCCACTTTCAGGGTCTGGCACCTAAAACTATCCTGCTCATTCCTCTAGTCCTTTTATCCGATGATTTTAGAAGACACATATTCCATATAGCATAGCTACAAGCTGAAAGATGGCTCTCTGACCATCTCAAACTATGAAGTGAGCCAGAATAAACTTTTAGCATGTTAAGCTTCTGATATTTAGTGTTTTGTTACTGCAGTGTAGCATAGCCTATTCTGACTAATACATTTACCACATTTGACCAAGAAGTAATAGAAACTTGAACAGAAGAAAAACGCTTGTAAGCATTTGGAAAGATAATAAAACTTAACCATTTGAAAAAGCACTGGATCCATATTGATTTTCAACTAATAGTAACAGTAAAAAAAACAAATATATAATCTTAATACTTATTTTGGTATTAATACGATTTAATTTACTTAATATTTATTTTAATATTAGCATTTGTAAGTACAGGCATACCTCGTTTTATTGCACTTCACTTTATTAAGCTTCACAGATACTGCAGTTTTTACAAACTGAAGGTTTGTGGCTACTCTGCCTCGAGCAAATCTATTGGTGCCATTCTTCCAACAGCTTTTGCTCACTTTGTGTCTCTGTGTCACATTTTGGTAATTCTCAAAACATTTCACACTTTTTCATTATTATTGTATTTATTATGGTGATCTGTAATAAGTGATCCTTGATGCTACTACTATGACTCATGGAAGGCTCAGATAATGCTTAGCATCTTTTAGCAATAAAGTATTTCTTAACTAAGGTACATTTTTTTAGACATAATGCTATTTCACACTTAATAGAGTATGGTAGGGTGTAAGCATAACTTTTATATGCACTGGTAAACCAAAACATTTGTGTGACTCACTTTATTGCAATATTTGCTCTATTGTGGTGGTCTGGAACAGAACCCATGATATCTCCGAGGTATGCCTGTAATAATATTTTTTATTTTTTAATTTAATGTTTAAATTTTAAAATTAATTTTATTGGAGTACAGTTGATATACAGTGTCATGCTAGCCTCCACTGCACAGCAAAGTGAACCAGCCATACACATACATATATCCACCCTTTCTCAGATTCTCTTCCCACATATGTGACCTCAGAGTATTGAGTATAGTTCCCTGTGCTATACAATAGGTCCTTGTTGGTTATCTATTTTAAATATAGTAGTGTGTATATTTCAATCCCAATCTCCCAATTTACTCCTTCCTCCCTACCCCCCGCCTGTACTAATCTTATTTTAACAATGCCAACTAGTATAAAGGAAAGCTTCTCAGTTCATTTTATGAAACTAATTTAAGCTTAACACCAATACCCAATATAGATAGTAGAGCAACAGGAGCAAAAGTCATATAGGCCAAATTTATTAATGAATGTAGATGTAAATTTTCTAAATAAATGATTAACAAATGAAACAGCAGAACATCAAAAAGAATGCTGCACAACCAAGCAGTTTGTTCCAGGATTGTGTGAATGATTCAAAATGAATTTTTTAATATAATCAATACATCAATAACTTAAAGAAAAAAGCCATGAATACATCACAGATGCTAAAAGTGTTTTAATAAAGAACTTCCTAATTTTAAGTGTAAAGTGGGAATTTAAAAAGTTACTGAAATATTATAAAGGTACTTACCGAAACAAACATGACTGTCATCTTAATCATGAAATATTGATGGCAGTTGAAAAAATTGGCAATATTGTAGAAATCTTAATCCAAAGGCCAGTTCCTCTATAATCAATAAATAGTCTCTAAAAGTTAAAAAGCTCAACTAGTAAAGATTCTTAACGTGGTACTCCCTAGGACAAAGACAATGCATACTTTATATATCCTAAATGTATTACTTTGACAGCTTTCAAACATATGTAATTTGTATCCCCTTCAAATTGCCTTTTTCAAATTTCCTAACTTTTGGTAAGGTCTATCTTCCCTGCCCCTTGGGAGCTTTAGGCATTTATCACATGTTATCACATGAAACTGTTGAGTCAGGCTTGATTCCTTGACTTATACAAAAACATCATTATCATATTCCAGCTTAATTGAGAAATACAAAACAGCTTAATATATTAATAGCTAAAATACACAGCATCTATTTTATAAATAAAGGATTGAGAAGACTAGCATAAATAAAGACACAATTTAATTCTCTCATTATTTTTCATTGCTCTAGACATTTTAGTTGTTGGATCTCTCATAACAATGTATTTAAACAAATGGGCTCCATAACTACCTTTGTGAGTTCCACAGGAGACAAATGGAATTTTATGAGTAAAACATAACATGTGAACAGAAGTTATTTATTATACTTTTGTTTTCCTAGATTAATAAAAATATTTAATCATGGTCCTACAAGTGTTCTTACAGAAGTATAAAATCATATAGAGTATCTGACCTAAAAGGGAATGGAGATATATCCAATATTTTTCTGATAACAGTAAGAAAAGAAAAGAAAAGATGCACTTTCTTCAGAGTAAAATTTCTTAGAGGAATCCTCAGGCCTTCCCTGAGCTAGAAACATGGAAGTTTCACTACATTCACTACAATGTTCTTCAGGCATGCTCAGTCATATCTAAATCTCAGTGATAGAAACACTTAGTCTTACACTGACACCATCATAATCTACACACAAAACACAGAAGAGAAAAATTGAAATCACCTATAATAGTAAGCACCAATAACATTTGAGTTTATTTTCTTTGGATACACACACACACACACACACACACACACACACACACACACACACACAATGAGTTTCCTCAAACTACCCAATCTGGAGTTTAATATAGGATCACTTCAGCAGTGTTACCTCTGTTTTGCTGCCTTGTGAAAGAGCAAGACCCCAGACCCTTGGAAAATCTTGCCTTGGTCCCAGTGTGTTTCTATGGTTTCCAGAGGGTGTCTCACAGGTGTCCAGCTGCCTGCCCAGGCAGCTCTGACATGGCAGGCCCCATGCCCCAGTGCTGTTTTGGCAGTGCCTAGCTGCTTTTTACTATCAAGAATTGCCTCGACACACTGAAGCCTTCAAAACTCCAAGCCAGGTGCAGGCCAGTCGAAAGGCAGAAAAGAAAGCACCCTTCACATTTTATCTTACAACTGTTGTGGGCACACTGAAAGTGCCTCAGGTGCTCCCCAAGCTTCACAAAGTCTTTACTTAAGCAGATCCTCCCACCTTTGCATAGAGTCCTCTGTCTCCCAAGACAAGCTCCAAGTCCATGGAGATGGAGCCTGGGCAGAAGCACGGCAGACACCCCTGGGCTCAGAATTACTGAAGCCTCTCACCCCAAGGCTTTGTCTTACAGTCAAATATGTTTTTCACAACTCCGTTTTCACTTAGAATGAATTATTTTCTAGGAGGTTCCTTCATTCCCCCAAGCAGACTGAAAGAAGCCCAGAAGGCCACCCACCAGTTCCTTAAGCCTGCATAGACTTGCTTACATCTCAGAAAGTGACACACAATCCTGGACCAAAACAGCCCTCATACCGCATTCACACTCAGATTCCATTTATTGTTTTTAAAAGTGGGATCCTGCTTATATAAAGTCTTTACCTTGCTTTTTAAAATTTAATACTATGTGACCCATGTTTTCTATGTCATTAAAAAGCCTTTCAGTTCTACATAGAATTCTGTTTTATGAACAAGCCATCATACATTTAACTAAATTCC
Source organism: Grampus griseus (assembly GCF_964374135.1). Taxonomy (NCBI): domain Eukaryota; kingdom Metazoa; phylum Chordata; class Mammalia; order Artiodactyla; family Delphinidae; genus Grampus; species Grampus griseus. The sequence goes on along the minus strand of NC_139007.1, from coordinate 56,652,411 downwards.
AATTGCAAGACATGGAAGTTTCCAATTTTCCTGTAAAATGTAATTGCAGTGAGCATCCTTTAATAAAAATTCTTTGTGTTTCTGTGTGGTTATTTCTATAGAATAAACAGCAACATATAGAAATATTTTGTCTTGATCTGTACACCTAGTTGCCTTCCAGAAAGTTTGAAATAATTTTTATTTCCAGAAGTGTGAAAGAGTATCTAATACACTATGCTTTAGCCAACACGGATCACTATGTTTAATTAATTAATGTTTTAATTTTTTCCAATGTGCTAGAAAAAAAGTATCTTCTCTAAATTTATATTCCTTTTAATGTTGAAACTTTGAAAAACAAGTTTCAACATTTTCCCGTGTAGGTATTGGTCAGTTTTATTTTTTTCTTTTGTTAAAAAACATGTTTTTGCACTTTTTAAAAAAACATTGTCTCCAATTTCTCCATTGTTCTCCAGAACAGTTAGAAAAAATATTTAAATATAAGGGAAAATAAAGATGCACATAATTAAGTAAAGACTATCTTATTCACCAGTTTATGCTTTACCTGGTTTGAGAAATTAAAAATTAACAGTAGAGTTACGTCCTCATGAAACCCTCTTGATCACATTCCTCTCCTTCTTGACCCCTCACCCCAACCCAGAGGTAGGGTTTACACACACACACACACACACACACATGCACACACGTGCATGCATGCCCAAAATTCACACATTTACATATTCATGTAACATAAATATTATCATTTTCATAAACAGTATTGTACCTTATATATTCTTGTTATTGAAAATTTCCAATAGTATATAAAGGTTGTTAGAATAAGGAGCCCAGCATGCCTCTTCAACAATTACCAAGTCATTACAAATTTTACTTCAATTATACCCTCGAACCACCCACCCCTCCCCTGGATTATTTTGAAGCAAATCTCAGACAACTGCAAATGTCTCAGAATGTATCTTTAAAACATAAGGACTCTTTCAAAAACACACAGACAATATCACTGTCATACGTAAAAAAGTCAACAATTATTTTTATCAGAAAACATCAAGTATTCCAATTTCCAGTTACCTTATACTTTTTGTTTTTAGTTTCTTTATTGGAATAAAGATCAAGATAAAATCCACACATTGTGATTGGTTTCATTCATATTCTTTTATTCATTTTTATATTGGTGTTTTAATCCTTTTCATTGATTTTTAAGAATTGCTTATATAGTACACCTATTTCCCTGTTACACTGTTAATACTAATGTGCTGTTTGCCTTTACATTTCCTTAAGTTTTTGATTTGTAGAAGTTATTTTAAAACTTTTGATGATCAACTCAACTTCTCCCTTTTTGAGGTGTTTCTTAGGAAGACCCTTTTCACCCCAATATCAGATTTTCATCTATGCTTTGTGCTGATATTTTAATTTTTGTTTGTACATTTAACTCTATATCCAGAACTTAAAATTATGTTTAGTATATTATGAATTAGTGCTGCAACAGGACGATTTCCAAAATAGCATCTTTGTAGGGACATCCTCAATTTTCAGATGAGGAAACTGAATCTCGGAGATATTTTTTACAGAGCCAAATAAAACCTAGAATTTAAACCTCCCCCATTGCAAGCCAAGTCTATTGCTCTTACCTCTTCTTATTTTTCCGTCCAAACCATAAAGAAATGGGTGTGGATATCAATGATCTTTAGAATTTCTCAGCTATAGCGATTTTTTTAACATCTTTATTGGAGTATAATTGCTTACAATGTTGTGTTAGTATCTGCTGTATAACGAAGTGAATCACCTATACGTATACATATATCCCCATATCTCCTCCCTCTTGCGTCTCCCTCCCACCCTCCCTATCCACCCCTCTAGGTGGTCGCAAAGCACCGAGCTGATCTCCCTGTGTGATGCAGCTGCTTCCCACTAGCTATCTATTTTACATTTGGTAGCATATATATGTCAATGCTACTCTCTTACTTCGTCCCAGCTTACACTTCCCCCTCCCCGTGTCCTCAAGTCCATTCTCTATGTCTGCATCTTTATTCCTGTCCTGCCCCTAGATTCATCAGGACCTTATTTTTTTAAGCTTCCATATATATATGTGTTAGCATACAGTATGTTTTTCTCTTTCTGACTTACTTCACCCTGTATGACAGACTCTAGGTCCATCCACCTCACTACAAATAACTCAATTTCATTCTTTTTATGGCTGAGTAATATTCCATTGTACATATGTGCCACATCTTCTTTATTCATTCATCTGTCGATGGACACTTAGGTTGCTTCCATGTCCTGGCTATTGTATATAGTGCCGCAATGAACATTGTGGTACATGACTCTTTTTGAGTTATGGTTTTCTCAATCACACTATGCCCAGTAGTGTGATTGCTAGGTCATATGGTAATTCTATTTTTAGTTTTTTGAGGAACCTCCATACTGTTCTCAGTAGTGGCTGTATCAATTTACATTCCTACTAACAGTGCAAGAGGATTCCCTTTTCTCCACACCCTCTCCCGCATTTATTGTATGTAGATTTTTTGATGATGGCCACTCTGACCAGTGTGAGGCGATATCTCACTGTAGTTTTGTTTTTTTTTTTTTTGCGGTACGTGGGCTTCTCACCGTTGTGGTCTCTCCCCGTTGCGGAGCACAGGCTCTGGACGCACAGGCCCAGTGGCCATGGCTCATGGGCCTAGGCGCTCCATGGCATGTGGGATCTTCCTGGACCGGGGCACAAACCCGTGTCCCCTGCATCGGCAGGCGGACTCTCAACCACTGCGCCACCAGGGAAGCCCCTATTACCATTTTTTAAAAATTGTTTTGGGTCTGTTTTTGTAGGTCTTTTCCTTCTCTTGTGTTTCCTGCCTAGAGAAATTCCTTTAGCATTTGTTGTAAAGCTCTGAGCTATAGTGATTTCAAAAGCAATTTGCTTGAGGTGAACCTCAAACACTTCATCCCAGAAGAAAAGATTATTTTCCAGAACAAGAATATAGTTTTTATCCAGAAAACTGAAGGAATATTCCTGTGTTCTATACCAGGGTTTGTAATAGAGACAAATACAAAACATATAACTTTTTTCCACTATTTGGTAAAACAGAAGAAAAGTCTCTCCAAAATGTAGTTAATAATACTAAGCCTAACTGTTAGTGCTTACAACATGCCAAGTACTATTCTGAGGGTTTTACAAGCACTAATTCACCAGTCTCACAGAGCCTCACAGTACCTCTGTGATGTATGTTCTTTCTTTGAAATCCCCAATTTACAGGTGAGGAAACAGAGGCATGGAGAAAATAAGTAACTTACACAAGGTTTATTAAGAGATGGCAAGCAGTAGAGCTAGGATTTAAACTTTGGCAGCCTGGTTTTAGAATCTGCACAACCTGCTTATTATAGTAATTGTAATATGTGGTCCCAAGGCAGTGGTCACAGGTGCTAATCTGGCAGGAATAGGCTTTGGAGCAATCTTGAGTTCTCCATGCCTGGCAGATGTATTTAGTGGTACCAGCCAGGAAGACATATTCTTATTTCAAACAACGCTATGTCCTCTAACTGCCTGTCTACACCCACACCCTTGTCTCTTAGAATATATATATATATATATATATATATATATATATATATATATATATATATATAAAAATTCAAGGACACATCTGACAACCTCTAGAGAAAGTAGATCTCTAAAGAAAACAATTAGAACATGAGACCTTTAGCTACAAGTGTAGTTAAATAATGAGAGCAAGACTGAGCGAGAAAGAGAAGAGAGAGTAACACATGAAGTTGACAGTTTTATTGTTACCCCTAAGATACAAGGCTTATTACAGGCGATGAACTATATTGGCTTACAGTTTGAATTTTATTTTGATCAAAAGCAGATATTTTCTCAAGCAACCCCAGCCACAGCCTTTTCGGCGGAAAGACCAAATGGCTGGCTCATGTACCGTTGAATGTCTGAGTATGTTTGGGCAACTGAGTGCAATAGGAAAAAAGGCAGAAGTCAGCCTTTTTTGCTCCTGTATCAGCAGAAGAAATGAGTTTACATAATGGGCCCTTGAGATCGATAGGAAGAGCCCAAGTTACAAAGCTGCAGCCCGAGGCCCCATTTTGCATTGTCCCTCCATGGAGCTGCTAAACTTAAAAAACAAGAGAGAGAGATTAGTCACCAAGAGGAGAGTGAAAGCAGTTATATTTTGTAGAACGTTCTAACCACAGATGCCAGGTAGTGCCCACTGAATTTCAAGTTTGGACTAAATTACACATTTCAGAAGGACCCTCTTCCCTCCAAAGCCTGTGGCTGAATTATCTGGAGGAAGCTATGGCTGCTAAAAGCCACAGAGACTGTGATCCATTTATGCATCAAATTCCAACCTGCCATTTCATATTGAGGTAGCAAAGCAGTTTCAATGCTGGGACCTCCAAAAATCTGTGCACAAATACAGCCAGATATAAGGCGAAGGTGGTGGGGGAGGGATATGGCATCAGATAGCATCTTATCCTTTTTATAAGAGTGTTCTGGGAAACTTGAGGAAACCACTTAATTTCTCTGGGTCTTGGCTCCGTACACACACACAGGATAGTTTAACGAGACGTTAATTCATGTCTAGTCAAACTGATGTAGAATATTCAAAGGGATAAATGGGTAATTTCCAAGTACTTAATGCCAATATTTTGTGTTCTGAGTTTGTTGCATAAGGAGAAATAAATAGCTTTTCTGTGTCTTAGAAGTCTTCCTAAAAATATCTCCACTTGGATCTTTGGTGGGAGGTAGTTGGTTCTGCCCAAAATATGGGAGTTGTGGTGGGTGGGAAAGGATGGGCTCTAATGCTTGGACATGAGGGCGATGTATGGTTGGGGGAATGACTCAGTCCTGGGACAGGGTTGGATTCCCAGAGGTTGAGAAGGTAGAGGAGTAGTGACACCTCAAAGTGGTGAAGATCTATATTCTGTCACTACATGGCCCAGGATGTAGCAGAGCCAGCATGTGGATTCCTGGGCCTGAACACTAAGGGCTGTGCCTTCAGGACCACAGCAAACACCATAGTGGTTAGGGGCAGCATAGAGGGAGAGGATGTGGAGAGCAGCAGAATGGTCCAACTTTGATACAACATATGGTCAGTGAATATCTTAAAGGGTTATTAATCAGGTATTAATCAGGCTTCTCCAGAGGGGCAGTAAAACACACACACACACACACACACACACACACACACACACACTCATATGATTATAGTGGCTGGAAAGTTTGACATCTGTAGAGCAATACAACAACCTGGAAATTCAGGGAAGACTTGGTGTTGCAGTCTTGAGTCAGAAATCTCCAGTCTGGAAACTCAGACAGGATTCCTATGTTGCAGTCTTTATAGGCACAGTTACTGCTTCTTTGGGAAACCTCACTTTTTGTTCAGCTGATTGGATGAGGCCCACCGACATTTTGGAGAGTGATCTGCTTTACTCAAAGTTTACTGATTTATATATTAATCACATCCAAAAACAAAAACCCTTTGTAGCAAGATCTATTCTGGTGCTTGGCAAAACAACTAGCCATCATAGCTTAGCCAGATTGACAAAGTAACCATCACATGGACGATTATGATGGAAGGCCAGGAGTCCTCCCCCAATGTTCCCTGTTCTGTGTGTTACCCTGAATCAAGGAAGGGGTCAGCACTCCAAATGATAAAGAATAGATTTTCAACAATCCTAACAGGTTTAGGGCCTAGAAAGATTTGACTGGACTTGGAAAAATTAAGAAATTTTATTTTTTTCTTATGTACAAGGGTCATGGAGCAAATCCACAATAGTTATACATGTATGATGGAACTGAAAGATCTTCAAGGTAACTTCCATCTATAAACATCCCATGATTTCATGATGTTATGCTGCTCTGACAAGCCTGAGATATTCTATTAGGTTGTTCTGCTTTCCGTAGCAGTATTTTCCAGGTAAATTGGAATTATATATCCTATTTTCAAGAAAACAGTTGTTCACTTTTTCAGGTACAACCATTCTAAGTAGAGACTGGTGACAGCCAATTCTTAAAATAATTTAAAATGTTATTGGCAGCTCTTTACTTAATATGAAGTAGATATATTCAATTTTGTCAGAACTTGCAACCTGAAAACACTCCAGATTTCTCATAATAGTAAGAGGAAATTACTGCATATATCAATTAAAGTTTTATTCATAAGATAATAAGCCTTTTCATGAACAATCTCAGTAGGGCCTTATTTATATCATGGGATGTGGTAATAATCCATTAATTCCCATTCTGTGGTAATAATCACCTTCATATTAATCTGCAAAAAGAAGAAGTTAAGCACAAACTTCTAAGTCACAAAATTTATATCTGTAGTTTATGTTACAAGAAAATAGGAAAACATAAATTACAACAAAAGTAAACAAAAATATTTTTGCTAAGTCCAGCTTATCATCCACATAAGGCATATAAATAGCACAATCCCTGGCAAGACAAATAATATGTATTTACCTATGGTAAGATGTTGGGGAACAAATGGATTCAGCTATTAGGTTCAAAGACCCGTGGTTATTATTTTGCTGGAACAAAATAGAAAAGGACAATTTTACCCTTCTGTGGAAAGAAACAATCTTGTTCTAGGAAACCGGTGGCTTGCCAATTCACAGTTCTCCTCAACTCTGACGTTAAATTTTAAAACAACAAACAAACAAGCCCTACACACCTACACACTCCACCGATCCACACACCCACACACAGAATCTAATCAACATCTCTTTCCTTTGGAAAAGCACTAAAGGCCAGAAATGCTAATAAAGTTTACAACATAATGGTATGATCTGCGCTTCAGTTTATTACTCTAATAAGGGACACAAGAGCAAAGGAAGGAGGGGTGAAGCTATTCAAGCTGGTGCCCTAGAGTGGTAATGTAAGAAGTGATGCTTATGTTAGTTGTGAGACAGGGTGACAGTTTCTGCCATTGGCAACTAAAATCAGACTTCTTTCCACTTGCCTTTGTCTAAGCGATTGGAAGAACAGCATTAACAAGGGAAACCCCTTGTCTTAGTCTTGCCTCTGTCTGTGTCAATCTGCACCTAATCCTCCTCCTAATCCTCCTGACTCTCTGTATTTTTGGTTTGTGTGTAAAATAACTTATTCAGGTCTCCAATTAACCGATGTTTCTAGAATGTTTACTGTGATGGAGGCTATGCTATGTACTAAGGTAACAGCACATAGAGGGACACCCTCCTTTTTCTCACAAACAGTGACTTCAACAACAGTAATTCAGGTTTAACTACTGAAACAATATGCAGAGTGACATGAGAGCCTAATTCATTCCTTATTTTGTTCATCAAGTTATTTACGTATTGAAACTATCCTCTTTAGTTCAGTGTAAACAAATTTAAAAGTAGAGACAGGCGAAAAATGGTGGAAGAGTGCACGTGTATACCTTCTTCCTCACTCCCAATCCCTTAAGGAAACGACAGAAAAGATTTCATTTGTTTCTCAAGAATAAATCTATATCAGTGCTGGAAAATGAGAAAGGATATCCAGAAAATTTAAGTTCTAGGAAGACAAATAGAAACAAAATGGAATCAGGTTGATGAAGAAACAAGGTTAGAGAAAACCTCAGGCTAAAACACGGGCAAGAGAATATTTTACAGTGTTGAAGGAATTTCAGTGATTTTTTCCATGCTCAGAGTCAACACATTCTTGAAATAGCTAGGCTAGTTGGGCACCTTCTTTCTCTCTCCCTTCCCACTTATTCTGAGTGGCAGGGATTAGCAGTGTTTGTCCCTGGATAAAATCAGAAAAACCCTCTCTGGAGGATGAATAATCTGCCACAGGAGGACAAGCGTTCCTCAGAGAATTGCCTGCCTCGGAGAAGCCGAGCAGAGCTTGGGGGACTCCTCTGGAACTTTACCACAGATGCAAAGGGAAGAAAAAGGAAACGTGTCTAATGACGCTCATGGGACCCACCCTAAATTAAATCTCTCTTAATTTTGGTAACAGGAAGGGAGAGCTCATCAGCCTCCCTAGCTTCTTCTTGCCTAGAGTAAAACATGGCAGTTGGAATGCCCCACCAACTTCACACAGAACACAAGTCTCCTTTTTGGAGAAGGACTTATAGTTGGGGAAGTAAAGCAACGCAATTCAGAGGGGATCTTAGCCAGTTGCTTAGTTACTAGTTAACAAATCTTTGTCATGTCTGATTAAGATAAAAGTGAAAAGACAAAATTACCAACACAAGAAATGAATAAGGATGACTTTTATATAGTAAATTTGAAAATCTAGATGAAAGGGAAGGTTTTCTAGAAAATACAAAAGGTTATGTTTGACTGGAGAGGAAGTAGAAAACCTGGATAGACCAATAACCATAGAAGAGACTGGAAGGAGCCAAAGATCAATCTTAGAAAAGCACCAGTCTCAGATGGCTTTACAGGTGAGTTTTTCCAATCCTACTATGGGCATTTTTCCACATTTGTCTCTACATTTAATACAATTCCACTAAAAATTCCTACAGAAAGTTGGAAGAAAATTAGGAAAACATCCAAAAAGATTCCTTATGTAATTTAACTGGAAGATATTTAAATTTATCTGTAACAGAAAATTTGAAAAAGGAAAAGTTGAAAAAAGAACAGACACATATCAAAACATAATGTAAAGTTATGGTAGGTTTAACAGTATAGCATTATCCAAATAATAGAAAGGGGTGAGTAGAAAACAAGATCTGGGAACAGACTAATTAGGTATGAGAATTTAATTTATAGGAAAGATAGATTTTCAAATCAGTGGGTAATTATTAATCAATTCCATAACTGACAGGACAATTGGTTATTCATAATAGAGCTAGCTCTCAACATACAACATAGACATATACAAATAATTCTAGACTGTTTTAAAAGTTAAATCTTTAAAAATATATCAATGTATTTATAAACCAGAGAATTTTTTTATAGTCTTGGTGTGGTAAAGAACTTCCAAAACAATGCACAATATCTAGAAGCCATAAAGGAAAAGACTAACAGTGTTGACTGCTTAAAAATTAAAAGTTCATATGATAAAGATGCCATGGCTAAAGTTAAATCTGGGAGTTATCTGCAAAACATATAATGACAGATGAATAAATTGTTCCTACAAATTTATTTTTTAAAATAGGGTAAAAGCTCCAAGAGAAAAAAAAAGAAATATAAATGACAAATGAACAAATAAAGAGATGCCCATGCTCACTAATGAGGAGGGAAACACAAATTACAACAAGAATTTTTTGTTTTACTCTTCACATTGGCAAAAATTAAAAAGGATTGTTGATATCCAGGGTTGGCAAGGTTGTGTGGAAACAAACATTGCATATGGAATGGAGTTAAATTATTGCAGCTTTTTCTGAAGGACTCTTTTGTAATATTTGTTTAATATAGAAAAAATATCCTTACATGAGCATGAAGAAATATATACAGATATATTCATCGCAATATTTTTTAATAGTGAAAAGACTGCAAATAAAAATTTACCAATAGTTCAATTATGATACATCTATAATATGGAATGCTACACAGAACTTGATAAGTCTGTATGTAGTGATGTGGAACTATTTGTAACGTATATCTGTAAATTGAAAACAGTAAAGTTCTGTTTAATCCTTACACTTTGATCCCAATTATGTTAAAAGAAAAAAATCCCAACCTATACATTTTTGTATGAATGTGTATATGTACATAGAAAAAAAATCCAGAAAGATATGTAACACATTGTTAATGGTAATTTTGAGAAAGCAAGTTGGACTGTGGTAGCAGGAGGGTGTTGAAAGGTTATTCTATTTTTTTTTCACTGTGCATATGTATTTTTAAATAACGTTTTGTTAATATATTTTTAAATAATGAGTATACATTTATGCATTAATTCAAGTTGCAAAGCAATATATATAACCATGATACTAGTAAAATAAAAATAATAATAATTCAGGAGTTGTGTGAAACAGAACCTTGACTTTTTCATCCATATGATCTGTATTACTAGAATTTTTTTACAATAAAAATGCATTCATGTATTACTTGTATACTTTTAAAACTTAACTCATTAAAATATATAACCTTAATATATCAATACAAGATATATAGTTAAGTGACAGAACAAAAACAAATTGCAGAACAATACTTAACAGTGAGATTTCTGCAAAGGAAAAGTTCTGGAAGTTTACACACCAGATAAAAGGAAAATGTATTTGTGCACTATTATCATAATTCTCAAAAAAGAAAAAAATAGTAAAAAGAAAATCATACTTTGTACAAATTCAGAACCTATTGCTTAGCTACCTGGTTGCAGTGGGCAAAATTATAAGCATTGTCTAGCCCCTGCCCCAGTAATCAGAAGGGATTCAGAGGTTTTTCCAAGTTGACTCTGTACCCTGGTCACAGCTGATGGGCACAGAATTTGGGACCTGAGTCAAGCTGGGACAATTACCTGGTGTTTCAGTCAGTTTGGCCTGTTATAACAAAACATCATAGGGTAGGCAGCTTAAACAACATTTATTTCCCTCAGTTTTGAAGGCTGAGAAGTCCAAGATCAAGGCACCAGCAGATCCCATGCCTGGTGAGAGCCCGCTTCCTGGTTTGCAAATGGCTGTCTTCTCACTGTATCCTCTCAAGGCTGAGAGCAGAGGCAAGCTCTATGGTGTCTCTTCATATAAGGGCACTAATGCCATATGAGGGCTCCACCCTCATGACCTATTCACCTCCCAAAGGCCCCATCTCCAAATACTATCACACTGGGGATTAGAGTTTTGACTTATGAATTTTGGGGGCACACAAACATTCAGTCCCTAGCACCTAATGAATGGGACTGAGAGAGAATCCATTTCTCCATGTGGCTGAACCGGTGTGTATTTTCCTGTGGGTCTTGGAGCTGCAGGTATCATCCATCTTCTCTCACGCTGTGGACTGTGGAGCAGAGGTTGCTCAGTGGAGAAAGAAGCACGAATCAAGTGGCAGAGAGATGCTGAAATGAGACTTCTGGGAAAGAAGAGGACTTCCTACATTTCCACAAATCTTCGCAATTCTGGTTTCCAAAGTTCTTGGCCCTCAACTGCATTTCTCCTCTTGGGTTGAGGTCTTCGCTAACTTATTGTAAATTTCTCTTCTTCGCTGCTATTTGCAATCAGAGGAAGGTAATGTCATCATTTCCCTGTCTGACCATTTACGTTCCAGTAAATTGGGTTTGTCAGATTTTCCGATCCCTATGCTGTATCTATCCTATATAGATATAATCTGCTATTTGATACTATTTCAAAGTCGAAATAATGGAATCAGAGATAGATTTAAAATGAAAAATGTCCATGTGCAGGGCATTTTCTGGCTATCATTTTCTTCCTGTGTGCCAAAGTAGTAAACAATATTTAAAATTTTACACTATAGTCTTCCTGGGAGATTACTATAAATGCTGAAATATAAGGCAATGGCCCCCCCAAGTTCTCTTTCAGAAGTTATCTGTTTTATGATTGAGTTTCTACAAGAGTTCTCAGTTACTCTGTTCTAGACACACACACACAAAACGTGTTTGGTGAGGGCGAATTAGTCTGAAACATTGATCAATCAATTTTGGATGCTTATAGAAATCACCTGATAAAATCAGTAAAAAAGGACATAAAGAAATTTAACAGTCTTTTAGTCATTATTTTCTGAGCAGGGGGTGGAGTATGACTTCACAGTTGCAAGTTTTAGGTTAATGTGGACAAGACTTAAAAAAAAATAACTTAAACAGGAAGTATGGGATTACATTGTGGATGCCATCGCAGACCTACTACTTACAAAACAAATTTAAAAACTAATTAATGACATGTGAAAAAATAAAGGATACAAAATTAAATTTATAATCTGATACAAAATTTTAAAAACATTTAAAAATAAAACATACAGGAAAGATTGCAAAAATATTAGTCTGCAAATATTAATCTGAAATTAATTTTTCTTTAGATTTTTTCAATTTATTTACAGAAAGCATGTATTACTTTTGTAATCAGCAATTAATTATTAAGCATTAACATAAACTTCTTGAAAATATGATTCTAAGGGAGATTTCTGTGTACCTGATGGGATTAATGTATAACTTTCATACAGCTACAAACATGCTTTTATTTATGAATTTGAATTGAAATATTGAAAGTTATCTTCTTTATCTTCTGTTAGATATTTCCTGTTACCATGGGAACATTCAGGTAAATAGCAATGTTACAGAAAAATAATCTGTCCTAAAAATAATAATAATAATAATAATAATCTGTACTTAATCCACGTTAAGCTTCATTTTTTAAGAAGATTGACATATAGTATTTAAAATGTTTCAGCACACTTTGCAATTCTATACAACACAAAGTATTATTATTAAAATTGAGCCATCACTGGTATTTTCAGAAGTTATGGCATACTAAGTGAATGCTTAATAACTTAATTGGTCAGCAACTTGTTTGTATTTGTATGCCTAATGTAATTGTATTTTTCAAAATAAACCAAGTAGTTTATCTGTATTTAATTCAGATTAAGGTGATTTCAAAAATAAATAGAAAAAACTAATTACTTATTTCATATTAAAGTGGTTTAAAAATTAAGTAAAACAAATTTGAGGGGAAACCATATAGGGTTAAAATCAAACCAGATTTTTGAAATTGGTTTAGGGATCAGATATATTTTGTTGTTGTCACTTAATGGAAGGAAAAAAAAAAAGACTGAATCGTGTGCTAGATCAACTGTGTCCTCTCCAAAATGATGGTGAAGCACACAGTAGGTGCTCAATAGAGGCTGGGTGGTGAGCAACCTGAAATGTCTATAGGTTGCTGTGATCATCCATTCAGTTTCTCATGACTGTGTCTATGTTCATAGTGGCCCTTCAGCCTGGAATACCTTCTACCACCTTCTTGCCCCTCCTCCAAGTTATCCCCATCTCTCCAGTCCTCTAAATCACTTCTTTATCTCCAGGAGGTCCTCTCCCTTTGAAGGTCCCTTCTTCTAAAACCCTATGCTTACCTTTTCCCTGATACTTAGGTCACGTGATACTTTTAATACAGCTATTTCAACCCCCCAAGGGACAGTGGGCACAGAGGAGAACACAGTATAAGATCTTGGTCCCATTACACCTGGGAGTGTCAAGAGAGCAACTCCTATGTGCTCCAGGTATCTGACCTTTCAATGGGGCTGCCTTGACAGTCATTTTGATGCAGCCATTTTGACGCAGCCACTAGGATGCTGCGGTTTTGACTTCAGTCTTTGAAACAGTCCCTTGGGTGCAATGTGTTCCAAGGCAGGGACATTTTGATGAGACATTTAGATGAAGCCTTACCTCAGATTTTTCTTTTTAACAATCTGTATTACTAGGTAATGATAAAAACAAGCCACTTCATGCTATCCTTGGGAAAACTCATCCCATTTTTCCCTCTACGATAGGGCATAGTCTGTGATGGAGGGAGGCCAGAGATGAAAGGGGAACTGGGCTGGGACCGCTGGCAGAAGCACGGTCACACAGTCTTGTTTCCTGCACTCACTCATCTCAGAAAAGACCATCAATTATTCCAAGCAATGCGTCTACTCATCTCTGAGAATTCCCTTGCATCTTGAATGAGCTGCATAAAATGTTCTCATCTCTCCCTTAAAGTTAAAGACACCAGGGAGAAGAACATTTGGTCCACATATATGATCCTTGTTCTTTGGACTGGACAGCACAATAATGCTCAATTTCTGACATTCCTCTAGTAATACTAATAAAGCATAATTGCTATTGTAACAATTTATTATTAATCATAAATTTGCATTATTATTTCCTTAGAAGTTAACCCAATTCTATCATATTATAGGGAAAATATTTTTCATTTATAAAAGTAATACAAACCTGTAAACATTCAAATTATACTCAGTGAAGTGGAAAACGTAAATCTCTTATAATCTTGGTGAGCCTCGGGAGCAGAGTAAGGTTTAGGGGTGTTACATGCACTGCTCGGGAAAACAAGCAACAAAACCATGATTTCACATCTCTCCTAGGGCCAACCAAAAGTGTCCTCTGAATCAAAGCAACCTTTAAGCTGTATCAACATATCCAGCTTCATGAACAGTTCCCATGAAGATTCTAGGCTCTTCTCTTGCTTCACTCCACCCGTCCCCCTATACCTCTACCCTTTGTCATTGTCCTTGGCTTCTGAAGTTACCAGGGTACGTCTCACCTTAGGGCAGCTGGTGTCCCGGATGAGAACAATGGTGTCAATGTTGAGATGCTACCTTTCAGGGCTCCCAACTCCATCTCAAGGAGCATTGTTGGGTTCCCTCTCCCAGACACCAGGTCACCTTTGGCCACTCAAAGGACCTAAGAAGCACTGTGTGTGCTCCCCATTCCTTCCTTCTTCACTGTTTCTACTTGTCTCATGGAGCCCTTTGCTAAAACAGCTTCTTTGGCTTCTGACTGCTGTTCTTCTCTCCTTAAGACTCTGGAAAGAGTGCAGATAATCATTACAGAGAGAGAGGAGCTCTGGAGCATACTGCCTGGGCTTACATCTTGGCTATGACACCTGGGGCTGTGTGATCTTAGTTAAGTTCATTAATCTCTCTGTGCTTCTGCTTCCTCGTCTGCAAGATGGAAATAGGAGTTACAGCGCTTACTCCAACCACAGAGTCTGTCTCAGTGTGCTAGTTGTTGGGATGGGCTCTTGTGAAAAATAAACCAATTAAGACCACACAGAGTCCCTAGAACAGTGTCCAGACATGGGCAAACACTTAATAAATGTTAATTATTATTTTAAAAGGAAAAAAAGAAAAAAATCTAGTGGCCAGCGACAAGAATCCAGGTTGTCTCAGTCCTCACTTATCAAATTTGTTGTGCACCTGTGCACAACACGTGGTCCCAACAGGCTACCTTATATAATGAGACATCAGCCAGGATCCAGGTTTTACGTTTTCCTCTCCTCAACCAGGGCCATCCTGCTACATTATTCAGTTTCTTTTTATACCTCCCCTGCTAATCACAGAAAGTGTAATCTACCTTTCCCATCCATGTTTCCCCAGCACCGCGGCAGCAATGGACACACAGCAGTGCTGATAAGTGGATGAATGAATGGGTGGATGGATGGTGGTGGTGGTGTTTATATTGAAGCCATGAGTGCTGCCTCAAATACCTTCATCCAAGACTGCTCGGTTCCTGAAGTATATTTAAATGAATTTCATTTTATGAAAATTGTACTGGATCTAGAGTAGAATAAAAATAAAACATACAAGAGAACCTTCTTTTAAATGAGAAACTGAAAGGAAGAATATAAGGAAGATAATGAATAAAAATGCACATGTTTTCCCCAGAAAGACTGAACACCCAATGAATACTTTTTCCTCTTTAGGGTTTTGTTTCAATGTCATTATCCCACCATTTAGAGGATATGATGACTTATGGTCTTAAAATGAAACAGTATATCACTTAAGTCTTATTTTCATGAAGATATTTTCTTCTAATTAAATTCAATACCATCCACTAGAAGAATAGCTTATTCAACATGATACATAGAAACGCTTTTCCATGTAACAGAGAGCTCAAATAAACGGTTCATGTTTTTACTGCGAATCAAGGAAAAACACACTCTGGTTTTATAGGCTTTCTATAGGCAAGCATCTTCTCTTAAAGGAACAGTTTGGGCCTTATTTCACCAAGTGGAAAAGAAGCCTAAACCTGATTAGTTTACCATGGCTCATGATGAAACATAATCAGAGGGATGAAAATGGTTTTCAGTGAAAAAGATAGCGACCACCATTCTTTTAATTAGTGGCACAGAAGCCCTCTCAAACAAAGCAGGCAAATAAAATAAATAAATAAATAAATGAAAAAGAAAAAAACCCTTAGACACGCTTAAATTATTGATGGTAGGCCTCACCATGTTCTAGGGGTCTCTGTAATTTATTCAGCTAACGTCTAGGAAACCCGTGGATTGTGTCAAGCACAAGCTAAGCCCTGGAAATGTAAAGATGATGGAGAGAACACACAGGTGCTACTTTCAAGCGAATCACAGTCTAGTAATTTTGCACATTTCTTCTAGAAATGTGATCCAGTAAGAAACCTAAAGGGAAACACCTGTATGCATATATACACATAGCTCTGTTTATTCACTACAGAAACATATCTGTTGGCTGCTGATTTAGTCAAAAGTAACATAGTGAGAAAAATTGCATACGTAATCTATAATTTTTCTCCAGAAAGCTTCTATCCTGAATTCGTATCTGAGAGTGACAAACTCTACAGATAGTGATGGAGTAGTGTTAACGTAGCAATCATCTAAAACAACAGTTAGCCAGAGTGACACAAGTCTTGTTATCCAAACTCATCCTTAAATTTTCAAAGCTTTTTAAAAAATCATCTCAATTTTAAGATGATTAAGACATGGAGAAGGAACTATTTATGCAAAAACATACAGAGGAAAGATTCAAAGATTGGGATTGACATATATACACTACTGATACTATGTATAAAATAGATAACTAATGAGAACCTACTGTACAGCACAGGGAATTCTACTCAATGCTCTGTGGTGACCTAAATGAGAAGAAAATCCAAAAAAATGCGATATATGTATACGTGTAGCTGATTCACTTTGCTGTACAGTGTAGACTAACACAATATTGTAAAGCAACTATACTCCAATTTAAAAAAAAACAGAAAAAAATCACCTCAATTTTAAGATGATTAAGACATGGAGAGGAACTATTTATGTAAAAACATACAGAGGAAAGATTCAAAGTTAAAAAAAGTCACATCTAGTGCCCAGATCTTGGTTTCTAATAACATTCTCCAATTTAAAGAACCAGAGCTCCTGGGAGAGATGGCTGATTCTAACACTGGGGCAGGAAATATACAGGATGAACTTGGAGCATGTTGTAGTGCCAGAAAGTAAGGAAGTGTTCCAGAAAAAAAAAAAAAAAAAGGTTTTTTTTGTGTCAAAGAGACACAGAAGCCAAACTGAAGGCACTCGCCAATGGCCAAAACTGGAAAAATGCGAGCATCAGAATAAATAACAAAGTATTGGATTATAACCCAAATATAAAATAAATACCCGTGAGTCCCTATGAAATAAATAAATGTCTGATAAATAAACAAATGGAAGAGAAGAGACAAACATCTCATATAGAAGAATTCCAAATAATTTGTGTGCATAATTACCACTTAAACAGGCTAAGTATTAACTCCCTACCCTGTAAGTATGGGCTCTGCATGGTGACTTCCTTCCAAAGAATACTGTACGGAAAGAGAGGGAAAGTATAACTTTACGGTGAAGAAATCTGTTAAACACCACTCTGGCCAGGTGATCAAGGTCAACATCAACAGTGATAAGTTATGTGGATAGTATGTACCCTTGATGGGATATTATGAGGATGACACTTTCCCTTCGTGGTCTTCCTCTCAAAAAACCATAACCTCATTTTAATCATGAGAAAAACATCAGACAAACTCAAACTGAGGAACATTTAACAAGATACCTAACCAGTATTCTTTAAAACCATCGAAGTCTTCAAAAACAAGGGAAATCTGAGAAATTGTCACAGACAAGAGGAGCGTAAAAAGACGTGATGCCTCAATGTAATATGTAATCCTGGATGGGATCCTGGAACAGAAAAAAGGACGTTAGGTGAAAACTAAGGAAACTTGCATAAGGTATGGACTTTAGTTAGTAATAATGTATCAGTGTTTGCTTTTACATTCTGACAAACGTGCCAGAGTAAAGCAAGATATTAATGGAGGAAGCTGAGTACAGGGTACATGGGAATACTCTGTCCTACCTTTGCAACTTGCCTGTGAATCTGAAACTATTCTAAAATTTAAAATTTACTTTAAAATAAACAAAAATCAAATACCTAAAGTCAGTAAAGACTTAACACAATTATTTTCAATCAACAGTAATAGACCCATAAGTGCTAGAACAAGTAATAAAAATTGACATTATCCTTTATTCTATTTCCCATCTCGTTACTGGATTGTGTAATGTGCTTCAGTTTAGCACATGTCCCAAATATTTTGAAAACTAAATGATAATACAGAATTCTAATACAGTGACTTGTATCTTAGTACCTAAGTCTTCCCTGCATTTTTCTGGTCCCCACCCCACCTCCACGATTTCAGGGACTTTAGACATTTTGAAAAAGTTTTCTAGCCATATAGATGCTAAAGCTACTGAATATTTTAAATACACTTTCATAGCATGAATAATTTTCTCTGATTACTGTATTTTTTCCGTTTTCTCATGTGATTGACTACTATGGTATGGTATAGAAAGAATGTTAGAGGTCAAAACCACTCTGACTATAAAGAATGTGGTCACATTTTATGCAGACTTGAAATAGTGCAGAATAAGCACGTTTATGAGTTCCAAATTCATGAGCATAATTTGAAATGATGTTAATTCCTCAGATTAGAAGTCGATGAAGAATCATAATTCGAAAGCTGATGGATCGAATGCATTTTAAACTGTGTTTACATTACTCCCACATGGTGGCGCCACATCAGCGGTGTAAAGCATTGGCAAACCCTGAATTAGTCTTGAACTGACCGACTTTTGAGTTATATGACTTCATCAGGAACACAGCCTATAATCTAATTCTAGCCTTCATTTTACAGATGAGATAACTAGAGTCCAGAAAGGCAAATTACCTCCCCAAGTTCGCACAGCCGTATACTACTGAGCCGGGAATAGGATAGAATGTACTTTCCATTACTTGGTCCTGTACCATGTATATATATATTCACCTGCAGATTAATTTCTACAACAAAATTTTGTGGGGGAAATGTACTTCTTAATGTCACTATAAAGTACATGCATGTAAATAAATGTCCAAAATATATTCACTAAAATCATGACTAAGTACCATTATACTTCTTTAGGTTCCTGAAAGTTTCTATACTGTGGCTTTTGCTTAGCAAACTTTTGCTAATGCAAGGCAATTTAGGAGCCACTAAAAGAATGAAATAGAACTATACAAACTGACTTGGAGAGATTTTCACAAAGTATTGTCAAGTGAAAATATAAAAAATTTAAAAAATATATTAGCTTAATCCTACTTTTATAAACCAAATAATAATAAAAATTAAAATACCTCATATGGTATGTATATAAGTATACATGTCTGAAAATTATGTCAGTATAGAATTATTTGAATACAGTGAAAAATGTGGATGCTATATAAAGTCTTTAATATGAATTACCTTTGCAGGGAAAAGAAAGAGACTCACATGAGGGGAAAGTAGAAGAGAATGAAGAGAACGCCCAACAAAAACAAAAAAAATTTAGCACAAAATTCTTATATATGGTCACATTTATTCATTTATATAAAATTATAATTATGTGAATATATATATAAATATATACACTTAAATACTTTGTTTTAGAATAAACAAAAGTTACTTTAAATAAGGAAAAAGAAAAATGAAAACCTGGAAAAACTTTTGTGATAAAAATGACAGCTAAGATAGCTAATATCCTAAAAAATAAAATAAAAAACCTCCTACAGAGCAATGAAAAATACAACGAAAACAACAGCCTAATAGAAAAGTTGATAACCTAATACCTAAGACCACAAGAAAGCCATTTACATAAAAGAAAAATACAAATGCTTTTACATAAAAATGCTTATTCCCATTTGTAATCAGGGAAATGCAAATGAAAACCACAATGAAATTTTGTTTCAAATTCATCATATTGGCAAAAAATTTATATATCCTAATGCCACATTTTGGCAAGAATGAAAAACAACAGGAACTCTTCTATACTGCTGATGGGAGTATAAACTGGGGCAATCACTTCCAAAGCAATTTGGCAACGTGTAAAGTTGCAGATGCCAAACACTATGGCAGATCCACTCCCAGGTCTGTATATGCCATTACATGCGGATGAAGAGACATTTACAAGAATGGTTATAGCAGGATTGTCTGAAAGAGCAACAATTGGAGAAAAACGTAAATGAACATCAATAGTAAAATAAATTGTGATGTATTTATTCAGTGGAGTACTAAGCACGAAGATAAATGAATGGATTTGAGCTACATAGATGTCATGAATGCATTCTCACAAAATAATGTTGAGGATAAAAAACACACTGCAGAGGCATACATGCAGATAATACTGTATGACATTTAAAAACATGCAAACAAATTATATACACATACATGTAGTTTGGGAGCACATAAATGAGTTGTAAGACATTAAAAACACTAAATTCAGGGCAGCAAATGCTGCTGAAAAGAAGAAATAGGGAAATTCATCTAGAGAAAGGCACACAGTTGTCTTCATCTGATTGATGATGTATTTTTTAAAGCCAAATGGGATGTGCTTATGTTATTTTTTATTATCATTATATTTATATTTCTTATGTTTATAAGTATTTTACTAATCATATTCATATTACTTATTAACATTACTTTACAGTATTTTTAATACTCAACTCCCTCATAAGAGGCGTACTTATTAAGATGACACTGAGAAACTATTTTTCACTTATCACAATAGTAAAAATAAGCATTTTGATAATAAATTGTTCTGGAAAGGGTGCAGGGATACTAGTACTTTCAGGAACTGTTGGGAGAATACATTTGTAAAACTTCTATCTGTGAAACAATTTGACAATATTTAGCAAAATTAAGGGCATATACCGTACCATTTGACCTAACTCATTCACTGTTAGGAATGTACTCTTTAGAGACACTCAGGAAAGTACACAAGGACATGTATACAGAGCTATCCATTGCCTCATTGTGATAGCAAATGGCTAGAGACAACCCGAAGAACCTTCAGAACAGGCTGGTTAGAAAAAAATGATTCATCTAAACAAAGGATATTATGCAGGAGATGAAAAAGAACGAGGAACCACTGTATAAACTGATGTGGAATAGTGAATGGGGTGGGGGGAAGAGAAGTAAAGAACACCTCTCTGGTAATCTACCTTTTGGTAACACTGGTGGTCTCTACTACTTGAAACTGGGGCTTGGGGACAGACAGGAGAGACTGATTTTTCAATATTTCCATTCGTGTTTTGAATCTTGCATCTCATGTGTGTATTACCATCAAACTTCAAAAGGTTCAGAAGCACAATATTTTTTAAAAAAGATTAAAAATGAAACTAAAAACAAGAGACACCACTCATCCACTTCATTTCAAAGACAGCAATGGCACTTAAATTTTAATACTATCATGAAGGGGCATCAAATGTCTTATATCCAAGGCCTAAGGTTTCAATTAATTTAGAGTAAATGAGTAACAAAAGGAGGAAAGCTTCCTTAAAAAGTGGCATTGGTTGGCAAGCGCCAGGCCCAAGGGAGGAATCTCTTACCAAAACAGCAGACTTTCAACTCCTTCTCAGAAGGGAGTAGGGATCATAACTTTAATAATTCAAGCATAAACTTTAGTAATTTGAGTGAGGTCCTGCTATCAGAGTTTTAGAACCAATTAATTAAGCTAAATACCTGCTGTTCTGAAAAGACTTAACATCAACTTACAAATAATCACAAAATACACCATGATTCAATGAATGAAAAATAAGTAAGAAAATGAGGCATATATACATGTATTTTAAAAAACTTTTAAAATATTTATTTCTATACCATTTTAGAGGTTACTTTCCACTTATTAAAAAATATTGGCTATCTTTGCTGTGTTGTACAACACATCCCTGAGCCTATCTTACACCCAACACTTTGTACCTCTCACTCCCCTACCCCTATATTGCCCCCCCCACTGGTAACCACTAGTGTGTTCTCTGTATCTGTGAGTCTGCTTCTTTTATGCTATATTCACTAGCTTGTTATATTTTTTAGAGTCCACATATAAGTGATATCATACAGTATTTGCCTTTCTCTGTCCGACTTATTTCACTTAGCATAATGCCCTCAAATCCATCCATGTTGCTGCAAATGGCAAAATTTCATTTTTTATGCCTGAGTAGTATTCCACTGTGTGTGTGTGTATATATATATCATATATGTATGTGATATATATATACATACATATATATATGTATATATCACATCTTCTTTATCGATTCATTTTTTGATGGACACTTGGGTTGCTTCCATGTCTTGGCTATTGTAAATAATGCTGCTATGAACATTGGGGTGTATGTATCTTTTCGAATTAGTGTTTTTGGTATTTTCAGATATATACCCAGGAGTGGAATTGCCAGGTCATATGGTAGTTCTATTTTTATTATTCCTTTATTTCTTCTTATAGTTCTTATTAATTTTTAAAGGTGATTCTTCTCAAGAATATTTTTCACTTTAAAAGAATCACAGCTTTAAAATAAAAAGCTTTAGAAATAAATGCATTAAGAAACAGAAAGAATAATAGAAATACTAAGTAAATCTAAAAGTTGATTATTTGGAAACAAGAAAAGAAAACAATAAAATAAAGAAGACATTAGCTAATGCAACTAAGATAAGGGGAGAAATACACCATTAGGAAAGAAAATGGGAAAGTAATTCAAATAATTGTAAGGAGTTATTTTGCTCAGCTGTATGAAAAATAATTTGAAAACCTCTGAGAGACAGATTAATCTATAGGAAAATATAAATTATTAAAACTAACCACAGAAGAGGTAGAAAATGTAAATAAAAACAGAAAATGTAAAAAGAGCCCTCTTCTTCTCACTCTCCTCCCCCAAATCGTGCAAGGCCCAGGTATTTCATCAGGGTATTTTCTGAAACTTTAAAGAACAGAGAACTCCAATCTAATTAAACTGTTCCAGAACACAGACAAATTGGGAAAACTTCAAAATTCTTTACAAGAAACTAGGATAATATCATAAACCTGACAGAGATACTAATGGGAAACAACAGATCTATTTCACTTATCAGAACTGATTTTTTTTTAATTCTAAAAAATTAGTAAGTAAAATTGATCATTTTAAAAAGTAGTAATAGATCTTGACTAAATATGGATCACATCAGAAACATAAGAATGTTTCAGTATGAGCAAATCTAATAATATATTTCACTATATTGATAAATCAAATGAGAAAAATAATATACTCATCTTCACAGACGCTGAAAAAATATTTGATAAAATGTTAACATTTGTGATAAAAGTTCTTAATAAAATAAGACTAGATACATTAATTATTTTTTACTTGATAATAAGATAATTCAGCAAAGTCCCTGGGACATATCCTTTCTATAGACAAAGAGTAACCAGTTTGAAAATGTAATAGATAAAACGCAATAGCAACAAAAACATAGAATACTTGAGAACAGACTTAATAAGAAATGTGTAAAACTCTGTAAGGGCAAGCTTAAAATGCTACTAAAGGACCAAAAAGGCAGAAAGATGCACAAAGTGTACTCTAGTCTTAAAGAGAAAGACACATTATAAATATCACTATTGTGTCTAAAGTAATCTATCATTTTTTCATGATCTCAATTATATACCAATAAATCTTTTTAACTAAACAAGCTAGTAAACATCATATGTGAAGATAAGTATATGAAAATAACTAGGAAAATTCTGTGAAAAAAAATTTAGCCTTGGGGCAAGATTACCTACCAATTATAGTAATTAAAACAGTGTTGTACTGCCACATGTACACACAAAGAGACCAATGAATCCCCAAATAAAATTCAGTAAGTGATAGGAGGTGAGATTTCACATCACTGTGGAAAATTAGAATGTTCAATAAATAATTCTGGGATAACTGATATTTGAAAAAAGTAGTTGAATTTTCACCCCACCCCTTACATCAAAATAAATTTCAAAATGGGTCAAATATTCATAAATTAAAATAAAACTGTGACATTATTATAAGAAAATGGAAGGCCCTTTATGTAAACTCAGAGAAGAGAAAAACCTGCACGTCAAAATTTCTTTAGCCAAAATTCAAAGATATATACAAACTAGGAGAAAATACTTGTGTCATGTTATAGACAAAACGTTAACAGCTTCACATTTAAAAAGTTGCTACAAACGAATCATTTAAAAAGACCTTTAAACACACTAGAAAACAGAAACAGTCCAGTAATGAAAAAGAAAATACTTACAACTATTAAAATGTGAAAAGAAGTTCAATACCACCAAAAGAAACTTGCTAGTTGAAATGAAAGTGAGCTGTTTCTCATATTTCACCCTTATTCTGCGCAAGATCAACAGATTTGATAATACACAGTTTTGGCAAGGGTGTGGAGAAACCCATACACTGTTGTACAGACTCTCTGGAGGCTCTAGCATCCATTAAAATAAAAAATGTGCATGCTCCTTGGTACATCATTTTCATTTCCAATAATTATTTTTACGGGTATATTTGCACATGGGGACAATGAAATATGTACAAAGATAGTCACTGCAGCATTGTTTTTACCAGCAAAAGTCTGGAAACAGCCAAAATGTCTAACACAGGTGGACTGTTCAATAAATTGTGATACCAGAGTTCAATGAATATTTTAACTGAATGAGACAACTCTATGTTCGTTATGAAATGGTCCACAAAACACATTGTGACAATTTGTCTTGAAAAAAGTTTAATTCATATATGTAAATAAATTTGCGTAGGAGATCATATGTTCCTAGACTACCTCTGGAAGTCTTCAAAAGAAACTGGTATCAGTCATAGCCCTTGGGGGAATTTTGAGAGGCCGGGGGTTTGTGTCAGATGGAGAATTGTCTTTTATATATTATTTGGTATCTTCTGAATTTTGTACTATGTGTATGAATTGCACATTCAAAAATTAATGAACAGTAGATTTTTCAACGTATTCAAGAGCAGATAGGATTAGTATTGATAAGTAGAAGATTTTTTTCTGATCTCCTTATATCAAAGCACACGTGGTTTACTGTCTACTTTATTTGGATCCTGAGGAGTTAGTATCAGGAATAAGACTAGAATTATAGTACAAATAAGCATTGGGGAAAAATGTCAACTAGGAAAGGGCTTTGGAAATTCTGGAGATCCGTACATTGTTAGCTGTCATTATCGCCATTATCCTTCTTTAATAAAATACTTGATGGCTTTTATTATGTAACTTTAAAAAAGGAAACCCGTTCCCAAGTTTTCTGAACTCTTGAGTTATCTGATTCCAGGCAATTGTGGTTTTAAGTGCTAACTGAATTTTCTTCTCAGACCACATTAAGAAATCAGCAAAACCAGTCACCAGTAGATTCAGAAGGCTAGGAAGATAGTGGGGCATCTAAAAATCATGCCAGATGAGAAATGACTGAAGAAAATTACTTTTTTTTCTGTATAGCTTTAGAGGAAAGAGCTAGGATCAGTGAGTGTGGTTATAGGAAGCAGACTCTGACTTACTGTAAGATAGACATTTCCAGTGATGAGAACAATTTGAAAATTTACTGGACTCTTTTATCATTACTTGAGTTCGTTCCCTCTCTAGAAATGCTCAGACAACAGTATAGCAAGAAATTCCATGCACTTTATCAGTATCACCAGTCCACAATACAATTGTGTCTTTGAGCAAGACTTTAAAAAGAAAGTCCACTCCCTGCCCAATGTTTCTTACTCTATTACCTCATCTTCCAGGTCAAGGTATCCAGAATTATGACAGTTCAGCAATGAAGCAAATGTTTATCTCTTGTAAATTTAATTTACTCCTTTGACCTAAAAGATTCCTGGATAATGCTGTTACTGACACCCTAGAAGTTCAAAGATGTGGTCAGCACTATTTGTTATTTTTATGCTATGACCAAACTTCCTGAGGTTAATGGGCTTAGAAGACAGGGCATCATTTACCTAAACTTATTTAGCAAAAAAAAAAAAAAAAAAAAAAAAGGAGTGGAGGGTTAAAATTTATTCCCATTTGAAATTGTTTAATAGATAATCTTTTCATTCACTGTTTAGCTACACTCACAAAGGAAGAATGTCCCGAAGGTCCACATTTATAATTTAGTCTTGCCTCAGGAATGATCTCTATCCACTTACAAGAAAATCCAGACAGAGTATCTTCACATTACTCTCTAAAGATCAATAACCTGACTCACCATATCTCATAAAACTGGCTCTCCTATGTACTTTACTTATTTTGGCTATGACATCACTTTTCTTCCAGATGTCTAGGCTTTAAATCTAAACTTCCATATAGCCAGTTGTCAAGCTAACGATGAACCACAATTGATAAGATATATTTTGAGGCATCTGACGCTTTCCCCCCAATCCATCACAGCTACCATGATTCCTATCCTGTACCTGTTAACTGATTCCCAGTCCACCCAGGCACTGACCTCAGTTGTTTAGAGAGATGTGGTCCACCCTCATCAAGGACAGCCCAGGCACAGATTAGCCAGAGATGTGGGGAGTAAAAAACATCTGGGCCAATCAGCCATCACTTGCAGGAATTTTAGAACTAGAAAACCAACAGACTATTGCCAATTAGCTAGGGAAGCGGCAGCTGAGGGCTCACATGGAAGAGTCAGGGCTGCAGAATTCTGAGGCGTACGTGCAAGTTAAAGTTATGAGCTGGAAAACTCTGGGCAAGTACAGGAAGATGATCAAAAAGGCTGGAGAAGGAAGCAGACCTGCAGAGAGATGCAGAGGCAAGCAATGAGGTATCTCTTCAGACCCATGAAGAGCAGCCTTGGGACAAAGGTGGGTTTCCAACTCTAACTTCTAGAAGACCCATCTGAATTAATTATAGCTCTCTTCTTGAATTCTCAGCAATTGTTTGTATGCCTTCAGATACTCCTGCCCACCTTTGTTTCGGCTAGCTTAAATGGCTCTCTCCTCCTAGCAACCCAAAGAGTCCTAATTAAAACAATTTCTTTCACAGGATCCCAACATTTCCTTTCTATGGCCATCACTCTAGTTTAAGCCATCATGATCTTTCATTTCACCAAAACTATTGTAATAACCTCAACACTATTCTCCTAAAGACTAACAAAACTTTTTGCATCCATTTCCCTGTATCCTACCTCCAGGTTGATCTTCAAAAAGCCCAATTCCAATCACATCACTCCCTTGATCAGAAACCTTCCAGGGCTCTGTAGCATCTAGCAAATGAAGCAGAAAATACTATCATTAGTAGTTTTGTCTTCTACTACTTGTTAATACTCGTTCCTGCTCTCATTTGATTATCTGTTTTTGGTGTCTGGACAACAAAAGTACACTATTGTGGGTCTGGTCCACTTTATAGGATATACATATGTTCACTGTGCTCCATGGCCTACAGAAGTCTCTCATATTATTCTCTGCTTTTCAAGAGTACAGTGATATATTTCATGATTTCAAATGGCATAAGGATATTTATATATCTTCTAAGTCACTGCTCTTAAAAAGAAGTGCCCAAAATCTTTAAGTAACATTTGATTAGAAAATAATATAAGCTTTTTTAGATTAGCTATTGGCAAGTCATCTGTCAGTAAAATCCACCCTAAATTTTGCCTTTTCTTTGAGATTTTCCAGATTCATGAAGTTAGCTCGGATTTCTCTATCTACTAAATTCCAGTGTCTTTTTATCTCCTATGATACTTATTCCTCCTTACCTTATGCTTATTTTCACACTCATCCTAGCTTTCTTCTTAGGTTGTAACCTCTTTGAAGGCAGGCCTTTTGTTTAATTCACATTAATGGCCCCCTAAGAACCTAACATAGTTCTCTGTCCATAATAGTAATTCAATAAATAATTTGTGTTTAATTTTTTTAAACCTACATTGATCAAATAAATATGTCTGAGGAGTACACTGTCAATAACAAAGTTGATGCATCTACATCTATAGGGATTAAAATCTACTACTTAACAGAATGAACACACCAACTAATGTCAATTAGAGCACAGTGCTTTCTAAGTATGGCCAAGCCTTTAAATGGTATGGAGAAAAATTATTTGGCTCATAAAATCATTTTAATAATATTCTTCAAAGCATTGTAGAGTACTTGAGGGCAGGACAGAGATTCCTTCTGCCATCAGATGTCTTTCTGCTTGACTGAACTGCACCTGTGGTCCTTGAAGAATACCTTACATATTGGGGATTCTTCTAAAATGAGAATAAACGAATTACTATAAAAAAAATATAGAGCACTGGAGCCTGAAGGCTCTTTGGTGGGGCTAATGGCAGACTCTGGGAGGGTTCACACCAAGGAGTACTTCCCAGAACTTCTGTTGCCAATGTCCCTGTCCCCACAGTGAGCCACAGCTGTCCCCCACCTCTGCAGGAGAACTTCCAACACTAGCAGCTATGTGACTGACAGGGGTTTGGTGCTCTGGCCTGGTGTCAGGCCTGAGCTTCCAAGTTAGGAGTGCCGAGTTCAGGACATTGGACCCCCAGAGACCTCCTGGCCCCGTGTAATATCAATTGGTGAGAGCTCTCCCAGAGATCTCTGTCTCAACACAAAGATGCAGCTCCACCCAAAGGCCAGCAAGCACCAGGGCTGGACGCCCCATGCCAAACAACTAGCAAGACAGGAACACAACCTAACCCATTAGCAGAGAGGCTGCCTAAAATCACAATAAGGTCACAGACACCCCAAAACACACCACTGGACGTGGCCCTGCCCACCAGAAAGATAAGACCCAGCCCCACCCATCAGAACACAAGCTCCAGTCCCTTCCACTAGGAAGCCTACACAAGCCACTGAACCAACTTCACCCACTGGGGGCAGACACCATAAACAATGGGAACTACGAACCTGCCACCTGTGACCAGGAGACCCCAAACACAGTAGGTTTTAAAAAATGAGAAGACAGAGAAATATGCAGCAGAAGAAGGAGCAAGGTAAAAACCCATCAGACCCAACAAATGAAGAGGAAATACGCAATTTACCAGAAAAAGAATTCAGAGTAATGACAGTAAAGATGATCCAGAATCTTGGAAATAGAATGGAGAAAATACAAGAAACGTTTAACAAGGACCTAGAAGAACTAAAGAGCAAACAAACAATGACTAACAACACAATAAATGAAATTAAAAATTCTCTAGAAGGAATCAATGGCAGAAAAACTGAAGCAGAAGAATGGATAAGTGACATGGAGGATAAAACAGTGGAGATAACTACCACAGAGCAGAATAAAGAAAAAAGAATGGAAAGAATTGAGGACAGTCTCAGAGACCTCTGGGACAACATAAAACGCACCAATATTCTAATTATAGGGGTCCCAGAAGAAGAGAAAAACAAAGGGTCTGAGAAAATATTTGAAGAGATTATAGTTGAAAACTTCCCTAACATGGGAAAGGAAATAGAAAATCAAATCCAGGAAGTGCAGAGAGTCCCATACAGGATAAGTGCAAGGAGAAACACGCCAAGACACATATTAATCAAACTATCAAAAATTAAATACAAAGAAAAAATATTAAAAGCAGTAAGGGAATAACATACAAGGGAATCCCCATAAGGTTAACAGCTGATCTTTCAGCAGAAACTTTGCAAGCCAGAAGAGTATGGCAGGACATATTTAAAGTGATGAAAGGGAAAAACCTACAACCAAGATTGATTACTCTACCCAGCAAGCATCTCATTCAGATTTGACAGAGGAATTAAAACCTTTACAGACACAAAAATTAAGAGAATTCAACAGCACCACACGAGCTGTACAACAAATGCTAAAGGAAATTCCCTAGGCAGGAAACACAAGAGAAGGAAAAGACCTACAAAAACAAACCCAAACCAATTAAGAAAATGGTAATAGGAACATACATATCAATAATTACCTTAAACGTAAATGGATTAAATGCTCCAACCAAAAGACATAGACTGGCTGAATGGATACAAAAAAAAGACCAGTAATTATGCTGTCTACAACAACCCACTTCAGACCCAGGGACACATAGAGACTGAAAGTGAGGGGATGGAAAAAGATATTCCATGCAAATGGAAATCAAAAGAAAGCTGGAGTAGCAATTCTCATATCAGACAAAATAGACTTAAAATAAAGACTATTACAAGAGACAAAGAAAAACACAACATAATGATCAATAAGGATCAATCCAAGAAAAAGATATAACAATTGTAAATCTTTATGCACCTAACATAGGAGCACTTCAATATGTAAGGCAAATGCTAACAGCCATAAAAGGTGAATTCAACAGTAACACAGTCATAGTAGGGGACTTTTACAGCCCACTTTCAGTAGTGGACAGATCATCCAAAATGAACATCAATCAGGAAACCCAAGCTTTAAATAACACATTAGACAAGATGGACTTAATTGATATTTATAGGACATTCCATCCAAAAACAACAGAATATACTTTCTTCTCAAGTGCTCATGGAACATTCTCTAGGATAGATCATATCTTGGGTCATATATCAAGCCTTGGTAATTTTAAGAAAACTGAAATTGAATCAAGTATCATTTCTCACTGCAATACTATGAAACTAGATATCAACTGCAGGAAAAAATCAGTAAAAACTAAAAACACATGGAGGCTAAACATTATGCTACTAAATAACCAAGAGATCACTGAAGAAATCGAAGAGGAAATCAAAAAATACCTAGAAACAAATGACAATGAAAACACAACGACCCAAAACCTATCGGATGCAGCAAAAGCAGTTCTAAGAGGCAAATTTATAGTAATACAATCCTACCTCAAGAAACAAGAAACATCTCAAATAAACAATCTAACAGGGCTTCCCTGGGGGCACAGTGGTTGAGAATCTGCCTGGCAATGCAGGGGACACGGGTTCGAGCACTGGTCTGGGAAGATCCCACATGCCACGGAGCAACTAGGCCCATGAGCCACAATTACTGAGCCTGCGCCTCTGGCACCTGTGCTCCGCAACAAGAGAGGTGGGGGCTGGTGAGAGGCCTGTGCACCGCAATGAAGAGTGGCCCCCACTTGCCGCAACTAGAGAAAGCCCTCACACAGAAACGAAGACCCAACACATCCATAAATAAATAAATAAATAAATAAATAAAATTAAAACAAAACAATCTAACCTTACACCTAAAGCAATTAGAGAAAGAAGAACAAAAAAACGCCAAAGTTAGCAGAAGGAAAGAAATCATAAAGATCAGATCAGAAATAAATGAAAAAGAAATGAAGGAAACAATTGCAAAGATCAATAAAACTAAAAGCTGGTTCTTTGACAAGATAAACAAAGTTGATAAACCACTAGCCAGACTCATCAGGAAATAAGGGAGAAGACTTAAATTAACAAAATTAGAAATGAAAAGGAGAATTAAAAAGTGACACTGAAAAAATACAAAGGATCATGAGAGATTACTAAAAGCAACTACATGCCAATACAATGGACAACCTGGAAGAAATGGACAAATTCTTAGAAAAGTACAACCTTCCAAGACTGAACCAGGAAGAAATAGAAAATATAAACAGACCAATCACAAGCAGTGAAATTGAAACTGTGATTAAAAGTCTTCCACCAAACAAAAGCCCAGGACCAGATGGCTTCACAGAAGAATTCTATCCAACATTTAGAGAAGAGCTAACACCTATCCTTCTCAAACTCTTCCAAAATATAGCAGAGGGAGGAACACTCTCACACTCATTCTACGAGGCCACCATCACCCTGATACCAAAACTAAAGATGTCACAAAGAAAGAAAACTACAGGCCAATATCACTGATTAACATGCAGGCAAAAATCCTCAACAAAATACTAGCAAACAGAATCCAACAGCACATTAAAAGGATCATACACCATGATCAAGTGGGGTTTATCCCAGGAATGCAAGGATTCTTCAATATATGCAAATCAATCAATGTGATACACCATATTAACAAATTGAAGGATAAAAACCATATGATCATCTCAAGAGATGCAGAAAAAGCTTTTGACAAAATTCAACACCCATTTATGATAAAAGCCTTCCAGAAAGTAGGCATAGAGGGAACCTACCTCAACATAATAAAGGCCATATATGACGAACCCACAGCCAACACCATTCTCAGTGGTGAAAAACTGAAAGCACTTCCCCTAGATCAGGAACAAAACAAGGTTTCCCACTCTCACCACTATTATTCAACATACTTTTGGAAGTTTTAGCCACAGAAATCAGAGAAGAAAAAGAAATAAAAGGAATCCAAATCAGAAAAGAGGTAAAACTTTCACTGTTTGCAGATGACATGACACTATACATACAGAGTCCTAAAGACTCTACCAGAAAACTACTAGAGCTAATCAATGAATTTGGTGAAGTAGCAGGATACAAAATTAATGCTCAGAAATCTCTTGCATTCCTATACACTAACGATGAAAAATCTGAAAGTGAAATTAAGGAAACACTCCCATTTACCATTGCAACAAAAAGAATAAAATACCTAAGAATAAACCTACCTAGGGAGACAAAAGACCTGTATGCAGAAAACTATAAGACACTGATGAAAGAAATTGGATGATGCAAACAAATGGAGAGATATACCATGTTCTTGGATTGGAAGAATCAACATTGTGAAAATGACTACCCAAAGCAATCTACAGATGCAATGCAATCCCTATCAAACTACCAATGGCATTTTTTACAGAACTAGAACAAAAAATTTCACAATTTGTATGGAAACACAAAAGATCCTGAATAGCCAAAGCAATATTGAGAAAGAAAAACGGATCTGGAGGAATCAGGCTCCCAGACTTCAGCCTACACTCTAATGCTACAGTAATCAAGACAGCATAGTACTGGCACAAAAACAGAAATATAGATCAATGGAACAGGATAGAAAACCCAGAGATAAACCCACACACATATGGTCACTTATTTTTGATAAAGGAGGCAAGAATATACAATGGAGAAAAGACAGCGTCTTCAATAAGTGGTGCTGGGAAAACTGGACAGCTACATGTAAAAGAATGAAATTAGAACACTCCCTAACACCATACACAAAAATAAAGCCAAAATGGATTAAAAACGTAAATGTAAAGCCAGACACTCTAAAACTCTTAGAGGAAAACATAGGCAGAACACTCTATGACACAAATCACAGCAAGATCCTTTTTGACCCACCTCCTAGAGAAATGGAAATAAAAATAAAAATAAACAAATGGGGCCTAATGAAACTTAAAACATTTTGCACAGCAAAAGAAACCATAAAAAAGACAGAAAGACAACCCTCAGAATGGGAGAAAATATTTGCAAACCAAGCAACTGACAAAGGATTAATTTCCAAAATTTACAAGCAGCTCATGCACCTCAATATCAAAAAAACAAACAACCCAATCCACAAATGGGCAGAAGACCTAAACAGACATTTCTCCAAAGAAGGTATACAGATTGCCAACAAACACATGAAAGAATGCTCAACATCACTAATCATTAGAGAAATGCAAATCAAAACTACAATGAGGTATCACCTCACACCAGTCAGAATGGCCATCATCAAAAAATCTACAACAGTAAATGCTGGAGAGGGTGTGGAGAAAAGGGAACCCTCTTGCAGTGTTGGTGGGAATGTAAATTGATATAGTCACTATGGAGAATGGTATGGAGGTTCCTTAAAAAACTTAAAATAGGACTACCATACCACCCAGCAATCCCACTGCTTGGCATACACCCTGAGAAAACCATAATTCAAAAAGAGTCATGTACCACAATGTTCATTGCAGCTCTATTTACAATAGCCAGGACATGGAAGCAACCTAAGTGTCCATTGACAGATGAATGGATAAAGAAGATGTGGCACATATATACAATGGAATATTATTCAGCCATAAAAAGAGACAAAATTGAGTTATTTGTAGTGAGGTGGATGGACCTAGAGACTGTCATACAGAGTGAAGTCAGAAAGAGAAAAATAAATACCATATGCTAAAACGTATATATGCAATCTAAAAAAAAAAAAAGTTTTTAATGAACCTAGGGGCAGGACAGGAATAAAGACACAGACGCATAGAATGGACTTGAAGATGGGGAAAGGGAAGGGTAAGCTGGGACGAAGTGAGAGAGTAGCATTGACACATGTACACTACCAAATGTAAAATAGATAGCTAGTCGGAAGCAGCCGCATAGCACAGGGAGATCAGCTCGGTGCTGTGTGACGACCTAGAGGGGTGGGATAGGGAGGGTGGGAGGGAGACACAAGAGGGAGGGGATATGGGGATATATACATACACATATAGCTGATTCACTTTGTTATACAGCAGAAACTAACACAACATTGTAAAGCAATTATACTCCAATAAAGATGTTTAAAAAAGAGAAAGCATTGTAACTGTCAGGAAATGAGTATAGTAGATTTCAAAGAATATGATCTGATCAACAGAGCTAAAGATTAGTTCCGTATCTCCTCTCAAACCTTTGCAGAAAGTGCCCTCCTTCACCAACTCCAGAATATTTGCATTTTGCATGCCAACAGACCCCTTTCTTTTGTGCCTGCCAATTAGAACCGTGACTTCTTGGCCATTGAAATATTTGTAATTTTGAACCATTTAAAAAATATTTATTACCTAGCAACTGTTTACAAAGCATTGGGTTAGATCCTGTGCTGAATACAAAACATTCAAGATATCTGCTGTGTGCTAAAGAAAGGTGAAGCCTAATTGGGGAAACCAAATATAGGTAGCTGGAAAGATTGTATTATAGCATAGCTGTATGATTGTTCTATTACTGCAAAATAAACCACCTGTTATATGAATAAGCCAAAGACGACCCCTGTAAATTGGCCCCTATGTTGTTTACTTCTTCACAGCAGGCTGACCATTAGCTCAAAGCCTACTGGCACTAAACTCAAATTTTACACATCAATTAAAAATTATGTAGCCCAAATGAGCATAGTTTTAGCCATTTAGAGCCTGCTGCTTGGCATAAAATCCATGAACTGCACCCAATATCCGTTAGCCATATATAAGACAAGGCAAGGGGCTATAAAAGAGCCCAAGCTATTACTGCCCTTGTGAGCAGCTCACAACATTACTTAAAAGTGTAAGCCTGCTCTCTGATTTCCCTGTCCCCTAGAATTTCCTGTGTCCTCTTTCCCTTCTGAGTGGTGGCTTCATACCAGCTGCCACTGAAAGGTCCCCTGCCCTGAGGGACTTACACCTCAGTTTGTCAAAACACTCCCACCCCAAATAAAGCTTGTGTGTGCTATTGCCACCACATGGTCTTGTTTTTTTCTTGATGAGCCCTGAAATTCTCAAACGCACTACACCACCACAAAATGCAATGGTTTAAAAGAACAACAACATTTGACTCAGTCTGCAGTTTGGATACAGTGTAGTGGGGTGGCTTCTCTCTGATATACTTGGCTCCAACTGGAGGCTGCCAACCACAGGTCCCCTTGCGAGATGGATTCTTAACTCACATGATTCTGTTCTTCTCTCTCTTTTTCTACACATTGTAGCTCATCCTCTAGTGCTTTGCCACGTGGATTGGGCTACTTTACCTCAGGGCAGTCTCAGGATTGTCAGTCTTATTACATGGTGGCTGGCTTCCCTAAAACAAGCGTTGGAAGAGGCCCAGGAGAAAGCTACAAGGCTTCTTCTGACCCAGCCTCGGGATTCCCAGAATGACACTCAAGCACATTCTGTTTGTCAAACAAGTCATTAAGGACACCTCCAACTCAAGGAGAGGAAAATTAGACTCTACTTTTCAAAGGAAGAAGTAGCAAAGAATTTGCTGCCATCTTGAATCCACCACTGATTATTTATGTATTAATGTACAGTAATACAAACAAGAATTGCTTACATTCCCACCCAGGGTTTGGCAAGCTACAGCCTGTGGGCCAAATCTAGCCCATTTTGCTTGTTTTTATAAATAAAGTTTTATTGGGACACATCCACACTCATTTGTTTACATATTCTCTATGGCTGTTTTTGTGCTACAGCCACATAGTTGAGTAGTCCAAATCAAGACCCTGAAACTTGCACAGTCTGAGATCTAGGCCTTCACAGGATAAATTTGCTAACTCTTATATTCTAACATGTAGTTATGTCCTGCTAATGCATGATTTGAATTGCCTTTTTTTTTTTTCCAGGCTGCACCGTGTGGCATGAAGGATCTTAGTTCCCCAACCAGGGATGGAACCCGTGCCCCCTGCATTGGGAGTGTGGAGTCTTAACCACTGGACCACCAGGTAAGTCCCTGAATTGCTTTTTTAAAGTGTACTTGTTAATTACAGAAACTCCTCAGGAAAGGTCAATGACAAACTTGTAACTTCCACACTGCCAGAGGTGCACACAGAGCTACTGTCTGGAAAAGCAGTGAGTCAGTTTTATCTGTCATCAACAGATAGTGTCAACAGTTGTGCTTGTCCCTTTAGTCTTGACTACTCTCCTTGTGAGTTTACTGTGTGTTTGCTGAATGTTTGTTTAAAATGTTTTCAGCAATTACCCTATTATGACCAATGAGTGCAAAAAAGCAGTAAGTGTGTTAAAAGTGTAAGTAACAAGCTGTACACCAGAAATTAACACAACATTGTAAATCAACTATATTCCAATAAAAATTTTTTTAAAATGTGTAAGTAACAAAAGTGACACGTTTATGACAAAAAGTAAACATAATTTTAAAAGGAAAAGTGATACGAAAATGCATTTGCTATCTGTGCATACGGAATAAATCATTAGAAAGATATATTCTCAGGAAATAAGAGTGAATATTGCAACATGTGAAAAGTGCGTTGCTTTGTGATTGGCAATAACCAGCAGGCAAAGTGTAAGGATGGCACAATGAAAAAACACAGGTGAGGCTAAAGGAGCAATCTCGGAGCCTTGTATCTGTTAGCCTAACGTTTATTCTGGACATGATTTGTAGGGTTTGAAAATTTGAAGGCCAGCTAAGCACAGTGAAAAGAAAGGTCTTCAAACTTTGATGAAAGATATAATCCCATAGGTGCAAACCCCCACTGAAATCTGCACAATGTCAAAGTGAGGAGAGGGGTGAACATCACAAAAACAATTCTCTACATTGGCAGAGATCAACAAAGGGGAATGTTTCCCACTTCAGCAGACTTTCTGGGTACTCAAAACTGTTTGTTTTTTTTAAAAAAACCTATCTGACAGTATGAACGGGGTCAAGGAGGAAAAAAGAATGCCTACTTTCAAGCTACGAAGAAGCAACCGGCTTTCATTTGGTGAAAATCCTTCCATGAACTACGATGTTTTTTAGGACACCTGATATTCAACGTTTAAAAAAAATATATTTTCTGAATTTCAAGTCCTGTAGTTGAAACAAACAAGGAAACAGACAAGCAAAACACCACCACACTCAAATGTATGATATATCACATTTTGACCCAGTGACTTCTGAAAACATTAACTTTCACTGCAAACCTTGGAGTACATTTTTGATACAATTTGTGATTTGTTGTAATTTTATTTTTTTTAGGCTCCTTGCTTTCTTTCTTTTTTAACATCTTTATTGGAGTATTATTGCTTTACAATGGTGTGTTAGTTTCTGCTTTATAACAAAGTGAATCAGCTATACATATACATATATCCCCATATCCCCTCCCTCTTACATCTCCCTTCCACCCTCCATATCCCACCCCCTAGGTGGTCACAAAGCACCAAGCTGATCTCCCTGGGCTATGCGGCTGCTTCCCACTATCTATTTTACATTTGGTAGTGTATATATGTCCATGCCACTATCTCACTTCATCTCAGCTTACCCTTCCCCCTCACCATGTCCTCAAGTCCATTCTCTACATCTGTGTCTTTATTGCTGTCCTGGGCCTAGGTTCTTCAGAAGCTTTTTTTTTTTTTTTTTTGATTCCATATATATGTGTTAGCATATGGTATTTGTTTTTATCTTTCTGACTTACTTCACTCTGTATGACAGTCTCTAGGTCCATCCACCTCACTACAAATAATTCAATTTCATTTCTTTTTATCGCTGAGTAATATTCCATTGAATATATGTGTCACATCTTCTTTATCCATTCATCTATCGATGGACACTTAGGTTGCTTCCATGTCCTGGCTATTGTAAATAGGGCTGCAATGAACATTGTGGTACATGACTCTTTTTGAATTATGGTTTTCTCAGGGTATGTGCCCAGTAGTGTCATTGCTGGGACGTATGGTAGTCCTATTTTTAATTTTTTAAGGAAACTCCATACTGTTCTCCATAGCGACTGTATCAATTTACATTCCCACCAACACTGCAAGAGGGTTCCCTTTTCTCCACACCCTCTCCAGCATTTATTGTTTGTAGATTTTTTGATGATGGCCATTCTGACTGGTGTGAGGTGATACCTCATTGTAGTTTTGACTTGCATTTCTCTAATGATTAGACATGTTGAGCATTCTTTCATGTGTTTCCTGGCAATCTGCATATCTTCCTTGGAGAAATGTCTATTTAGGTCTTCTGCCCATTTGTGGATTGGGTTGTTTGGTTTTTTTCTATTAAGCTGCATGAGCTCCTTGTAAATTTTGGAAATTAAATCCTTTGTCAGTTGCTTCGTTTGCAAATATTTTCTCCCATTCTGAGAGTTATCTTTTCGTTTCTTTTATGGTTTCCTTTGATGTGTAAAAGCTTTTAACTTTCATTAGGTCCCATATGTTTATTTTTGTTTATTTCCATTTTTCTAGGAGGTGGGTCAAAAAGGATCTTGCTGTGATTTGTGTCATAGAGTGTTCTGCCTATGTTTTCCTCTAAGAGTTTTAGAGTGTCTGGCTTTACATTTAGGTCTTTAATCCATTTTGAGTTTATTTTGGTGTATGGTGTTAGGGAGTGTTCTAATTTCATTCTTTTGCAAGTAGCTGTCCAGTTTTCCCAGCACCACTTATTGAAGACGCTGTCTTTTCTCCATTGTATATTCTTGCCTCCTTTATCAAAAATAAGTGACCATATGTGTGTGGGTTTATCTGTCGGCATTCTATCCCGTTCCATTGATCTATATTTCTGTTTTTGTGCCAGTACCATGATGTCTTATTACTGTACCTTTGTAGTATAGTCTGAAGTCAGGGAGCCTGATTCCTCCAGCTCCGTTTTCCTTACTCAAGATTGCTTTGGCTATTCAGGGTCTTTTGTGTTTCCATACAAATTGTGAAATATTTTGTTCTAGTTCTGTAAAAAATGCCAGTGGTAGTTTGATAGGGATTGCATTGCATCTGTAGATTGCTTTGGGTAGTATAGTCATTTTCACAATGTTGGTTCTTCCAATCCAAGAACATGGTATATCTCTCCATTTGTTTGCATCATCCAATTTCTTTCATCAGTGTCTTATAGTTTTCTGCATACAGGTCTTTTGTCTCCCTAGGTAGGTTTATTCTTAGGTATTTTATTCTTTTTGTTGCAATGGTAAATGGGAGTGTTTCCTTAATTTCACTTTCAGATTTTTTCATCGTTAGTGTATAGGAATGCAAGAGATTTCTGTGCATTAATTTTGTATCCTGCTACTTCACCAAATTCATTGATTAGCTCTAGTAGTTTTCTGGTAGTCTTTAGGACTCTGTATGTATAGTATCATGTCATCTGCAAACAGTGAAAGTTTTACTTCTTTTCCAATTTGGATTCCTTTTCTTTCTCTTCTCTGATTACTGTGGCTAAAACTTCCAAAAGTATGTTGAATAACAGTGGTGAGAGTGAGCAACCTTATTTTGTTCCTGATCTAGGGGAAATGGTTTCAGATTTTCACCATTGTGAATGATGTTGGCTGTGGGTTTGTCATATATGGCCTTTATTATGTTGAGGCAGATTCCCTCTATGCCTACTTTCTGGAAGGCTTTTATCATAAATGGGTGTTGAATTTTGTCAAAAGCTTCTTCTGCATCTACTGAGATGATCGTATGGTTTTTATCCTTCAATTTGTTAATATGGTGTATCACATTGATTGATTTGCATATATTGAAGAATCCTTGCATTCCTGGGATAAACCCCACTTGATCATGGTGTATCATCCTTTTAATGTGCTGTTGGATTCTGTTTGCGAGCATTTTGTTGAGGATTTTTGCCTGCATGTTAATCAGTGATATTGACCTGTAGTTTTCTTTCTTTGTGACACCTTTGTCTGGTTTTGTTATTAGGGTGATAGTGGCCTCATAGAGTGAGTGTGGGAGTGTTCCTCCCTCTGCTATATTTTGGAAGAGTTTGAGAAGGATAGGTGCTAGCTCTTCTCTAAATGTTGGATAGAATTCTTCTGTGAAGCCATCAGGTCTGGGTTTTAGTTTGTTGGAAGATTTTTAATCACAGTTTCAATTTCACTGCTTTTGATTGGTCTGTTAGTATTTTCTATTTCTTCCTGGTTCAGTCTTGGAAGGTTGTACTTTTCTAAGAATTTGTCCATTTCTTCCAGGTTGTCCACTGTATTGGCATGTAGTTGCTTTTAGTAATCTCTCATGATCCTTT
The DNA here is from genome assembly GCF_964374135.1 of Grampus griseus. NCBI lineage: Eukaryota > Metazoa > Chordata > Mammalia > Artiodactyla > Delphinidae > Grampus > Grampus griseus. Next base: position 56,612,298 of record NC_139007.1, on the reverse strand, counting down.
GTATTTCTTCAGTGTCACTTTTTAATTCTCCTTTTCATTTCTAATTTTGTTAATTTAAGTCTTCTCCCTTATTTTCTTGATGAGTCTGGCTAATGGTTTATCAATTTTGTTTATCTTCGCAAAGAACCAGCTTTTAGTTTGATTGATCTTTGCTATTGTGTCTTTCATGTCTTTTTTATTTCTGATATGAGTTTTATGATTTCTTTCTTTCTGCTAACTTTGGGGTTTTGTTCTTCTTTCTCTAATTGCTTTAGATGTATGGTTAGATTGTTTGAGATGTTTCTTGCTTCTTGAGGTAGGTTTGTATTGCTACAAACTTCCCTCTTAGAACTGCTTTTCCTGCATCCCATAGGTGTTGGGTTGTCATGTTTTCATTGTCCTTTTTTCCGAGATATTTTTTGATTTCCTCTTTGATTTCTTCAGTGATCTCTTGGTTATTAAGTAGTGTATTGTTTAGCCTCCATGTGTTTGTATTTTTTACATTTTTTCCCCTGTAATTGACATCAAGTCTCATAGGGTTGTGGTTTGAAAATATACTTGATACGATTTCAATTTTCTTAAATTTACCAAGGCTTGATTTTTCACCCAAGATATGATCTATCCTGGAGAATGTTCCATGAGCACTTGAGAAGAAAGTGTATTCTGCTGTTTTTGGATGGAATGTCCTAAAAATATCAATTAAGTCCATCTTTTTTAATATATCATTTAAAGCTTGGGTTTTCTTATTTATTTTCATTTTGGATGATCTGTCCGTTAATGAAAGTGGTGTGTTAAAGTCCCCTACTATGATTGTGTTACTGTCAATTTCCCCTTTTATGGCTGTTAGTATTTGCCTTATGTATTGAGGTGCTTCTATGTTGGGTGCATAAATATTTACAATTGTTATATCTTCTTCTTGGATTGATCCCTTGATCATTATGTAGTGTCCTTCTTTGCCTCTTGTAATAGTCTTTATTTTAAAGTCTATTTTCTCTCATATGAGAATTGCTACTCATATGAGAATTGCTACTTTCTTTTCATTTCCATTTGCGTTGAATATTTTTTTCCATCCCCACACTTCCAGTCTGTATGTGTCCCTAGGTCTGAAGTGGGCCTCTTGTAGACAGCATATATACAGGTCTTGTGTTTGTATCCATTTAGCCAGTCTGTATGTTTTGGTTGGACCACTTAATCCATTTACATTTAAGGTAATTAACTATATGTATTTTCCTATTACCATTTTCTTAACTGTTTTGGGTTTGTTTTTGTAGGTCTTTTCCTTCTCTTGTGTTTCCTGCCTAGAGAAGTTCTTTTCGTATTTGTTGTAAAGCTGGTTTGGTGGTGCTAATTTTTGCTTGTCTGTAAAGGTTTTAATTTCTCTGTCGAATCTCAATCAGATCCTTGCTGGGTAGAGTAATCTTGGTTGTAGGTTTTACCCTTTCACCACTTTAAATATGTCCTGCCACTCCCTTCTGGCTTGCAGAGTTTCTGCTGAAAGATCAGCTGTTAACCTTATGTGGATTCCCTTGTATGTAATTTGTTGCTTTTCCCTTGCTGCTTTTAATATTTTTTCTTTGTATTTAACTTTTGATAGTAGGATTAACATGTGTCTTGGCGTGTTTCTCCTTGGATTTATCCTGTATGGAACTCTCTGAGCTTCCTGGACTTGATTAACTATTTCCTTTCCCATATTAGGGAAGTTTTCAACTATAACCTCTTCAAATATTTTCTCAGTCCCTTTCTTTTTCTCTTCTACTTCTGGGACCCCTATAATTCGAATGTTGGAGCATTTAATTTAATGCATTTAACGGACCCCGGCCCGCCCCGGCGGGTGAGCAGACAAGCCTCTCGGGCTGGTGAGTGCTGGTCGGCACCGATCCTCTGTGCGGGAATCTCTCTGCTTTGCCCTCCGCACCCCTGTTGCTGTGCTGCGCTGTCCTCCGTGGCTCTGAAGCTTCCCCCCACAAGCCCCCATCTCCACCAGTGAAGGGGCTGCCTAGTGTGTGGAAACTTTTCCTCCTTCACAGCTCCCTGCCAGTGGCGCAGGTCCCATCTGTATTCTTTTGTCTCTGTTTTTTCTTTTTTCTTTTGCCCTACCCAGGTACGTGGGGAGTTTCTTGCCTTTTGCGAGGTCTGAGATCTTCTGCCAGCATTCAGTAGGTGTTCTGTAGGAGTTGTTCCACATGTAGATATATTTCTGATGTATTTGTGGGGAGGAAGGTGATCTCCACGTCTTACTCTTCTGCCATCTTGAAGGTCTCTCAATTCGTTGTTATTAAAAAGAATTTTATTAACAGCATCTACCTTTTTATTTTATAAATTGACATTTTTCTCGGTTTGATGCAACCAAAATAAACTACAGAAATATTTTGAAATCTGAAGACTTTCAGTGTCAACCATAACACTCAGACTTTCTTTTTGTGTGCATCAAAATAGCCTCATGGTTTTTATTGAATGACTTTACCATAAGTTCTCATAAAATATTATCTTCATCTTTTTTTTTAACATGGGGATTCCACATAATGTTTCCTTTGGGGAAAAGGTGTTCTACTATTTAAAGGCTTAAAAATCATGACTACAAATTACAGAAACTGTTGAAGATTTTTGAGCAGGAAAGTTACATAATGAAAGTGGTGTTTTGGGAATATATTAATCTGGTTCTATGTCAGATGGACTGCCCAGAGACCAGTTAAAAAGATACTGTGAACAGCGTCCTGTGAAGATAACCATTATAATACAATAGAAAGTTGAACTGAGACCTTTTATATCTATTGGAAATCATGAGAGGAATAAAACAAAGTGGTTGAAATATTATGTTTACGTACCAAATAGGCATACTGAAAGGCTTTTTCACCTTCAAGCTCTATGATTTCCTTTATTTTTACTTCAAATAAAAAATGTAAAGCAAGGAAAGAATTATACTGCAGAAAGTGTTCAGATAGATTCCTAATAAAGGGAAAAAGGACTTAGCAATTGTTACCCTACTTCATCTAAAATGCCTCCGGTTGGTTGAAGAGCACTGACTAGATATGAGAGCTTCTTTGAACTTTTTCTTTTTTTTATACAGCAGGTTCTTATTAGTCATCCACTTTATACACATCAGTGTATACATGTCAATCCCAATCGCCCAATTCATCACACCACCATCCCCACCCCGGCCGCTTTCCCCCCTTGGTGTCCATACGTTTGTTCTCTAACATCTGTGTCTCAATTTCTGCCCTGCAAACTGGTTCATCTGTACCATTTTTCTAGGTTCCACATATATGCATTAATATATGATATTTGTTTTTCTCTAGATATGAGAGCTTCTTTGAACTTTTAACAATGAAATTCTCCCCGGCTCCATTTTTAACCTCAAAAGTATTTTTTCTTGACTTTATAAAATTATTTTCAAAGATAACAAATATTCAAATATTCGATGTAGAAAAATTATAGAAATACATAGAAGCAAGCAAAAAATAAAATTACTTGTAAATTTACAGCCTAGATAGAATGGGTTTGGAAGCCTATATGCTTTTTAGTATATAGTCTTTTCAATATTATTCTATATAAATATATATGAATAAGGAAATAAGGTTCAAGTAAAATAGGATTATACTCTACGTTCTGCTAAATGTTTCAGGGAAACAATTGGCAACCAGGAAATAATTATTTGATAATTATCAATGCCCACAAATCTAACATGTGATTTTAAGCAGACTACCTTGGAATTTAAATTTAACTCAAATTATTGTCATAAGATGTGTAGGATCTCCAAAATAAAATAAAGTTCATTTGTATCTAATCATAGATTTTGAAGTTAAGTGTTTACAAACACCAATCCCTTTTTAACTTCAACACTGGCTTGGCCCCAATGTAACCAGAATTTGGTATCACAGGGTCCATCTGAGCATCTCCCCACATTGGAACGGAAATGGAGTTCCAATAGAGTATGTCTGTTTCCTCCCTCCAGATCATCACTAGTCCGTATTTCCAATTGCTGGTTTCAGCCAGGCATAGTTTTGCTGTCTCAAATCGGTGTCTTCTCCCACAATGCCCCCTCCTTGGTCACAGTCATCAAAACTTTGTTTCTCTCCATCCCAGTATTCTGCTTACCGATACTCCTACCACATGAGGCTACTGAACTCCTAGTGATTCAGTGACTGGCTCAAAGCACCTGATCAGTTACTGGCAGATCCAGGGCTTGACTCCTTGCTCCTGCATCTTTCTCCTGGCGTATGTTCAAGGGCTCTCACCACCACAACAATACCTTATATACTAAAGGGCCAACAATACAAATCCTGGAAATCCTCATTAACACAGTTCCACCTACAGCACTGATTTTGTGACATAAGACCTGACGACTGTGTGTGGCAAAGACACAAATTACATTAAAAAAAACCCAAAGCTCTTTTGAGTGATTCAAAATAGCACGTTATCTCTGTGAATTAAAACCAGACTATACTAGCCAACATCATTTTTTCAATTATCAGCTTGGCAATAATCAAAAAGTTGAACAACATTCTGCTTCCTAGACTATGGGGTGATAGGTATTTTCATACACTGCTAGTTGAAGGACAAAAGATACAACCCCCATGAAGGACATTTTGACAGTATTTTTAATAGTTACAAATGTATTTACCCTTTGACCCAGCAATCTTACTTCTGGGAATGTATCTTACTGACACATCTGCACACATCAAAATGATTTATGTCCAAGGTTATTCAATATTGCTTTGTTTGTAAAAGGAAAAGATTGGAAACAACCCAAGTTATCTATCAGCAGAGGAATGGTTAATTAAACTATGGTACATATGGTACATACACACAATGGAATATTAGGTATCTGTAAAAAACAGTGAGGAAGCAGGAGATGCACTGGTAAAGAAAGATATCCAGGAGGTATTGTTAAGTGTAAAACCCAAGGTGCAGAAGAAGGCCACATTTTATATAAGAAATGGAAGAAATAATATCAGCAGTTGATACAAGTAGTTAACCATGGGGGGGGGCATTGGGGAGTAGAGTGTGAGGTAGATGATGAGAAGGTGGTAAAAAATCTCAGTGTACACTTTGTTAAACTTTTCTTTCTTCATTTTTAAAACTCATTTGAATGTATTACCTATGAAAAATAAAAACTAAACACATTTTTGGTTTCACTGTTTTAGTTCAATGCAAGATCAGGAAGAGTCCCCTAATTTTTTTCTGGTTTAATCACTTTGAATAAGAACATTGAGGTATCTTCTTAGGTGAGCTTTCCTGGTACAAGAAAAAGGTAAAGAAAAGTATTAAATCAATGTACTGATAAATTCCCATGAAAATCATTTAGTAGTTTGCTTCTTTATGGCATTAAGAATCTAAGAAAATTCTAAGCTACTCTGACTTTTCTCACTTTTCTGTCTTTTCTGAAAAGAGTGGTAGGTCATCAAAGCTTCCCTACTCCAAATACACCTATGTTATGTCTTAAAAGAAGGCAAAACTAGTTAAACTTTGATATGGATAATCATTATTTCAGTAAATACCACAAAATAAGCAGGAAACTGTGACATGATTAAGCTGAGATGCAGAGAATTGTCAGATATATAAGAGTTTGTTTCTAAAAAGCTTGTTTATGCATCAGAGTAAAGTAGTAGCAATTTGAATAAAATAGATAGTTCAGATAAAACAGACATAATTCATTAACCTGATGGGATAATTTTCAAATTGACATTTTACATGTGACTACATTGATATGTTTTGCCTCTCACGGTAAGATTTTTCTAGTAGAATTATGAGTCCTGCTTCAAAGTAAGATTTCTTTTTTGTCCCATTTAGTTGTCATCTAATAGTTACTGGAATAGATGCTTAACTGTTATTGCTCAATTAACAAATCTCAGCACGGTATATAAGGAAACAAAATTAATTTGGGGCAGGATTTACACTTACTTTAAAGCCTGACACAAAGGCTTCAACAATTCAGTTTAGTGAGACTGAAAAACCAACGCAGGCCCCTTAGTTTGGTACTTGGTGTGCTCGAGGGGGAAATCCCAAAACCCTGGTATAGAACTGTAAGTTTAACAGAAGGCTACCTCCACCAGTCTCCCTCCCTAGCCACCCCCCACCCCAAATCATTTGTAATGCATCAGCTCTGGAGGCAAGGGTCATGGGATTAGATGTAGTCTCTTCCTACAAGTGCAACCTTCGTTAAGACACTTCGGTTCTCTGAGCGGCAGTACCTCTTCTGCGAGGCGGACGCGGTGAGACAGAAAGAGGATTCTCTAAATGAGTACTACCAGCATAGATGTTAAGCACCTAACAAAAGACCTCCAAGAGCCCTGGAGCTACCAACCACTTTACCTAACATTTCCAGCCCACCAGCCTCAATCAAGCCCCAGGACCCCAGGCTTGGGGGTGACAGACACCAGTGAGCCCCGGATGCAGTGCCCACACCCCCCTCCTTCCCCCAACCACGTGCTCCCCAGCGGTCATGGCCTCCTCACGCGGGGCAGAGCCGCACCTCCCTTGCCCCCAGCAACCAGCCGAGGCACTGGGGCCGAGGCTCGGTCGAGAGCTCCTGACCCTGAGGACCGAGGACAACGCCATGCTCAATCCATCCTCTCGTCCAGAAAGGAGGCCCAAGCCTCCTCACACCCCGAACCCACAAAACCTCCTGCACCACCAACCGCGGCGCTCAGCCTCAGGCACTCGCCTGGAATCAGAAGCCTACCAACTCACAAAACCCCAGAAAATAATTGTGCCCGGGGCTCCACCATGGGCCCCGCGTAACGCCGAACCCTCAGCCGGTCGGTTCCACGTTACCTCAGGCCCTGGGCCTCGGACCGCTGCCGCCCCAGGCTTCAGGCCGCCCCTCCTTCCCAACTCCCTCCGTGCTTCCGGCTCGCCCCTCCTGGGTCCCCATCCTGCAGGCGGCAGGACCCCGTCTGCTCGCTTCCCACTCCCTCAGGCCTCCAGCGTGCTTAGCTTTCCTCGCTAACCCAGGCCTCAGTGGGATCCCGCCCCCCCACCAAAGCCTGCAGGCCCTGCTCGGCCTCGCTCCAACACCCCAGCAGTTACCGAAAAGATAGTTCTGGGGCCTCAGGGGGCTCATGTCCATGTCCATCGAATCTTCCATGGGTTGGTAGCACGCACTTCGGTGGCAGAGAAAGTGGACGGAGATAAAAGACTACCGTTCGAAGGTACAGTCACGCAGGACGGAATCAGACCAGGGAAAGGACGCAGGCTCCCTGCGTACATATACAGCAACCTGGAGATCTTGCGAGAGCTCCTTAAGTCCCATCTCGGCACCTGTGCTCCAGAGCCCCCCTCCCCGCACGGTCGCCCTCCCGCGCAAGCGCTCTTCAACCTCACTCCTTTCTACCTCGCCCCCCACCTCCTCCAGGTACTTCTTGGGCTCCCACCGAGCATGCGCACTCGTACCCCGGCCCCACCCTTCCAACGCAGCCGCCGCCTGTGCGCACGCGTGCTTCCCCCCAAAGTAAGATTTCTATAATAAAATTGAAGCAGGGAAACACAGAGACATTAGACTGGAGATAGCATTAATGTTATATTTTCAGGATTATACATTATTATTAGCCATATTATTATTTAAAAAATGAAATGGAATGACCTATATGCAAAAAGAATCTAAAAAAGAGTGGATATATGTATATGAATAACTGATTCACTTTGCTGTACAGCAGAAAGTAACACAACCTTGTAAATCAACTATACTCCAATAAAAAAATGAACACTAGCTGTGTAATTCTTCAAAGGTCACTTAACCATCTCTGAGCCTCAGTTTCCTTACTTGTTCATGGGATGATAGTAACACCTTGTTCATAGGGTGCTGTAAGGAATAAATGAGATAATGTATTTGAAGTGGTGCTCAGACCATGCCTGGCATACTGTAAGTCCTCACTAAGTGGTACCTATTATTTTGATCTTATTTGAATGTCAACAATCCTATAAGATGGAATGTATTGGTTTTTACCATTTAGTCATATGTATGTATTACTAAACATATATGTATATATATATGTATCATTTATGATATCATGACATTATTGTTCTAATAACATAGAATAATACTTATAATTTGATAATTGTAAAATCGGGTTATGAAATTTAATGAATACTATGATAAAAAATGCCTAGTAAAATAACAGCAAGAAATATATAAGCATATTAACAGTGGAAATATTAGAGTAGTAAAACTGTTATTATCCTTTTATTTTCTCTATTTCCTAAATGTTTTGTAATATTTTTATAACTTTATAATGACAATAAAGGTAAACACAATAAACTTGCTGGGGGCAGAAATAAAGAAAATAAATTGTCAGAAAAAGAAATACCTTGATTCAGGTTATAACTGAGTGTCCAACCCCACCCCACCCCAAAACAAATATCCTACATATACTACCACAGCTGCGAGTAAACCCTTTAGGTTTGGGTATATAAAATGTACTTCTAGGGCGAGAGAGTGACTGTATCAGAAAATGCAAGGGAATATATAGTAGGAAGAAAGAAAAAAATTTACTATGTGTCAGATACTGCCAGTTGCCTACCCAACCTCTTTTCTTCTCTAGTGATAGAACCCCAATTATGTCATGATGGCAATGTAGTGTTAAAAAATACCTTCCTAGATTCCTTTGCAGCAAGGGCTGCCCATGTGTCCCACTTTATACAATGAAGTATAATTACAAGTCATTTGGACAGACTCAGTGGGCCTGCTCTCTTGGCTTTCTGCCCCTTCCTCCTTCTTCCTGCTGGCTATGCAGATATGTTGCCTGGTCACAGCAATCATTTTGCAATTGTGCTTATTAAAGTTACAAGCTAAGTATGGCAGGACAAAAAGTTTAAGTTTGGGTCCCTGTCAGCCTCATCAAGCAGTTGCACCTTCCTGGACCAGCCTTCTTGTTAGGTGAGAAAACTGAGTTCCTGAATGTGAAAGCTACCACGAGAATGTCCTGCTTTTTGCAGCCAAATAAATACTAATTGATACACATGAATTTCCAAGGATCAGAGGGAAAGACATCCTTTTGGGGGCGGGGCATAGTTGCTTTACAATTTTATGTTAGTTTCTGCTGTACAACGAAGTGAATCAAATATATGTATACATATATCCCCTCCCTCTTGGACCTCCCTCCAACACCCCCCATCCTACCCATCTAGGTCACCACAGAGCATCGATGCCCTGAGCTCCCTGTGCTATACAGCAGGTTCCCACTAGCTATCTATTTTACACGTGGTAGTGTATATATGTCAATCCTAATCTCCCAGTTCACCCTCCTCCCGTGTCCACACATCTGTTTTCTAGGTCTGCTTGTTTATTCCTGCCCTCCAAATTGGCTCATCAGTATCATTTTTCTAGATTCCTCATAAATGCGTTAACATACAATATTTGTTTTTCTCTTTCTGACTTACTTCACTCTGTATGACAGACTCTAGGTCCATCCACATCTCTGCAAATGACCCAATTTCGTTCCTTTTTATGGCTGCAAACCCTCTTGCACTGTTGGTGGGAATGTAAATCGATACAGCCACTATGGAGAACAGTATGGAGGTTCCTTTGAAAACTAAAAGTAGAACTACCATATGACCCAGCAATCCCACTTCTGGGCATATACCCAGAGAAAACCATAATTCAAAAAGACACATGCACCCCAATGTTCATTGCAGCACTATTCACAATAGCCAGGACATGGAAGCAACCTAAATGTCATCGACAGATGAATGGATAAAGGAGATGTGGTACATTATGCAATGGAAGACATCCTTTTTTGAACCATGGCTTACAAGAGGCAGAGTCAGAATTCAGATGAAACTTGAAATAGGCAACATTAGCTCTACTTTTTCACCAGGCAGCCTTTCATATGTGTGTGGGCTGTGTTTCTGCAATGTCATCCAGGACCCACTGTATTTGTGATCTTTTTTTTTAATGTAGAAAAGCCTACATTAGAAAGGCCCCTATGTGACATGCATTCTTTAACACCCTGAGTCTTGGTTTCCATGCAGCCCTGGATTGTGTGTGTGAATGTTAATCAGCCACGACTTGGGTTGCTTCAGGCAGAGGATGGTGTTCCACAGTGTAACACAGGAAGTAACACAGAATCAGTGATTTTTGCCAACAGGAAGACATACTTTCAAGGAATATTCTACCTGGAAGCTGTCTTCTTCCCCCCAAATTTATACTGGCCTATAAACACCCCCCGACTACAACAGAACAGAGATAGCTCAAAGAAAACCCCCAAAGAAAGAAGTCATTCCTGAATATAAGGAAACTGTGACCCGCCTGTTACAGAGGGACATCCTTCTGTTAGTAGAGTTAGCATTAGTGTTGGTGTGAGGCTGTTGTGAACAATTATGTGGTAAGTGAGAGTTAGAACTCACATCCAGGTGTACCTGACTCCCATGCTCCCACCACTACACACCATGGCTTCATTCTCCAACTGTTGACTAGGTTAAGGGTGAATCTCAAGCAGTTGTAGATAAGAGATGAAGAACTGTCAGCACAGCAATAGGATATGGCCATCCAACACAGACCTGAGGTCTAGAACACCCTCCCTTCAGCACAGCAGAGCAGAGAACCAAGGTGTCACACAGAGTCATATCCAGACCAGTGGATAATGAAGGACCACAACCTGCATTAGGAGAAATCTCACGTGGCAGAGCTGCCCCGTCTCCCCCTTCTTCCCATAGGTATGCATTCTCTGAGTTTGATCAAGTCATGATTGCTTAGTGAGAGAGACAAGAACGAGAATAACAAGCACAATCCTTTGCACAGAAATAAATGAACATGCACAGACAGCTCAACTGGAGAGGCATCATCTAATGTGGTAATGGGGGAGCCTCACATCATTTACCAGTCAGGGTCCTGGCAGGTAATAGATGGCACAATCACACTGAGTCATTTGCAGAGAGTTTAATAAAGGGACAATAGGCAAAGATGTGGGCAAGGTTTAGGAAAAACAGGAAGGGATGGAACAACAGCCTGAAACTTAAAGAAATCAGGAGCCTTCCACACTTCAGGTCTAAAGGGACAAGGGGAGACAGTACTCTGGACATAAGTGTGAACTTCCTGACAGGACCTAACTCCTTTGGGGGGAAAAGGCACTTGTTTGAGACAACCTGGTAGGTAGCAACTTGAGACAACTTGGTAGCTAGAGACAGGGAATAAATACCATGATTTCCCTTTTCTCTTACTCTTGATTTCCTGCTGTTATTTCCAGCACAAAACATGGTGGAAAAAGGTGGAGTATTATTCTTGAAGGACTAGCAGAAGATACCTGGTATATTCCAAATGGTTCTAATGAAGAGACTTCTAATGAGAACAATTACAGAGATTTCAGCAAGGTTAAGAGACATAAGACAGATGTTAGAGCAGCCAGGAACCAGCAACATTACCTCCCCTAGAGCTGAAGAAAACTTTTCCACAGTCACATAAACACACACTCCAATTTCCCTTGGCTTTATATCTCTCTCCAGCTATGGCTATCTCTTTCTGCCCCTTCCCATCAAACTTCTTAAAAACGTTTTCTTTACCCACAGTTTCCACTTCCTTTGCCACCACTCACTCCTTAATGCTTTCACCCATAAAATTGATCAATACTGTTCTTGCTAACATCTTTATGTCACAAATGCAGAGGACACCCATTAATCTCAGGGTTTGGGGTTACTACATGGCTGTGGTGATTGATCCTGACTATCAAGGACTGCTCTGCTACACCACAGATGTAACAAAGAGTATGTCTAGAATGCAGGAGATCCTCCAGGGATGCCTCTTAGTACTTCCATATCCTGTGATTAAGTCAATGGAAAACTACATCGACCCACAATACAGGCTGGGCTACTGATGGCCCAGACCCTTTAGGAATGAAGGTTTGGGTCATTCTGCCAGGCAAGGAGCCATGCCCATCTGAGGTGCTTGCTGAGGGCAAAAGGGAGAGAGAATGGGTATCAGAAGAAGGTAGTTATACCTACCAGCCATGACCATGTGACAGGTGCAGAAACAAGGACTGTAGTAGTTTTAAGTATTTCTTCCTTAATTAGGGGAGCTCTACCAGCTCCCATAATTGCACAAGACATAATCCCCATAATAAATCACTCAGAGTGGCTCTGATTCTCTGGTCAAGCCTAGAACCATATACCCTATATACTTGGGCATTTTTAAAAAATTCAGAAACAATCATTCAAAGTGTTTAGTTGACATGTATCTTTATTTATTATTTATTTATTTATTTATGGCTGCGTTGGGTCTTCATTGCTGTGCACAGGCTTCTCATTGCGGTGGCTTCTCTTGTTGTGGAGCACGGGCTCCAGGCACGCGGGCTTCAGTAGTTGTGGCGTGCGGGCTCAGTAGTTGTGGCTTACAGGCTCTAGAGTGCAGGCTCAGTAGTTGTGGTGCATGGGCTTAGTTGCTCCGCGGCATGTGGGATCTTCCCAGACCAGGGATCAAACTTGTGTCCCCTGAATTGGCAGGCGGATTCTTAACCACTGCACCACCAGGGAAGTCCCGACAAGTATCTTTAGTCTCATCAGTCTAAAGCAGCAGTTCTCCAGTTCTTTTTTTCTTTGGTCTTTCATGACACTGACATTTTTGAAGAATGTGGGCCAATTGTTTTGTAAATCTTTAACTTGGTTAGGTTATTCTTTCCTCATGAGTAGATTTTGGTTAAAGTTTTTGGCAGATGTACTGGATGAAAGGTACTGTTCTCTGCTCAGTGCTCACCTCAGGACACACTTGATCTGATGTCTCATTATTGATGATGTTAAGTTTGATCGCCTCATTAAGGTGATGTCTGCCAGATTTCACCTTTGAAAAGGTATCTTTTTCCTTCGAAATTAATAAATAACCTAGTGGATGACATTATAAGATTGTATGCACAACCTGTTCCCTATAATCTTTCACCTAATGATTTTAGCATACTAATTACTATAGAGGTTGCAAAACAGTGATTTGAAATTCCATCATTCATTTTTTATTAGGTGGCATTCTTTTGTGAAAAGCTTTCCATTCTCCCCACCCTCCTTTTAATGTTTTTGCTATCAGTATGAACTCATGGATTCTTTTTTTTTTTAATGCCATCCATTATAGTCCATTATGTCATTTTTCATTTTGTGCTCAAATTATCAAAAATTTAACCAGTAGGTGTTCCTTCACGAAGCAATTGTGTTCAATAATGTTCTATAAGTTTCTTTGAGAGAGTGTATACATCTTTTAATATATTTAATTCTAAATACTTCCATGTGTGTATTATTTAAGTGATATATTTTAATTTCACTTCGGTATGATTATTGCAGATATATAGTTATATAGCACACAATTTTGCATATATATTCATCAATCATTCTACATTCTATTATTAAGTTTAATAATTTGTACCCAGATTATTTTGACTTTCTGTTTACCCAACTATATTTTCTGAAAATGACAGTGATGTTAGTTCTTTCTAAGACTTATATATTTAATTTCATTTTTGTCTACTTGTACTGGTTAAAGTCTCTAATAAAATGCTGAAAAGAAGTGCTAGCAGGAATTCTCATCGAATTTCCAATATTAAAGAGAAAGATATTAACCTTCCAAGACTAGGAATTTTTGCTGTAGGGTTTGGTAGATACCCTCTATTGGATTAGTGATTTTCACTTCTATTACTAGTTTGTCAGGACAATATATTTTTTTAAATTATAAATGGATGTTGAATTTAATTAAACATTTTTAATCTGTTGAAATGCTCATGAGCTTTTTATCCTTCAATCTGTTGTTTGTGATAAATTGCATTAATTTATTTCCTAGTGTTAAACAAGTCCAACTTTAGTGGGTTAAGCCTAACTTATTGATATCTGTTATCTTTTTAAAGATTTTGTAACTATGTTCGTGAGTGGAATTGACCTTTAATTTTCCTTTCTGGTAGTGTGCTGGTCAGGTTTTTCTATGAAGGTTATGTTAGCCTACTAAAATGATTTGGGGAATCATTTTCATACATAAAATTATGTTTAAGAAGATAAGGACTTCTTCAAATATTTGATAGAACTCACATTTGGAGTCATACAGATCTGGGGATTTTTTGGTGTGGAAAATTCTTTAGTGATTCAAATTCCCTAGAAGAACTATATGAGAACTATTTTAGTTTTCTATTTCTTCTCTAGTCAATTTTAATAAGATGCATTTTTTCTAGGAATTTGTCTAAAATTTCAAATTTATCAGCATAAAATTGTTTATATTTTCTTATTAACTTTTTAATACAGCTAGTAATATGTCCCTCTTCCTTCCTGATAGTAATAATTTAATTCCCACTCTCTTTCTGTCACACACACACACACACACACACACACACACATTCAGTAATAATAGAATTTTGACAGTTTAATTAAACTTCTTGAAGAAACAACTTTTGGCAGAGTTTGTCCTCTTTATTGTGTTTTCTATTTAATTAATTTCTGTTCTTATCTTTATTATTTTCTTCCTCTTTTGAATTTATTTTGCTGGGTTTTTTCTATCTTCTTGTAATAGATTCTTAACTCATTAAATTTCAGCCCCTATTTTTCTAATATACACATTTAATGTTATACATTTTCTTCTAAGAACTACTTTACATTCTATAAGAATTAATTAGAAGTGACCCATGGGTTTGTTTGAAGCATATTTCTTAATTTATAAGCATGGGAATATTTCAAATACTCTTTAAAAAATGATTCCTAGTTTAACTGGATGTGATTAGAAAATGTACTTTTAATTATTTGTCCTTTGAAATGCGATGAAACTTATTTATTGCTCAATATATGGTAAATTTTTGAAAATATTTCATTTGTTCTTAAAAAGACTGTATTAAACAATGGTTGAATTTTTTTTTAGGTCAATTTTACTAATCTTATTTTCCAAATCTTATATAATCATATTTGTATTTTTTATCAATTGCTGAGAGAAGTGTGTTAAAATCATGTGGTATAATTGTTGATTTCTCTTTTTATTTCATTTAATTATTGTTTTTGAATAATAGAGTTTGAAGCACTATTATTAGGTGAAGACAAATATAAAATTGTTATATCATCCTGGTAAGTGAAACCTCTTAATAAATAAGAAGTAGTGATCTTTTCTCTAGTAATGTATTTTGCTTTAAAATTTGTATTATAAATGCTTCCTGGTATTTCTTTTTGCATCCCTTCATTTTCAATCTTTTGTATACATATGAGTTATGTTTTTTACCAACATCATGCAGTTGTATTTTTTATTCTTTCTGACAATCTCTGTCCTTTAAATGGCTCATGTAGTCTACTTACATTTGAAATAACTACTGTAGATATATACCTGGTGTAAATTTAGCATCTTATTTTGTACTTTCTATTTGTCTTACATATTGTGTTTACTTTTCCTTTTCTCTGTTTTCTTGAAATTGATTGTGTGGGAATGTGTATTTAAATCACTTTGTACTCTTTTTGTAACTTGAGATTTATTCACTCTTTTCCTTTAGTGGTTACCTCAGAAATTTTAAACTGTGTACTTAAAATCAACAAAAAATTAATCACTACTTTTACCTTCCTTACAGACAATATAAGATCCTTAGAACATTTTAAACTCAGTTTACTTCATCCTGATTCACATATTTTAGTTGTCATTTTTTTTACATTTACCTTTAGAAATTCCACTATTATTATTAGTTATACTTTCAATGCTCATGTAGATTTATTCACATATTTACCATTAATCTACATTTTTCATTCTTTTCAGTACCTAGGCCTACTTTCCTTATGCTGAAGTACATCCTTTAGAATTTTCTTTAGCAAATGTATACTGGTAGCAAGCTTGCACTGCATTTGTCTGAAAATGAACTTATTTTGCCTTTGCTCTTAAAAATCTATTTTCATTGGCCTTAAGTTGGTAGTCACTTTCTTTCAGCATATTGAAAATATCATTTCACTATTTTTCAGCTTCTGTTAATACTATTGAAAAATCAGTCTACCATTGATCTTTTGAAAATAACCTAACTGTATTGGGTTTAATGGTGTCCCTTAAATGTTCATCCAGAGCCTCAAAATGTGACCTTATTTGGAAAGACGGTTTTGCAGTTGTAATAAATTCAGGAGCTCAAGACAAAATCATCCTATATTTGGGGTGGACCCTAAATCTAGTGACTTTTGCCCTTAGAAGAAGAGGAGAGGACACACAGAGCCACAGAGAGGCAGATGCCATGTGAAGCAGGAGGCAAAGATTGGAGTGATGCAGCTCAAGCCAAGGAATGCCACAAATTGCTAGCTACCATGGGGAGCTAGGAGAAGGGCACCAAACAACTTCTTTCTTGGTGCTTCGAGAAAAAAGTCAACCCTGCCAACACCTTAATTTCAGACTTCTGGTCTCCAGAATTTTTGGAACTGTGATGGAATACATTTTTGTTGTTTTAAGCCACTCAGTTTGTGTCAATGTGTTATGGCAGCCCTAAGAAAATATGCTTTTATTTTTATGATTGCTTTAAGAATTATTTTCCTTTGTCTTCGGTATTCTGCAGCTTCACTGTGTTATATCTAACTGTGGGCTTCTTTTGATTTATCCTGCTTGGAATTTATTGAGTTACTTCTCAGGGTTCCCATTTTTTATTTGGTTTTGGTCTGGAAGTTTCGTACTCAGTTATTGTCCTTTCAGCTTTAAAGAGATTTTAAAAGATTTTTTTTTCTAGATGTTTTGACAGTTTTTAGTGGGAAAGTTGGTGTAATTATGGAAGAGAAGTCTGCCAGAGTGATCTTTTAATAACCAAATCAGATCATATCAATATTCTGCTTAATAGTCTCTAATGGCTATTTATTATGTTTATGCTCAAACCCCAAATCCCACCCCAGACCCTGGTGATCATGGAGGGGTCAAGTTCTTCCTTCTCCTCCTGGAACATTCTCTCCCCGGCAAGCTCTGCTCCCTGCCATGTTCCTGCAATATCTGCAGTGTGGCTGCAGAGGCTGTTCCCACTGTAGGGAGTCATTTCTGTTCTCTCTGTTATTATTTTCCCAGCTAAATCTTAATCATATTTCATCTTTTAATATTAGGATTCCAGGAGAAACAAAAGCTTTTACCAAAGGAATTAAGAATAACTGGTAGAGTTAATATTCACGTCAGAAAAGTTTCTCTATCTCTCACATCACGTCATGCAAATATAACTGTTTCTACCTCATTCAGTAAGTTAATTTCAATACATACTTATTGAGCACCTCTATATAACAAGTATTGTGCAGGAACTGGGGGTTCAAAGATGAATACAAAATGACGGTTTCACTTCAAGGGCTTCACAGTTTGTTGGGAAAGACAGATGATAAGCAAATAATTTTAATAACTTTTTGTTCAATAAAGGTCTGCAGAGAGAGTTGTGGATGCCCAGGAGAGGGGAAATTAGCCAAGCTTGGAGTTTTAAGGAAGAATTTCTCAATACCTTTCCACTAGGTCCTTTGCAGTCAACATCCCTGGAGTCTAGAGAAGAGTTTGTTCTGACTATACTGGGTAGCAGGAAAGGTAATTTTAGAACTAAAGATGGTTTTGTCCTTTGGCAAGAACATAATCATTTATATTACTTAATTTAGCCAAGAACTTTCTTTTTACACACAATAACTAATGAGTTGTCCATCCTGTCTCAACAGAGCAACTTGTAAAATAATGAAATTATTCGGTCTATTGACTGGCAAGTGGACTTTGCTAAACTTGTAAAGCAAAGTCGCCTCCATCTATCTCAGAAAAGAGTTACTCTGCTGACAATAGACCACTGATCTTCAAATTGGAGTTTGTGTGCACCTGGGAGCACCTGGAAACTTTCCAAGGCCCAGGAATAGAACTGTGATTTTTAAGGAAATCAGTTTCCAGATCTTCAACTTCCATATGTATGCTCTCCAAAAACTCTCTTCTGTGCTTTCCCATTTTCCATGTCTCCTTTTATCATCCCCTTCTCACACTTTCTGAAAGAAAAGTAAAGGACTCAACCTTTCCTGAATTGAATTTTGCTCTATTGTATTTTTCTTGGCTGAAAAACTTCACCAATAGAAAAGGAAGGGACAATTCCAAATATTGGTGAAAAGGTGAATAACTCAAATGATTGGTTAACAAATCTGTCTAAATAGGAGTTTCCTTAAAAAATTTTTTTCATCAAAATTAAATGAGACTCTAACAGAGTTCCTAATCAATAGATCATTAAAAAGTAATTTTTGATGATAGATCACTATGGATACAGTATTTGTTATGTAACTCACGAGTTCAAAGAATTGAATAACAGGGCCATAACAAATTCCCTTCCAGTTCTGTCTACTTACTTAACTGAAGTGTGTTTCTCAGTGCTTACATCTATAAAAATGAAAACTGGAAATATAAATTTACTGTTTTAATAATAAGTAATATTCATAGATATATATGATCTCATTTATCTCATTAAAAGATGTATTTCTGAGAAATTTTTAATGTTTAATGCATATTTATCAAAATTTATAATAAATGTTGTTTTGATCATTTTAACACTAATAATCAGAATGATAACTCAATCCAGATGGAATTTTTAACAGAGTTTCTGTTCACAAAATTTTTAAATGCAAACTGTACACATAAAGTGTTATAGACTAATAAAAGAATTCCAAGTATAAATATGCATCATAAATATATATGTTAAAGTTCTCATGAGGGAATTAGAAATATGTTTTGGAAGAGAAAAAGGAAAAAAACTAGATCTCTTACATTTAAGGAACACTTTGTTTGTATTTTTTTACATTTATATGGGTAGACAAAATTGCTTTGGTAAAAAATATTCCAATTAAAAGCAAAGCAAAAGGTCAGTGATCTCATATGAATACTATATCCTCTGCACTTTTGAAAAACTTTTTTAAAAAATTATTTTATTTATTTTTGGCTGCGTTGGGTCTTCGTTGCTGCACACGGGCTTTCTCTAGTTGTGGCAAGCAGGGGCCACCCTTCGTTGCTGTGCGCAGGTCTATTGTGGTGGCTTCGCTTGTTGCAGAGCACAGGCTCTAGGCACGCAGGCTCAGTAGTTGTGGCTCGCGGGCTCTATAGCACAGGCTCAGCAGTTGTGGCACACGGGCTTAGTTGCTCCGCGGCATGTGGGATCTTCCCGGACCCGGACTCGAACCCATGTCCCCTGCATTGGCAGGCAGATTCTTAACCACTGAGCCACCAGGGAAGCCCTGTCTTGTACATTTGAAAGTAGCTAAGAGAGTAGATCTTAAAAGTTCTCATCACAAGAAAAAAAACTTGTTAACAATGTATGGCGATGGATGTTAACTAGACTTACTGTGGTGATCATTTTATCATACATACAAATACTGAATCATTATGTTGTACACTTGAAACCATAATGTTGTATGTCAATTATATCTCAGTTAAAAATGAAAATAAATATAAAGTAGAAGAAATACTGAAAAAAAAGAGAGGGGGGAGAAAATGTTCACTCTCTTGATAGTGTTTATGGTTTTTAGCAGGATATGCATATGGGGAAACTTGTCAAAATGGATACTTTAAGCATACACAGTTTATTATATGACAATTATATCTCCATAAAGCTGCTAAAAAGAAAACTAAATAAAAACTTATTGACTAAATAAATAAATAAATGTGTTTGAGAGGATAGAAATATTTTCAAAATCGGCTAAGGACGTCCATGAGCAAAATCTTTGAAGTCCCTGGAGTAAAGGATGCCTCCTGACATGTTCCTTGCTTCACCTTGAAAAAGTCAAGCTTTCCAGGTACTGAAACTAGGTGCTGTATACAGTTCTCATCTTTTTAATATCCGAAAACTCTTTTGGTTAATAAAATGAAGTGTTTCTGCTTGTCTTTACACTAAGTATCAAATTCTGGAGGAAACAGATAGGAAGGTCAAGGGAACCATTTTTTCGAGAAAGTGTAACTCAGATCCAGTTTATATTTTAGTATGTGCTTATTTCTGTGACTTAGAAATAAAAGACAATCAATACGTTCTTTAAATCTACTCTATTATTCTAGGCTGAAAACATTTAATGCTACAAATATATCTGCACTTTAAATTACTCTTAGTGGTAATGCAGGTAAGACCTCACAAATATCAGTGTTTAAGGGAAATAGAAATTAAAAATGGAGTAAAGGATTATTTGGAGAAATGTCTATTTAGGTCTTCTGCCCATTTTTTGATTGGGTTGTTTGTTTTTCTGTTATTGAGTGTAATAATTCATTTTTATTGTATTTCCTGAAAGTATTAGCCCATGACTCATTAGGGGGAAAAAGCACACCAAAGAAAAAGTCCTTAGCCACAAATTATTTGAGAATCACTGAATTAAGAGATTTTCTGAGCCTCAGTCTCATCTCCTATGAAATACGAACCTCAATACTTTAGAAATATATTGTATGATTAAATAAAATCATAAGTAAAACCTTCTTAGACTATAGCAGTCATTCAATAAATGAAAGCTCTTTTTGTACATACATTTAGACTATTTAAATAATGATGTCTAACCACTATGATGCAAAGTACTGTCCTATATTCTTTAATTTATTAACTCATTTAATTCCCCAAGCCCTATGAGAAGGGTAATGTTATTGGCTTCATCTTATAGGTGAAGAGACTGAGGCCCAAAGTCATTGTAATAGTTGGTCTTCACTAGGTAATGCTGTGATAACAAACAACCTCAAAATTTCAGTAGCTTAAACAATACCTACTTATATCTCACTAATATTATATTCTGCCAGAATATAGCCATTTTCCTTAGCTCTTTTTATGAGTCTTCTCAGTCCAGGCTGAAGGAGTAGCCAGTTCTTACTGAGGACACATCATTTTCTTGGTAGAGGGAAAGATCAAGAGAAATGGTGGAAACCTACAACAGCTTTTAAAGCTGCTTGCTAGATATGGTATACATCATGTTTCCTCACATTCATGGTCAATCCCGAGATCAACAGTGTGAGGAATGGATTATCCTCTTACAGGAAGGGGAAATTATTATTTGGGAAGAATAATACAATCTACCACAGTTATACAACTTGTAGTTAGTTGTGCTAATATCCAAACCTGGCAGTCTAGCACCAGAGTCTGCATTCTTCAACATAACATCATATTTCTTATTTCTAAGAGGGTCAAATCAAATGGAGAAATAAAAACCCTAGGAGCACTTTTCTCCTTCTATTTTCAACATGCTATAGAAATTGATAACCATATAGAATACATGAAGCCAGACAAGAAGCCCTAGGACAAGTTCAAGGTCACTCAGGGCTATAGTGTTTTACCATCAATGTATCTTCAACCATAGAGAAGTGCCTTACTTGGAGAGCACAGATAAGGTACAGTATATGTCCATGTGCCAATTCCACAACAATGACAAATGTTAGGTTTTAAGACCAAATATCTGCTATCTTCATTGTTCAAAAAAAAAAAAGATTTCACTTAAGACGAAAGAAAGCTCAATTTCTCACCAAGTGCATTTGTCACTCTTTGTACCATTAGGCTTATGCTTCCTTAATACATAGATGATATTGTATTAACCGGATATTTTGCACTGTCTAGTGTAATATGCATATATGATATAGTGTATTTATAATTTTCTCTTTTGTATAATTCTATGTGTAGATTGTTTGCCACCTCGTGGCAGTTGTTTTCAATTCAAACATTAATATTCACGACCAATTTTAATTAGTTTGGCAATGTGCTTTTTTTTTTAAGGAAAGATCCCAAAGTCATAAAATGCTTAAAAATGTTGACAATGACATTATTCTGCTCTAGCAAACTTAAAAAAATACCTTGCAAATTTGGTTCATATTTAATCCTTGACAATGACAGATGAGGCAGTGTATTCAGAAGTCATTTCCTGTTGCAAGAAGAATGTAGAGAATGATAAAATGAACATTTCAATTTTTAATAAATAATGATAAGATGTTCTTTGGATGTGGTGGTTTTCTGTTTTGCGTTCAACATTGCTTAGCAAAATATACACACACAGTTGCAAAATTCATTGATTTATCACATGCACATTTTGGCCTATGTAACTCTAAGGATTTAATCATTGCTCCTGGTGATCATGTTTAAACTTTTAATATTTTATTAAAAGTTTTTATGCAGTCAAAATCTCATACAATCTGGGGCATCAGGGTTAGAATAATTCTCAAAAAATTGCAAATAAAAATAAGATATTAATTCACATCAATCAGACTAGCAAAAGTTAGTATCTGGTTAGTGAAAAATGTTGTGCATTGCTGGTAGAAATGTAGATCAGTGCAGACATTCAAGCCAGCAATATGACAACACTTAAGTATATGTTTATTCTAGCTTTTGCACAGCAAAGGAAATCATAAACAAAAAGAAAAAAAAACCCTACAGACCCCGAGAAAATGTTTGTAAACAATGTGACTGACAAGGGATTTCCAAAATATACAAACAGCTCATAAACTCAATAACAAAACAACCCAATCAAAAAATGGGCAGAAGACCTAAATAGACATTTCTCCAAAACAGACATCCAGATGGCCAATAAGCACATGAAAAGATGCTCAACATCACTAATTATTAGAGAAATGCAAATCAAAACTACAGTGAAGTATTACCTCATACCAGTCAAAATGGCCATCATTGAAAAGTCTACAAACAATAAATGCCAGAGAGGATATGAAGCAAAGGGAATCCTCCTACACTGTTGGTAGACATATAAACTGATGCAGCCACTATGGAAAACAGTATAGAGGCTCCTTAAAAAACTAAAAATAGAGTTACCATGTGATCCAGCAATCCCATTCCTGGGAATATATCCAGAGGAAACTCTAACTCAGTAAGATACATGCACCCCAATGATCATAGCAGCACTATTGACAATAACCAAGATATGGAAGCAACCTAAATGTCCATCGACAGATGAATGGATGAAGATGATGTGGCATATACATGCAACGGAATACTACTTAGCCATAAAAAGAATGAACTAATGCCATTTGCAGCAACATGGATGGACCTAAAGATTATCATACTAAGTGAAGTAAGTCAGACAGAGAAAGACAGTTAATACCGTATGATACCGTTTAAATGTGCAATCTAAAATATGATACAAATGAACTTATTCACAAAACAGGAACATACTCACAGACATAGAAAACAAATTTATGGTTACCAAAGGGGAAAGGGGGTGGAGGAGGGATAAATTAGGAGTTTGGGATTAGCAGATACAGACTACTACATATAAAATAGATAAACAACAAGGTCCTACTATATAGCACAGAGAACTGTATTTAATCTATTTAAGTAGAATAGAATAGTTGGGAAAAGAAGATGGAATTGGGAAATGGATATAAAAAGGAACAAGTGAAGGGATGAATTAATAACTCAACTAATAGGAAAGGGCCTTGCAGGGATCAGTGATGATAATGTGCCTTAAACTGAGAACCAGTGATGATGAAGATCAACTCAGTCTCTGAACATGAGGTCAAAATAATAATGATGCTTGTGTCAAATTTAAGATCAAATTTAAAAAACAAAATTTTCTCTTCGAAGCCAAGGAGATATTTCTCTCAGGTAGAAATGAATTTTATTTTAGCTGGATGATTTTTGTTTTGGGTTAACTGTAGACACCTGAAGCTATTTATATTTTAAGTTCACTGGGCAGTGAGATTTTGAATATAGTTATTAAATGAACCTTTTTTTTTTTTTTTTTTGCGGTACACGGGCCTCTCACTGTTGTGGCCTCTCCCGTTGCAGAGCACAGGCTCCGGACGCACAGGCTCAGCGGCCATGGCTCACGGGCCCAGCCGCTCTGCAGCATGTGGGATCTTCCCGAACTGGGGAACGAACCCATGTCCCATGCATCGGCAGGCGGACTCTCAACCACTGCACCACCAGGGAAGCCCATGAACAAAGTTTTGAGCTTAAGGGTAACAGTCTGATACAAACACTTGGTGGGGTATAGTGGGAAGAGAATAAAAGGGAACAGAGATAAAAAAATAGAGATATTTAAGGAGAGAAAGAGTTTAGGTCAGCATTTCTCAAAATTTGAGAGTCCTCTCTCGAGTGGAAAACCAATGCTGGGCTCGCTCTATAGAAAAAGATGGTGTTGTCAGAACTACATTTACTCTCTGCTTTGCAGACTCGCAGGAAACAGGAGCACATCTGCAAAGATATCCTGTGTTAAACAAATAAACCTGTTGACTTCACCTAACTTAGTGCTTCTCAGACCTACTTGACTAAGTCATCTTTGTTTCTACGAAAGAAAGCCATTAACATCTGCCAAATGTGCCTTTCATGGCCACTTGGGAAAACACTAGCTTAAGCAAACTCCCTACCACTATCCCTTCATTTTAACCTGTATTTTCCATTTCACCAGTCTTTGTAATGCTTATAACTTATACCGGTTTCCTTAAAAATACACACACACAATGGTAAAAGTACATGCTTATTGAAAAATGTTAAACAATAGAGAAGTAGATTTTGTCTCAAAAATGAGATCATACCATACATCCGGAGCTGTATTTTCCTTTTTCCGTTCAGTAGTAGATCCTTGTCAGTATATTCACACCACGTATTTTGTGCTTTTTCAACAGCCACAGAATATTCCAGAGTAGAGATGTAAATGACCCGAGGGCAGGTTTTAGTACCACGACGGGGAAACGGGGCAAACCCAGCTCACACAGATAGCCCTTTAGGGTAGGGACCCGGCAAAAGCTGCACCAGGCTAAGGGACATGTGGCCCTGGACAGCGAGAGAGAGTCACGAGGCAGCTTTAAACAGGAGGGAGGGGGAGGGTAAAGCTGTGAAAAAGGCAGTGAAATGAGAAGCCATGGATATTAGGAGTAGATCAGGGAGGAAAATGATACATGTATAGAAGCAAAACAACATTAAATATAGTTTTTGAATATTTGCAATATACCAGGTACTAGGCTAGGTGCTTTACATATATATTTTTTCTTAAATCTTCAGCACTCCCCCCTCAACCACATCTTGTGAGATAGGTATTAATATCTCCATTATACCTATGAGGAAACCAAGGATTCGAAAATTCAAGCAAGTTGGTGGAGGTCGTGATGCTAGCAAATGGCAGGCAGAGGTGACTCCCGAGTCTGTCCGACTTGAGCAGGCAGGACCCCACTTATTACCGCGTAGCTAGCACACACACCAGGGGAGAGAGGCTTTGACTGCTCCTTCTTGGTGGGGAGGGGCTGGAGTCACCGCTCAGGACCACACACGAGATGCGGGTGAGGGGTGTTAATATAAAGGTGGGAAAAATGCCTGATGCCTCTTTTCCTGCGCCTAGAGGTGGTTTTCTAATCTCTTTCCTTCCAAAGCCAGCTGAAGAATGTTACAAAACCATGTGGCTTGAAATTCTTTAAACTCACATTCTTCCGGTGTCTTCTCTACACTCCCTCACCAGCTTTCTCACCCTTCCGCAAAAAATAGTCACCGGCCTGCTACCTTCAGGAGGGTACTTTCCCTTCTCCAGCTTCCCATCGCGTGGAGCTCTCTCAGCGGCACCATCGGGACGGCCCCTAAGCATCTTCATCTCGTTAACCGTGAGTTCCTGGAGAGCGGAAAGAGCGACCTACTTTCTGCACGTAGGTGCAGTGCTTCACCTTGCTCTGCTTGGCACAGTGAGTGGCACAAGGGCAGGGCTCAGAAATGATTGTTGAATGGACGGTAAGACACCTGGCCACATTCAAGGCTGGAGGGGAAACAGGTGCGTGAGATGCTCTTCCTTGGTTTCCATGGGAATGACGTGAATGGGAAAGGCAAAATGACAGGAATGGACATAATGCTAAGATGATTCTCCAGGAAAGCAGCTAGAACGTGTGCAGCTCACTTTACAAAGTGAAAGAAAAATAACTGAAGTTGTCTATTTTCAAATGTTTTACTCAATGTTAGCCATCAATAGGTCAGGTATAAAGTAAAAGTGCAACCATATACCCTTTATATATACATATACATACATGCATTTGTACACATATACACATACAAATACATATAATCTTACAAATGGAATAACTATATATAAATATCTATATGTAGGGCTTCCCTGGTGGCGCAGTGGTTGAGAGTCTGCCTGCCGGTGCAGGGGACACAGGTTCGTGCCCCGGTCCGGGAAGATCCCACATGCCGCTGAGCGGCTGGGCCCGTGAGCCATGGCCGCTGAGCCTGCGCGTCCGGAACCTGTGCTCCGCAACGGGAGAGGCCACAACAGTGAGAGGCCCGCGTACCGCAAAAACAAAAACAAAAACAAACAAACAAACAAAAAATATATATATATGTAAACATCTATATAAAATATACTCTATAGGCCTCTAAGAAGCTTAATCATCTGTGTAGAAAAATCTAGCTCTAACTAGTATATACAGTTATAGTCATTGACATATCATGGTTTTATTTTATGAAACACTTCATCATAAATTAGTCCCTTCCATCTTGAGGGAAGATTTCCCACATTGGTGACTCATGTTACTTTGGTTTTATAACCTTTTGAGTAATATGATAATAGTAATGCTTAATTTGTATGTGCCTCTACAGACCTCTGAAAATCACTTAGGCAGTGTGGAACAGCAAATAGAGGCTTTATAATTTTAATTCCAGCTATGCTATTTCTGAAGTATGTGCATTTGGGTAAGTGCTAAGCTTTCATCTCTCTCTGTGTGAAGTATCTACCTTAAAACAGCCATTTTGAGGATTAAAGCAGGTAATCAACCAAAGAACCATACTACGCTCTCAAACGTTAGGGGTATTTCTATCCTCCCGCTTTTCTTCTCAATGACAATGAAAGTGTTAGGAACTAGGCATTGACATTCAATTAAGTTAAACCACATGGATTTATATATTTTGGCCTATTTTTATTGATTAGCAAAGTGAAGCTAAGATCGGTTGCCCAATTAGATGGTCTGTGTTGAAGTCAAGACTTGAATTTGTGTTTATTGTCGAGGGTCTTCTGTGCTGTATACTCTGACATTCAGCCTGCCCTGTGAGGAGAGGCGAGGAGAGGATGAAAGCAAGGAGCATTTTGAGGCTTGACGTGTCACAACATCTTTGGGGGTAGATCAAACTGTGTAGATGACAAAAGCGAGGCACAGAGAAGTCAAGTTAACTTGCCCGAGGTTATAACAAAGTTGGAAAGCACGAGTGGATAAAACTGGAAAGCCAGTTTTTTATATTCCAGAACTCTCTGTGGCTTCCTGTTATTGTTGTGACTTGTTTGACTTCCTATGGTTTGTATGCTGTAGCGATTTGCAACAATCCAGGGAAGATAAATTGAAGGCCTATCTGTGCCAACCTCCAAATATTTCAATTCAACCAACACTTCCTGAGCCCAAACAGCAAATGTTAACTCTCATTGTTTCCTCCATTCTACTCAATGCTCTCCTTACTCTCCTTCCTGATTACTGAAAATCTACCACTGGAAATTTAAACTTTGGATTAATGGTTAGCTCCTTGTTAAAATGCAGACATTTTTTCCCACATCAGTATCTTTTTTTTTTTCCCTCCGTATCAGTAATTTGTGCCTTAAAGTGAATTAGCTTGCCAGATCCTTGCCTGCATTGTGACAATGACAAGAAAGGAGTGCCACAGGCCAGTAAAAAATGAAAGGGAAGGTTGTGGAAACATTTTACAGGTCTGCCTCAAAGGACACCCTGACTTAATTCTCTGCTCAACTAGGCCTGTGTAGTCCCATAAAACATTTCGGGAAAGGATGTGGTGTGTGTACTTGGTAGAACATTGTGCAGTTGTTAAAATGATATTTTCAAAGAAAATTTAATGAAATGATAGAACACTCCTAATTATATCATTAACTGAAAAGAATAGAAACAAAAAATTGTGTTTACCACATGCTCGTAATTTTGTAACATGTGCATGTGTGTGCACATATGTGTCTGGGCATGTGAGTGTATGTGAACGTGTGTGTGTGTGTGTGTGTGTGTGTGTGTGTTAGTATTTTGGCTGAGTCAGAGATGAGACAACGTGAGCTTGGCTTGCAGTGTTCAACCCACCACCACCTGGCAGAAGTCCTCTGTGAGTTCAGGGCAAACCAGTCTTCTGCCTGTCATGAAATCTTCTAGGAGCTGTTGCTGATGAAATAGAAATAAAAGAACTCGAAACTGTACAGATGGGTGAAGATTAAAGGGCTCTGAGACCATCTACCTCCTTTCCATATCCCAGAGGTAAACTCAACATTTCTTGGGGTGACTTCCAGAAATGTATCCTCATGCAAGGATGGATCCCACCCCTATCATTTTTTTTAGATATATGGAATTATACTGCTCTGCATCATTTTACTTTCTACTCCATGGACTCATGGACTTTAATTTTTCATATCAGTATTTGTTTTATTTCACAAAAATTTTTATAATGCTTTCCATGTGCCAAGCCATCACCTAAGCACTTTGCAAACATTGAATCCTCATAACAACCTATGAGATGGGTACTGTTCTTGCGTCCATTTCGTAGACAAGCAAAGTGAGACATATAGAGATTATGATACCTGCTATAGATAACTTCAGCTGTAAGTGGTGGGGCCAGGTTTCAAACCCAGGTATGGTTCCAGAGTCTGCACTGAGCCTCCAGAATCGATTTCTAACCACCAAGCTAAGCCTCTGTTTGGTATGCACAGTGTATATAAATCTTGGTGTATATATAGACGTCATCCTTCTTAACAACTGGGTGATGTTTCATTGCATGAACAGCCACAATCTATAAATCTAATCTCCTATTTATAAGTACTTTAGTTGTTTTCAGATTTTTATTATTATAAAAAGTGTTACCAAAAAATCATTGCATTTATCATCTATCTCTGTATAAACGTGCAACGTAGCCTCAGGATAAATCATTGGCAGTGATGTTGCAAAATCAAAACGCAAATTGTTTAAACATTTGATAAATAATGCCAAATTATTTCAGAAAAATTTGTTATCAATCTTTCTCTTATTAACAGTCTATGAGGGACTTCCCTGGTGGCGCTGTGGTTAAGAATCCGCCTGCCAATGCAGGGGACACGGGTTTGAGCCCTGGTCCAGGAAGATCCCATGTGCCGTGGAGCAACTAAGCCCGTGCGCCACAACTACTGAGCCTGTGCTCTAGAGCTTGAGAGCCACAACTACTCAGCCCGTGTGCCACAACTACTGAAGCCCACGTGCCTAGAGCCTGTGCTCCGCAACAAAGAGAAGCCACTGCACCGCAATGAAGAGTAGTCCCCACGTGACGCAACTAGAGAAAGCCCGCGTGCAGCAACGAAGACCCAACACAGCCAAAAATAAATAAATAAATTTATTTAAAAAAAAAAAGTCTATGAGAATGCTTATTTTCTTCACACCCAAATGCTCTGGTTGCCAGTTTATCAACAAGGAAGGGGTGGAAGCTGAGATTGGTTTCTCACTATTTGTACTTGCATTTTAAAAATTACAAGTGAGTTGGGCATATTCTGTGTGTTTATTGAACAGATAATATTTTTCTTTCTATGAACTGCCTTTTATGTATTTTATCCCTTGCCAATTTCTCCAGTAAGTTCTTTTCTTATTGAGTATCAACTGCTTTTTGTTTTTGAAGGCTATTAGCCTTTGTCTGTCATACATAGTACATATATATTTACCCAGGTTGGAGGAAATCAGTGTCAGCCAAGTGAACATTGTGGAATTAGTAGTTTGAACACTTCCAGCAACATGGCATCAAGATGGGCAGTAACACATAATGAAGAAGTCATGGTGGCCCCCAGCATGTAAAAGTGCAGAGCTGAATATGTGCAGCAAGGCATCATGCCCAACCCTCCCAGAAGTTCCCAGAGGGGCTATGTCAGAGGTTCATCTCAGAAAAAGATTGAGCTTCCAACAAATCAAGTACGTTGAAAGAGGTTTAAGTACACTGAACATAGAAGGGTTTCTAATAAATGTGAAACTTGTTCTCAGTGGTAGCACAGAGCAGTGGCAAGACACATACTTTCAAGTCAGTCTGCCTAGACTGAAACAAGAGCTTAAATATTATTAGCTCTGGGCCAGTTATATAGTCTCTCCGTGTCTCAGTTTCTTCACTCATGGCTGGTGGGCGGAGGGTAGTTCCCACCCTAGATTGTGAAGATGATGTGATAGTGTATGGGAACTGCCCAGGTCAGGGCCTGTACCTTGGGAGTACTCAGTAAAGGACGGCAGATAGCAGCAGGGGAGGCCAAGAGGTCCATCTGAGGCATATTCTTCATGGAGACAAGATATTAAGGAGAATGACACCAAAATGTTAACAGCAGGTGTCTCCGGCTACTGGGATTGTGGGAATTCCATTTTCTTTTTTTAACTTGTCTGCATTTTCATTAGTGAATAAACATATACTTTTATCATCTGCATAAAATATTACTTTTAATAATCTTTTCCCTCCCGTAGACTTTGTTTATTGACCTCAATCAACTCTGATTTCTACCATGTTCCTCAGATTTATCAATCATATCTAGCTAGCTAGCTGCCTCTCCAGCCATGACCTTTGTCTACAAATAATTTATTAAATTCTAAACCGAAAACAGGTCCAGGGGAGGAAAAAAGAGAAAACAATGAAAAATACATGTAAGTATGTCCTAAGATCCAACAGAGCTGTTATATTTTGAGAACAGTTTTGGCTCTGAGCTTCCAGGAAGACAGAGCAATAAAAGAAAAAAGAAAGATTTTATTGTCTTTAGAGGAGAAAAAAAAAAAGTTCCCTGGGGAACTTTTCCCAGTTGAAGAGGCAGTAGGAGATAAAGCAGTCACTATTTTCAGAAATGGCAGTTCATACTAGTATTTCTTGAAATGTCTCTCAGTGAAAAGCAAAGTAACAACAAAACCCAGTTAAGACAATTGTGTAAGTCAATAAAATAGCATGGCCCAAGAACATGGCTTTTGGATAGTCAGAAATGATTAGAATGAGACTCTATAGTGACATGGAGACATTACTTGTCCTTCAAAGAAACCCACATAATTAGCATATTGCAACTCCTTCACCATAATGTTTTCATCTTTCTACTCTTGAGATATTGGCTTGAACCATAAATTTCATATATGTATGAATTATCTTGAGAACAAAATTATATTTTCTATTTTTGTTTTGTTATACCACACATAATACATTCAGCAATTTATATCTCACTAACTGCTTTGATCCAGCATCATATATATATTCCTTTTCATCTTTAGCTGTCGATATATGAATTTCAAACACAGTTTATTTTTAAATTTAGTTTTGATAGAATCAACTTGACGGTTTGAATCACATAAAGCTTTATGTGAAAATGTTACAGGTAAGGTCCTTTCATTGCATGAAATTCAGAAACGCTTTACTATCAAAAATTGGGATTGAAGTGTTCCTTTAACTTATGTCTTTTAATCACTTTGCATATTTAGTAAACACTTCAAATTGATGAGGTGCTGTCCTCATCAGATGTTTGATGTTAAAATTTAGTTATTGCTCTGATTTCCCTACATTGTGTGTTTTAAATCTGAAATTTAAAATAATCCCCAAGTTTACTTAGATATGATAAGAAGGGAGTTAAAAATACACAAAATCACCCCTTTTTACTTTCAGTTTGAAGCAAATGATCATAAATTACAACTACTTCGGTAACTCACCTAAATAATGAACATTACAATATTTTGAAGAAAAATCTATTCGTCCCTAACCAAGTGGGGGCAGGGAGGATTGATTTTTTTCCAGGAATGGTTTTATTGTTTTTACCCTGATATAAATCCAAGAAAAACCACAACTTCCTAAAATACTGCAAATTTGGGAGAGTGACACATTTATCTTTTTATCTCTGGTATAATTAGATAGATAATGATAGAAGATAGATAGATAGATAGAGGTGAAAGAAAGATGAAAGACAGAAAGAAAGACAGACAGAAAGAAAGAAAGAAAGAAAGAAGAAAGAAAAAATAGATTTCTTCTGTATCTATTTTATTAGTTGCCACTCTTTCATCAACTCGAATAATGGAGCCTTTTAATGCCTTATATTACGGTTTTCTTTTTTTCCAAATAGGTCTTAAACCTGCTCTCTAAAATGTAGAAAGAAAGTTACAACAATGTACTACACCTAGTAAATACTTATTAGGTTTGTTAGTGCCTTGTATTATTTTAACATATTTCCTCTTGACGTGGAAGAGTATTCCACCATCAAAATACTATAACCTGTGCAGGGCCGTATCTGAATGTATATTGACAGCTTGTTATTTAATTTGACTTTTATCACATGAGAACTGAAGTAATTTAAGATGTGGCATGAAATTTTGGATACCAATACAAATTCTTTTTACATTAATAAAATTTCTTTTTACACTAAAGCCTTGCTTCTTAGTCCAAGTGCCCTCTGAGAACAGCTGAGGGACCCCTTCAGGGTGAATCATGTTGTAATGAGGCTTCTCTGCCTTTCTGACAACTAACCTCCCTTGGAGGCTGACCCGAATGTAGTCACATAATGTTAAATTTCACTGTAGTAGACTGTGTGGTCTAAATTGTTATTAACAAAATGTCTGATATGAATCAAAGTAATTTTTTAAAACTAAGGTACAAATTTTAGGCTCTCATGAAATTTGAAGCACATTTTAGAAGCTAATTGAATAGCTGTATCATTAATACAAGCAACTTTTTCAGTGTTTTTCTGAAAGCAGCTCTGAAACAAAACTAAGATGAACTAAAGCCCTCTCTAAGTAGAAGAAGTTAGAAAATGAAGCAAATTTAATGAGACATAAACAAATCATTACTGCTAGTAAAAATACCAAGCTAGACTAAATAGCACTCAAATAGATGCAATAAAAACATTAGTCCAAATAATTCCTAAACTAGATGAATTGAAGGGTCTTATATAATAAATTTCTACCACTCTATGATGAGTATATATACTGACAGCTAACGGTTAGTGGGTGCTTGCCAGATGGCACACAAAAACCATATCATTGAATTCTCACGTAAACTCTCAGAGGTAGATGCTATTATATTCATGTTTTACGGGTGAGGAGACTGACATACAGAGAGGTTAAGCAAATTTCCCAAAGGTATGTGGTTATTAAGTGGTATACAGCCAGGATTTGAACCTGTAATCAGGCATCGTCGTCAAATATCTTAATCACCATATAGGCTAACCTGGCTCCTATCTATACTAATTAGTGGTATTTGCTTGCTGTAAACATAACTTACTACATGACAAACTAAGTAACTGTGGACCAGAAAGGTTAAGGGAATCATCCCAAGTCTTTTTTTTTCTTTTTCATCGCAAGTTTTTTGATTAGTTAGCAGCAAAGCCAAGCGTCCTGGTTTCCCTGTTCAGTGTGTTCCTCAAAACTGTGCTGCCTCCCAGTTATATGATATGTGAAGAAAACAGGAAAGTAAATTCAGAAAGATAATCTGTAAAATGACCACAGAATAATTAAACGTCACCAAAGTGAATCAATCGTTTCAATTTACATTGGCTGTCTGGGTGCTGCCCCACGCCCCCCAATCCGCACCCTGGTTTTCTATTCATCAGGACATTTTTAAAAGTCTCAAGATACTGATATGATTGAATTTCTTAGACATGTGTAATTCTGCCACAGTCCTGAGTTATGGCCATGGAGCGGACACACTTGCAGCTCACTCGTGAATGATTTTATTAGAAGTATGTTATTGTTTGGATCACAGATTAAGAAGGTAGGAGGAGCCTTCTGAGCTATTCATCTGACATCTTTTATTAATTTTAAATTAACGTAGAAATTAAAGTGAGTTGCTTTTATTAGAAAGAAAAATTGGTTTGGTAATTATCTGAATAGTCACTGGCTTGTGTTTTATTCTCAGATCATGGCTTGAGTTGTTTATATAACCTTCAGAAAGTCGATAAATCTCTCCCGGTCTAAATATAAAAATTATGAAGCTTAATTTCATCCTGCTTTCTGCCACTTAGCACTGCCCAACAGTTCTCCTGTGTGTAATGTGTTCCCCTTATCCGATGATATGGGATAAGCAGAGAAATCTGAGGAAGCATGATTGCACACAAGTTTAGCGGGGCTTTCCCCTTCCCACCCCAAATTCTAGGCCTTGGGTACTGTCCCTTTAAGACCCAGTGAGGCACAATTACAAACAATGGGGCTGAGACCTTGAAAAAGGACCCACCTTGCTACATTGCTGGTTATCAGTCACATAATCTTTCTATGATTATATGATTCTGATCTAGATTTAAATGTGCAAACCCATAGGCCTAGCAATTCCACTTTTAGTAAGTCACCATATACAAAGATTTATTCACAATCATAAAAGAATTCAAATCACAGCACCACTTAAAATAGTACAAGAGCAACAATTCCAACCAAATCTGTATATGGCAAAAGTCTAGCAATAAAGGATTTAAGTAAAATGATACTTCCATACTATGCAGTATTTTATAGTCATTTTAAATATAGTTGTTGGCACATGAAAACGGCAATAAATAGTTCACAAAATATCATCTCTATTTTTAAAAATGTTGTATTAATACTCTGAAATTTAATGAAGATTATAGTTGAGGGGTAAAATTATTGGTAGATTTTACTTCCTTCTTTGTGAATTTCCATATTCCCTTAATTTTCCTAAATGAATTTGACATATTTCCCACTCTTATCTCTAAGTACTAACTGAGTTACCACTAAATTCAGTTCATTTCTTGTCTAGATTCCCATCCTGGCCAGGTGCTACTGCCATGACATCTGTCATAGGTAATGGTGACCCATCACTCTTTCCTGGTCTCAGTTTGGCCTGTTTTGTTTGGGTTTGGTTTTGGTTGCCATTGTTTTGTCAATGTTCTCTTGGTAACGTCTACGGGAAGGCCGGATTGAAACCTTTTTCCCTTTCAGTAATTCTTGAGCATCTTACTCACCACTGTGAGTTAAGTGATTAAAAATTTATCCAAAGCAAAACTTTGGAGTAACAGAAAACAGGAGAAATCTTTCTCAATCAATATTACTAATGTTATGTATGTCAGAGTACATCATGTCACAGGGATGATCAGGTCTGTGAATGAATATTTATATAAACATTGACAAAGAAAGTGGTGTGTATAATATGATGACTTTCTCCAAAGTCTCCTTCTTACATAATAAATGTGCTCCCCAAACTAAGCAAGCATAAACAACAAATGGTGACCTTGTAATTGCAAGAAGGGACAAAAAGCTTCTTACAAGACAAATGTCCATTTGTAAAGTTTCTGACTGATAAGTTTAAGTCTCACATATACTAAACATTTAATGTCTTAGAGAAGGGTATAGGCGAGCTCTCTTGGAGGAAACTGTTTATCTGAATAGCTTCAGTTTTGCATGGGTTCAGTTTCATGCAATCAGGTTTCACTTCCTGTAAGAGATTGTTATTTTTTTAACCCATGATGAAAAAACTATGTCAGTTTATATCATAGCAATTTGTTCAAGCTAGCCTAATTTAATTAACATATCAGACCTGATCACACCTGGGGTTTTTATGCAGAACTTCAGATCGCCCAGGAATGTCATTGCCATGTGCAAACATAAATGTCCTGTGTTGGCACAAAACTTTCTATGTAAATTTGTATATATTCAACAGTGCTCAAGAGCTATTATGATTGAATTTCACAAGAACACCAGGCTGGAAATGCAAATACAGAACTTGTGGACTTATTTATGGAACACCTGTCTGCAACGTGGCTGTCTCCAACAGTATTATTGAATGGTTCTTTTCATAAATTTTGAATATGCTCAATTCTGTAAGATAGTATCTATTATAAATCCAGTAGTAGTTTGGGCTCATTTATTTCCAGGTAGTTTTCAAATGCTTCAAATTTGGTAAAACTCAAAAGAACTTCACCAAATATCCCCTACTCCCATCCATCTGGAAATACTCTTACCTCGAAGGGTAACTGAACCCTTCTACAGATACTTGCTAAATCTGTAATCAAGTTATCAGGGTGTTGTTTTATCTGCACTATTTAATTTCTAAGAAGCTGCAGAACTTATTTCTCAAACTGCTGCTGCTGTTTCTCCTCCTCTCCTTCTTTCAAATTACTGGAAAGATGTTCTCCCCAGTGTTAGGCAAAGCAAAATCTGGAGAGATCTGGAAAATTTGCTTTATTCCAAACTTAGATTCCATGAGGCTTTGAATGGGCCTAAATTTGGTCAAACCTGTTCTCTCATTCCTACCGTCAGCTTGTTTCAGAGTCATCTGGACTTGATTTTCAGAGAAGAACCTGGAGATCAAAGTTCAGCTGCACAACTTATGGTCAACCTAGTGCTTTACAGGGTTGTGCATACGCATGTGGGGTGTGTGTGTGTGTGTGTGTGTACATGCTAGGATGTGTCTTTAAATCAAAAACAAACTATACATTAAAACTAGTGATTATTCAAATCAAGTTTTAAGGCTCCTATCCCACCTCCCTTACTAACTCTGGGTTTGCACTGGAAGGAACAGTGGAAAACTGTCAGGAAATGGGTCTAAATGTTCCAAAAGTTTTTTTGGAACTATTTTTTAAGGCAGCAATCTATGCAGAGTCATTCCTTTCTGTAATTTCTTGGTCAAAGCAGCAATACCTTTACTGGCCTAAGTTACTTTTGAAAAGAGGATGACAAAAATCATTTTTTCACAGCTGCTTTTGCAGCACTATGTATATAGCAGTTATTCAAGAAATTTTAGTAAAATGAATGCTTGGCTAAATGAATGAATGATCTTGTCTAAAAAGATACTTGGAATTTTTTATGATTAGTACAATTTTGTATTCTTGTATATAATTAGACATTTTCATTTTAAAAATAAAATTTTATTTAAAATTTTGAAAAATTATACAAAATATTTTTCAAATTATATTACTGATTGCTACAAGTGATTCATTTTCCTTAACTTTAGTCATGGAAAAAAATTCTTTTGGTCCCTGGGCATCCTCTAAGCATATTATCTACCCAAAATGCTAATATTTAATGATATTTGCATTAGCAAGCCTCCAAAATGGCCCACAATCATCCACATCCCCTGGTATTCACATCCTTGGGTCATCTTCTCTTGCAATGAATCCAGGCTGGCCCTGTATCACCAACAGAGTTCAGAAGTGACAGTGTATAACTCTCAAGGTTGTCTGATCTCTCTTGGATCACTCACTCTGGGGGAAGCTAGCCACATATTATGAGGACACCAAAGCAGCCCTGTGGAGAGGCCCATATGGAGAGGAACTAAAGCACCTGACCAACTTGTCACACC
Source organism: Grampus griseus (assembly GCF_964374135.1). Lineage (NCBI taxonomy): Eukaryota > Metazoa > Chordata > Mammalia > Artiodactyla > Delphinidae > Grampus > Grampus griseus. The sequence continues at coordinate 56,575,258 of NC_139007.1, read as the reverse complement.
TGTGAGGGAGCCACCTTGGAAGTAGGTCCTCAAGCCACAGTCAAGCCTTCAGATGACTGTTGCCCCAATCTGACTCCAGTTACAAAAGAGCTCTAAGTGACATCTAACCAACAGTGCCTTTCTTGAATTACTGACCTAGAATTTGTGAGCATAATAAATCATTATTTTATGCCATTAACTTTTGTGGTAATCTGTTATACTGTCATAGTAACTGGAACAATATTTAAATGTACACATATTCAGCAAATTTATAGATTTAATTCTCACTTTTAAGAGTATAGAAAATCGAAAGAAATTCCAAGATCAAGCACACACTTTAATCTTCCAACAATCTTCTATCGAATTTCTCTTCTTAGAAGAGTTTCTATAGGAAATGTATTCAATTCTGGACCATTTAATTCCTGGATGGGCTTTTCTAACCTTTAACTGCTTTGGTGCACTTACTTCTTATCCCTCTCTGAAGACATGCCCCTTTTTCCATCAATATCTATTGGCGCCCTTGGGTGTGATGAACTACATCTACTGAGTGAATGAATAAACGGATTAGTGGATAATGGGTGATAATATATAAACCAATGAGCAGATTTGGGTTCCTAATATGTGTCAGGTACTGTGTTAAATGTTTCACATATTATGTTCCATGTTTCCACTTCCATTACCCTTTTGTACATGTGCAGTCATTTTTGCAGTATTTCACATGCACTTCACCTTTCCAATAATCCAATGTATTCAGGGAACAAAAAGGACTCTCATGGACAAAGGGAGTTTGTTAGCATTTAGAGTCTCCCTGACATGATTTTCTTTTTAAGGATGTAATCAGCTTTTGGTTTGTGGAAAGAAAATCTGAGAACTACCCATTAACCAAGAGCTTCCACTTCCCCAAGAGACACAGGCTCCTTCTCTCAAAGAGCTTCATGCTTATGAGGAGACTGACAATGAACAACCAAAAGGAAAATTAGTACAAAGCAATGACTTCCATGCAGAGATGCAAAAGAAGAGAGATGGCTGCGTTAGAGGACGGATATCCTAAGATCTGAAAAATGTTGGCATCAGTGACAAAAAGCATGGATCTCTTTAAAGTGATATCTCGAGACAAAGATGGATATAATCAGGCATGCTGAAAGCAACAAGTTTTAGCCTCAGCGGTTTCTCAATGAAATCTAAAGAAGTCAATGGTGTATTCAACATTGAGAATACAAGAAAATTAAAGATTGTATAAAATGGATTAATGTACTGTTGAAAATTCTTTCCGAGAAAAAAAGAGGAAAAGAAAACATTACAGGCAGAAGGAGCACAGCATTGAGGCCACAAGGTAGGAAAGAGCTTGGCATATTGGGGACAAAATGAAGACCAACAGGAAAGAGAAGAGTGCACAAGGATGGTGTAAGATGAGGTCAGAGAGGTATACTGGCCCAGTCAGGGAGGCCTTTGTGCAACAGAATAAGAAATCAGAATCTTTTTTCTAAAAACAATGAAAAGCCAATGAGGACTTTTAAGCCAATGACATATTTCTAAAATATCCTTCTGGCTGCTCTGTGGTAAGTGGGATACTCTGCGGTGGGGGGTGGGGGGGGAATCAAAGCAGGGGTTGTAAGGAGACTCGTACAGCAGGATCGGGAGGGATGATGGTGGCTTGACCGTAGAGGCTGTAACACGGAGGAAAAGAAGTTGATCTATGCGAGGCATGCTTTGGAAGAAGATTCCGAGGAACTAGCTGATGGATTGCATGTGGGGGTCTATTGCTGCCTGCCAAACCTCAGCTGTTTTGGCACCGTCACCTTTCTGGCCTCTACAGCACTGTTTGTACAATCATTTAAAGCTTCACTGACCTTTCCCTTATTATTTTATAAAATAAAAATTGGAAAAAATGAAAAATGTTGCTATTAGTGATAAAGAGCATGCATCTTTTTAATGTGATATCTCGAGACCAAGATGGATATCATTAGGCATGCTGACAGTAACAAGTTTTACTCTCCACTGGTTTCTCAATGAAAACTAAAGCAGCCAACAGTGTATTCAACGTTGAGGAATACAAAAAAATTAAAGACTGTATGAAGTGGATTAATGTATTGTTGAAAACTGTTTCCAAAAGGTATATTTGTACTTTTTTGACCTCTCTATCATGTTTAAGTCTATTGCTCAACATTTGTACATTCTTGATAGCATTCATGTTTTCATGCTTTCAAATGTATATAGCCCTTGAGTAAATATCACATCCTAGTAAAAGACTATATATATTGATTATTACCCAAATACATTTATTCATGTATTAAAACTTCCTGAGTTTCTGCCTTGTTCTGGGCACTTTTCTATGTACTTCAGTTATAGAAATGAATAAACGAGGTCAAACACAGTCCTTGCCTTCATGGGGCTTATAATCTATAGTATATAAAAATAAGTAAACAGGCAATCACAATGGAAAGTGACGAGAGCCATGATGGGCAATGTTCAGGTTGCTGTAGGAACACAGGTAGAAGCACAAGCTAAGAAGGTGGGCCACTTGGGGTAGGAGGCAGCATTGGAAAATCCCCCTAGAGGAGGTGACCTCCAGGCTGAAACCCCAGTTCTCATCAGTAAGAACTGGTCACCTCCCTAAGAATGAGCCCAGCCATTCATTCAGCAGCCACAACTCAATGTAGCATCTTTTCTTCCCCTAACATGGCACATGTGTCTCATGTTAGACACTTCTAACATGGTAAAGAGACAACAATTGTATTTATTTTTAAAAACAGGCCCTGGAAAGAAAGTCAATTGTCAAGGCCAAAGATGGAGGTACAGATGAAGCAAACTGGTATAAGAAATTCATGGCTTTTAGCCAAGACAGAGAAATCTCTGCTATATTGAAAAGTGGTATATTGGGGTTCACAACGGCTCTGCTCTACAAGGCAACTGAGTTCCCTGTTGAGCTCTACATGGAAACACATAAAAGCAGACTGTAGAACAGATTCAGAAAGTACCAGAAACAGTAAAATGTACTTATCAAGTGAGAGAGATAAATCGCTACGTGTCTGAAAAGGTACATAGATGTTCACTTGTGGGTTTGCTTTTGTTTTGTGGGAAAATAGTATATTATGGTAGAATTTGCAAATTTTGACATTCACCGAGGGCTCAGGCTCTCCTCCTTGGAACCAAAAGGCCTTTATCCCCTTCAACTGGATATAATATTTCCTCTAAAGAAAGACTTATAGAAACCCAGCATTTGCATCTTCGGTCTCTCTTCCATCTTCTGAGTGAATCTACCTACTTTTGCATTGTTTGTCATCTCCAAGTTCCCCTTCCCTGCATATGATATGATATTACTAGAGTTAAGAAGCCAGAGGGACTGACTTTCAAATATTTCAAATGTTATTTATACAACTAATTTAGTTTCCCTAAGTAATAATGTACACACCCAGCAGGATCTGCTCTGTAAATGACTCCCCAGTTCACGTTGGATCCCACTTAAAAGCTGCCCTTATTACTAGCTTATTAGTCAGAAAGTGAAGAGCTTACGATAGATTTTATTATGCTCACAGGAGCTTTCCTTCTGGGGAGTTAGAACCCATCTGCAAAGTAAGAAAAAGTGAGTGTACTTACCCGGGGTCAAGAGCAAATCTGGAGGAAGTGAAGGTTTCTAATGTCCTTGCTTGTTTCCACAGTGTAAGTTTAAATTTTAGGTCTGTGGATTAAATACTACAAAGATTATCATCCTTTCCAGTCTCCATATTCATAAAAGCTCTCACTATGCATTCTATTCCTCTTCTTTACCTCTCTTTACAACTGAACATTGACTATTTAGAAAATGTCTGCCTTTATATAGTAGTTACTTCCTAAGCTATTATATGAATGTAGTTATTGAATAGGATCTTATATGAGTCCTGTATGAATGGGATGTTAGGATTTGATCCTCCAGAAAAAGGCATGGGGAAAAAAATGTTACACTAAGAACTTTGATAAGGCTGAAAAATATTTAATACAATGAAAACAACAGAACTGAGATTTTTTTCAATGTATTTTCCTCGTAAATCATTTTGTTGATGACTTTAAATGCTTATAAAGCAACTTGAAGCTTATTTTCACTTGTTAAAGTGCCAAAGTTTATATAAATCTGGCTCTGTCTTACCTGATATTAGAAGTGCCAGAAGGCTCTTAACTGCGATCTCAGCCGCAGAGTATCAGTTTACCGACATGCTGTGTAAGAAAAAGCCAAAAAAACCAAATAAACAAAAAGCGAGTAATGCACACAAACAGGCATTACAGTGTGTTTTTCTTAAAATAATATTTTAGTCATTGTTGTTGTTGATCTTAAGTTCCTTAGGTGAGTGAGAAAAATGGCCAGCAAATAATGCATTCCCTCCCCAGCCTCACCTCGTGCTCTGGCTGTATCTGTGGGCCTAGAGCATTTGTAGTCTGCAGAACTATTGCTCCTGTTTGATTGAGATTTGTGCTTAAACACCCATAGCCTGATCTCTTAAAACGCTGCTGCTTATCTGCAGAGCTTGCTAGTTGCTGTACAAGCAGTATCCCATGTCTTCGTTAAATTAGTTAGGTCATTTTCTTTTCTTTTCTTTTTTTTTTTTATTGTAGTGCAGTTAATAAAAATGAAAGAATTTGGCACTGTTTTGTGTCTACCAAAGCACCTCAGATTATTTCTCGAATGTTTTTGGTTGGATAAAATCTCAAATGTATCTTGCCAAGTGCCCTTTTCTCCATGACTTCCAAATCCATGCAAATTTCAGGGAAAATTTAGTCCGTATGTTTCTGATTCATTCACTCTTAACTCATCATATTGTTGTTTTCAAAAAACAATTTTATGTCCAAGAAACTCTAGGGGCATTTTTTTTTTATATATAATCTGTTTTTAGTCAAATTTCTCCCCAATTGGAGCATGGAAGTTGTGTATTTTCAAGTATTAAGTATTGAACTTGAACTTCCATCCACCCCCCCATTTTAACTTCAAATTATTCTTGTAAGAGGTAAGTTGCAATCAGAATATGGAGAATGTAAAATGACTGCACATTTCTGCCAGCAGCTGCCTTGCCAGAACCGAGGCTGACTCAATCAGCCAGAGCCTGCTGAACAAAGCCAAGTTCACCCCTGAAGTCTCAGGCGAACTTCCCTCTGCTGAGTCACCCCTTAAAGAGTTGCACTTGTGGATCTGAACCTGCCATTTTGTAAAAAGTGCGAGCTTAGGCACGTCTGAACCCTTTTGGAACAATGGAGTATCACAGTTGGTAACCATTATCTCTGGAAGGGGGAAAAGGTCTTTTTATAAATCATGTACTCTGCATCTACCACAGTATTGTTTGTTTACTTTTTTTTTTTTTTTTTTTTTGCGGTACGCGGGCCTCTCACTGTCTTGGCCTCTCCCGTTGCGGAGCACAGGCTCCAGACGCGCAGGCTCAGCGGCCATGGCTCACAGGCCCAGCCGCTCCGCGGCATGTGGGATCTTCCCAGACTGGGGCACGAACCCGTGGCCCCTGCATCGGCAGGTGGACTCTCAACCACTGCGCCACCAGGGAAGCCCTGTTTACTTTTTTACACACCATTTTAGGGTCATCAAATCACACTACAGAGGACTTTAGGTTTCATGCAAAAACACCAAAATGCTGAACACATTAACAAGTAAATAACAAATACATGTTTATGCATTGACTTCTAGTTGAAGCAATCTGGTTGGCATTTTCTCAAGGGAGTTATTTAAATTTTAAATGGAACAATATCTCATTTAGAGTTCTGCAAATATGCGAGGGCACAGAAGTAATTTATATGTACATGAAACTCTTCACTGAAGCACCTGGGTACTTGACAATAATTAAAATACAAAGTAGACTTATTAACTTTTCCTTTTAACTTTCTACCTTTTTGCTTCTTCGGGGAGAGTGAAAGGAAATTTCTAGGGTAGTCTGTCAAGTACCTAGAGGTCCTTTTTCCTACCACCACATAATGCCTGACGGCAGTTTGCACCTCCATCTCTTTCTGTTGCATCCTTCAGAAGCCCTGCTGTGATCTTCCCTTACACACTCATTGTCTATTTTCAGAATCAGTGTTTTTATTTCTTAAGCTATCAGTCCCTTTTCCCCAACTGCCAGAGACAACATTTATTTCACTTTAATGTCAGCAATATAATTAAGGAAACAGATGATAGAGGGTATAAAAATGATGGGAAGTGCTATAAATCAGAAATTTCCACAACATAGTTTCAACAATGACCTGGGTATGGATAATTCCCATACTTATATTGTTGGCCTCAGACCTCCACCCTTACCTCCATCATCATTAATTGTCTATGAGGACATGACTTACATAAGTGGCTCTCAAAGTGCAGTACCCAGAAACACAAACACTGGGTTCATCCCCAACCTGTGGAATCAGAAACTCTGGGAGTGGGTCCCAGCAATCTGTGTTTTATTAGCAAGACTTCCATGTGATTCTGATGCTTGCTGAAGTTTGAACTGGCCCTGAAACTTAATGTGTTGAATCCAACAGTTTGCTTCTCATTTCCTATTTTCTTAACCTCACCATTTTTATCAATAGTATCACAATCACCTTAACTTGTTGCCATCAAAATCTTGAAGTCACTTTTACTTTTTCATTTTGCCTTCTTTTCTAGTCCTCTATTATGAAGATGGCCCACTTCTGTACTCCAGGTGTTTTTAAAAATCTATTCCTTCTCACTTATTCTAGGCCCACAAAAATCAAATCCCAAGCCTTCTCCAACAAGCTAACCAACATTCTCTCTGTGGTCTTTTATTCTATCCTGCTATTAAAATAATTTTCCTCATATGATGATTTCATCTGTCACATCACTGCTCAAGAACACAGCTGTTTTATTTTGAACCAAAATACAATTCTCTTGTCTGTCTGTTGAGGCCTCCACCAATAAGCGGTCCTCCACTACCTTAGTCTCATTCCTCAGTTTCTAGCAAAGTAGATCTCACTGGCTTGTTCGCACTTCCCTTGTGCTTTACATTTCTCTTATCTGGAATGCTCTTCCTCTCTTTCCCACCACTCTGTGTTCTGTTCGTATTGGAAATCTAATTCGCATTCTTTGAAACAGGACTCTAATTTTATCATTCAGTATTTATTTTTACTCTGTGATCATTGTATTAAATTTGCCCTAACTTGTATGTTTCTTTCCCAGGCATTGCTTCAAATTGATACGATGTATATACTCTTCAGCTCTTTTCTATAACCTCTTCATGTTTATCCACCCTGTACTGCCCATTTCAGGTCCAGAACTATGGCTAACTGGATTAAAAGTAGGTAAAGTGAGATACTAAAACTCAAGTGTCCACATTTGCAGTTATTAGTAGCCCTGGCTTAGGTTCATGGGAGGGAGCATGAAAGTTACCATCTAATAAGGGTTTAAATATTCGTAACTAATTGGCCGTGCCAACTGTCTTTGATTCTGTGCCATTACTGTTTAGATGTACTGTCCCTTATTGTGACTTTATCTTTCAAGACACAATTTATTACTCCATAAATCTGAAACAATGAAATCAGTGTGTACTTGTATGTGTAGACATATATTTTCTTTTCAGCATGGACCCAAACCTAAAGGAAACTCCATTAAGACTATAAACAGAAAAAATTCACCTCAGTTTTGATGGGTATTTCCACGGCTTCCTGAAATAAAATAGAGCCTGTTTGTTCTTAATATTTTTTATGATTTAGTGATAGCCTGTAGAGTACTATATTTTAATTTCAAAAAGGCAGTGAACAACAGATGTGGTAGAAGGCGAGGAAAGGGAGAAATGGGTTAAAAGAAGCAGTCAAAACTAAAAATATACAGCACCGGGCTTCCAAAGCAAAGCCAACTATAATAAGAGGAACAGAAAGCATTAGTGGGAAACCGGTTTCATTCAACCCTGGCACAAGAGGCAAAGAATTTTACTTTTTACTTCTTACAGATAATTTGACTTTGTTAAAGCACACCTTTATCTTCACCATATCATTTAAAATTTTATTTGGAGTTCTATCATCAACACCAATCTTCAGATTCTTATGATTAAATTTGTACATCTCTGTAGTTTGTTAGCTATAGATCCAAAAATCTAAAAAGTTCTGAAAGCTAATTATTTTTCCAACTCTTACAGTGGTAGAAAATTACCTGACCTCAATTAATTTGGTGGCAAAACCTTACCTGAACTGACATAAAATTATTTACTCTTTTTATTTATCCCGCTTGAAGTGAATATTCATACATTTTGCTGCTCAAACAATGCATTTGAATACAGAGTGAAGTTCCAGTCCTCTTGGGAGTGTGATGTAATATATTATATGGATACTATTATCTGCCTAAAATTCAAATTTTTCTAAATTTGGAAACATATCTGGCCCCAGAGACTTAGGATTGCTGATTGCAGACCTGAATTAATTTTCTCTTCTGAATTTCTCCTCTGATTTCTCAGGAAGAAGTTTTAAATTATTTACTATTATCTTGAGAATATCTCTTTAATAACTTGGGTTTTTTTAAAGGTCTCTGCTATGAAGGAAGTAGCTAAATTAGGTTTTAACAAGGAACTCTGGATACAAGTTATACAAAGGGATAAAAACACTTTAAAACAAGATCAAATGTCAAGGGGCACAATTTAGAACCCAAGAGTGTAAAGAGTTTTCCATATTTTATTTCTTAACTTCCATATGGGTGTGCTGAATGAAAAGAAATATACATATGCACATGTACATATATACACACATACATATACACATACAATAGGTACACATGCATATATTTTATCAATCTAATGGCAAACTTGAAAAACAGAATTAGAGCTATTAAATGTGTGTGTATGTGCGTCTATATAATGCCATATTCTCACAACAGATCATATCAGTAGTTCAAATAAAAGATATTGTTGCAAATGCAACCACACACACACACACACACACTTTCCATACAATGTACTCTATTGGTCACTTAATTTTTCTAGTATAGTTGTAAAAAATTAGTACTTTTCAATATTTTATCCAGTGGGATGGTTATAATAAAATTAGTATTGGCTCCCAATGTATAGTGCCAACTTCCTGAGGGGATAGGTTTGGGGTGGATACTACTGAACTAAATAACTCCGATGGAGTCTGAGTTGTACACAAAACACTCTGAATGTGTTGGGAGTAGAGCAAGTGAGCACAGGGCCTTTGCTCTGCACTGGGTTATGACTCTCTGCCCTCTTTAGGGAGAAAGGCTGGCCGGCTGCTGTTACAAACAGGGCAAAGCTCTGGATTCAAACAGTGAATCAACATTTACTGAAGGTCCACCATTTGTCAAAATCTGAAGCAGATACTGGGAGCTGTTCCAAAGCTACCAGCAGGCATAAGAGCCTTTCTCTGCAAGAACTCACAATGTAAGTAGAGATTCAGGGCAGCCACATATTAATGCAATTATCTAAGACATATTAATAAGAGAGCACTGATAGTGTTATTAATATGCATTATGACAGTCAAACTTAAAACATTTCCAGAAAAAAAATATCAAGTACTGGGCTTGCTAAAGATACTCTTTTCACCTTTACCAGAGCCATACTCCTACGTATGGGGATATGTATTGCATTATGTGATCTATACAGAGGTTAAGAAGATACCGTAATGGGAAAAAAACTACAGAACACAGTTGAATTCCCATCTACAAGTGAGCACCAATCAAAAGATGGGGGGGTGGGGCTTCCCTGGTGCCGCAGTGGTTGAGAGTCTGCCTGCCGATGCAGGGGACACGGGTTCGTGCCCCGGTCCGGGAAGATCCCACATGCTGCAGAACGGCTGGGCCCGTGAGCCATGGCCGGTGAGCCTGCGCGTCCGGAGCCTGTGCTCTGCAACGGGAGAGGCCACAACAGTGAGAGGCCCGCGTACCGAAAAAAAAAAAAAAAAAAAAAAAGATGGGGGGATGAAACGTGGTAAATGCAGGACTGGTTATGGAGCTTTGGGGCACAGAGAGACATGGAGTTCCAGTACTGACTGCATCTTGGCAGTTCTTAAAAACATTTCACTGACTGTATAAAAGCCATTATTGGGGTTTCCCTGGTGGCGCAGTGGTTGAGTCCGCCTGCCGATGCAGGGGACACGGGTTCGTGCCCCGGTCCGGGAGGATCCCGCATGCCGCGGAGTGGCTGGGCCCGTGGGCCATGGCCGCTGGGCCTGCGCGTCCGGAGCCTGTGCTCCGCAATGGGAGAGGCCCCAACAGTGAGAGGCCCGCGTACCGCAAAAAAAAAAAAAAAAAGCCATTATTTTGGAGCATAAAAATCCTTCCGCTCCCAACAGAAAGTGAGAATTTTTATACTGCTTTGTCATGATGTGAAAGGGAGTAATGATGTCTTTCTCCATCAGTCTCTGATCTTTGCAAATGAAACAGAGAGGACAGGTCATGCTTTAACATGGATGGCAGCAGCCTCCTCTGGAGTCAACCTCAGGACTTCCTAAGTGAAAAGCCATGTCTCTAATTTAAGTATGAGACAGTAATTACTCTCACAGCCAGGGAGAATTTCAAGTCCCTACCTATTTGCAGCCCTGTCTAAAAACAATCAACTCCCCTTTCAAACTTGACCAAACTACAAATGGTATGAGAACTCAGTCACCTAATAAAGATGTTCATTTTGGCACTCAGTAGCTTATGCGTGGTTCACAGATGGCGTGTGTCTCATTTTTTGTGTAATCCAATCATCCTGAACTACTGAGTCTCACAGTCTTCAGGAGTAATTGCAAAGCTCACCGTGACAACTGTCTCTTCTTCCAGATGTCGATATAAGGAGTGTGGCTTTCACCACCTCTTTGACATAGAATGTGTACATGGCTCTCCAGGTCAGAGTGGCACCCAGCAAGGTAAAGAGAAATGACTTCTTTGCATTGCCTTTGAGTTACTGCCTAGCACTGGTATGAGCAAATATGTTCTATAAATGGCCTCTCTGTCTGTAGGCAACTTGTTTCACTTTTGGCTGGGTACCATGCAGAAAACATTCTGCAGTACTGCTCGCATTGTGTGGTAATGGTGGCAATATAGAGGCACCCGTGCCCAAGGAAAGATTCAAAAACATTTAAATAGGGGCTGTTACGGAGGTACCATTTTACTCACAGGCAAACTTTCTAGTATTAACACTTGCACTTCTGCTATCATTTTCTGAAATCATGACAGTTTGTCCTCAGTCTTTTTTTGGCAGGGGGTGGCTTTTACTTTTCCAACTTCTAAAGGATACAAGATTTTAAAGGCAAAATATTGAAACATTTTAAGCTGTAGGTTTGTTAGTTTCTTTTTCCCTTGAGGCTGGTGTTAACAGTTGTGTTTTATTTCAGTATAAAAATGCCCCTTTAAAAAAAAAATCAAAGCACCTAAAACAAGGAAATATGCAAAGCCTCAAAACAGCTGTGTAAATTCACATAGGCTTTGGGCCTATAAACATTCAGCCTTAAGGGAATGACACTCTGGAAAGTCTGATTTTTACTTAAAAATTGAATTATGATTATGAATTAGTGCTACACTCATTTCAGTAAAATATCAGCGCTGTGTGTATTTCCTTAAGCTTTTTCTGCTTACTGCCATCATCATAACATAGATCATCAGTAAGAAATGTTAAGTGTGGCAACAGCTAAGAAAAATCTTCTACGTCAGTAAAAACAATATGTTAGGCAAAGTCTTTTTTAAAAACTTATTTTTAAGAGGATTTTAAACTGTTCATAATTTATGCATAGTTTTGGATTTGAACTAGCAATAATAACTTTGCTGTAGAGATAAAAATTAAGACAATATCCTTTCCCTTAAGTAGCTTACATAAAGAATGAAGACTCCATATTTAGTCTGGGCTCACACACACACACACACACACACACTCTCTCTCTCTCTCTCTCTCTCTCTCTCTCTCTCTTTCCAGGGGAAATATCCAGGTAATTGCTGCAGTTCTTCACTCTTTTAGAATCCCAGAGCTTTATACGTAGAATCACAGCCTTAGAACATTAAACCAATAGTGAATACGTTCAAAATGGGAGAGTTGTTGAAAATCCAAATTCTCATGATAGATTCCTGTAAATTATGAGTTAACTTTTCTTAAGTCCTTGTTCACCGTCAATATTATCAGCACAGGAATTACTGATATGCTCATAAATTAATAGTAATAGCAAAACTGACCTTCATCTAAAGAGAATTCCAAATCTCAACAGACATTTATGGAGTGCGTGCAATGTGCCAAGCATTGGGCTAATTAAATCCCTCCTATCTCTACACTTTAAATGAGAGAAAAGCTGACTCAAGGGAAAGAGTTATGGCCAAAGGCTATTTAATTAATTTGTTGTCTGGGGAAATAGCACAGGAACTGGGAAGAAAGCCCAGGTATGAGAACTGCTAAGTTGTTGTTCAGGATACAACACATTGTTTTTCAGAACTCCAGTGGAAGACACATTTCAAAACTATATTCAGCTAATGTGAAACTATAATTCTAAAACAAATGTTGCATGTAAAAAGTCTCAGAGGCACAACACATGGCCTGCATTTCCTTATCGTTGTTGACCCCAATTGGAGAATTTCATCCCTACAGACATTTTCATAGTGAACTACCATCAGTAGGCTGGATACTGTGCTTTGATACTACAGGCAAGAGAGAAATCTCATGATTTCTCTAGGAATTGTCCAAAGAACCAAGCAGCAGGCTTTCACGTGGGGACAAGTTATTACCTGTTGAGCACATATAGTACTTAATGCTAGGAATCTTGTGTTCTGAATACAAAACCCCTATGAGATTTTACCTATATTTTAAAGTGGGCTTTCATTGTTTTTTTTTCCTTTTCTTCATTATTATTCAAAATATATTTCTTGAACACTTACCAAGGGCTAAGCAATATTTTGTGGCTGAAGGATCAAACATGAATAAATTGGTGTCTCTGTCTTTGAGAGTCTAGAGACATGGTCACCTCCATAAATAAGTATGCTACAACACGTGATCAAATCTGTAAGACATATGCATAATGCTATGAATGTAAAAGAAATAAGGAGGGGACTTCCCTGATGGCACCATGGTTAAGAACCCGCCTGCCAGTGCAGGGGCACGGGTTTGATCCCTGGTCCAGGAAGATCCCACATACCATGGAGCAACTAAGCCCATGCGCCACAGCTACTGAGCCTGCACTCTAGAGCCCGCAAGCCACAACTACTGAGCTCCTGTGCTGCAGCTACTGAAGCCTGTGCACCTAGAGCCCATGCTCCCCAACAAGAGAAGCCACAGCAATGAGAAGCCCACGCACCACAACGAAGAGTAGCCCCTGCTCACCACAACTGGAGAAAGCCCGCGCGCAGCAACGAAGACCCAACGCAGGCAAAAATAATAAATAAATAAATTTTAATAAATAAATAAATAAATAAGGAGGGATTGATTCTGTCCTTGAGTGAAGGGTGGAGTGTGAATATGATATATGAGCGAGATCTTGAAGAATACATAAGACATTTGCTCTGTAAAGCTGTTAGTTGGTTGGAACATTCTGCTTTGCAGAATCACATAACGTCTTCCAGTTTTCATAGAATAAATGGGGAAGGTTATTATAAAAGGACTAGGCCCAGTTTTCACAAGGGAATCCCCCTAAATCTGCAAAGATAGTATACTCTCAACTTACTTAAATTATTTCTGAGTATAGAAAAAGAAGAAAAGCCACAAGATACTTTTATGAAACAAGAATTATATTGTCATCTAAACCTTATAAAGATAGCACAAAAAATAAACTATAGATCAATCTCACTTATGAGTATGGAAATAAAAATCTAAATAACATATGAGCAAATAGAATCCAAGAATTCATCATAAAAATTAAATAGCATGACCAGGTGATATTATTCCAAAAATCTAAGAGGAAAATCATATGATCATCTTCACAGATGTTAAAGTGGCCTTTGACAAAAATTAACAACCATTCCTCATTATCAAAACATTGAATAAAATGTTGAATAGGAGCTGAACAATTTCTTCTTTAGTGTTAATATATGATTATAACTACACACACACATACACACACACACACACACACACACACACACAAAATGCAGTCCTAAAGTCAGTATGTTACTTACTAGCGAAGACTAGAGGCATTCACATTAAGGCCAAAAACAAGTCATGGATACCCACTAACTCCACTACTATTTAAAAATATATTAGAAGTGGCTGGTGTGTGTGTGTATGGCAGGGGCGGGGAATCAGTGAACCGCTTCGGTGGACACCCGAGACCTGGGTGGGGCTGCTTCCCAGGCGGCTCGTAGGCGTGCAGCAGGAAAGGAGGAGGAAAAGAATAGGACCAACCTCTGCGCCTTTGTAGGAGCCGCGACTCCCGCCTGCTGCTCTCCCGGCTCCGTACCGACCCTCCTTCCTCCAGGGACCTGAAGGCGGCGCGTGCCTTTTGCACGCGGTAAACAGAGGCTCGGAGCGTAGGTCAGCCGAGGTCACGCCCCGACCAGGGCCAAACGAATGGGGAATCCACTAAGCTTGAAGGCCCCGCCCAGGTCCCGCCCAGTTCACAGGGTGGGCGGGCTACAGTGAGCTGGAAGCTGGTGAGTGGGTGGGCTTCGGGCTGCCAGCCACTGGGAGCCTCGTTCTACTAGCCTCCGGACCCGGATGTAGAGGTTGCTGTCGTCCTAGGACTTTTCGCCTTCCGCTCTCTCTGCCTTAGAGTTTGGGGTACCGAGAGGTGAGTCATTCTTGGCCCTTGGTCCTCCTTAATCGAGACCAGGGATTGTGTGGAGCGCTTCTAATTTCTGGAACCGTACAGTAGGATGAGGTAAGGAAGGGCTTCCAGGCACAAGAACTAGCATGTGCCTATGCTTGGATGTGACACTGAACTGAGAAAGTTCTTGAAACCGCCAAGTCTAACTGTGTCTCTTGGGACCAGAGAGCAGGTGGGCGGGCATCAGCTGTGGAATGGCACCTGAGGAGCTGGGCCTTCTGAAGGTGGTGGGAGCCATAGAAGGTTTTTACTGAGGAGGGAGGTGGCCCAGCTCAGGTCTTTATAGCCTCTCTCTGGCTGCAGAGAGGAAAACAGACTGTGGGAGTGAGAGCTGATTGTTTCCCTAGTGTCCACTCAGCCATTTTTTCCTCTAACAAAATTCAGTGATGCATATTTTATTATTTTTACTTTTTTCTGGATTTAATTTGCTATATATTTTGTTAAGAATTTTTTCACCTGTATTAATTAGGACTATAGTCCTGTAATTACTATTTTTTTGTATTCATTAAAATTTTATATCAGTAAATAAATAATAATAAATAAAAGTGTAGTAGAGGCACTAGGCAATACAATCAGACTCAAACAATAGAGCCACGAGAATTAGAATAGAAGAAGTGAAACTATCTCTATTTACAGATGATATTGCAGTATATTTGGAAAAATACAAGACTGAAAACACTAATATAATTTTTAGAAATTCAGTAAAAGTAACAGAATATTAAACTAAAAACAAATATCATAAGCCTTTTTATACACAAACAGTAGCTGATTAGGTGATGTAACAGAAGATAAAACTTCAGTTTACATTAGTAGCAAAAAGAGAATTCATTTAAGGATAACTTAATAGAAAATGTGTAAAATCTATGTGAGGAAAAATTAAAATACTTTTGAAAAATATAAAAGAATTTGCATAACTTTGGGGATTTTTCTTGTTTTTGGATAGCATGAGTAAACATTATAAAGCTATAATTTATTCCCACCTTATTAATAAATCTAGCATGATCGTAATCAGAAAAACAAAAGATTACTTTATGTAGCTATTCAAATAGATTTTTGAAGTTTATATGGAAAAATAAACATAAAAATAGCCATGAGAACCCTAAAAAATGAACAATGAGGGATGGCTTTATTAAAACATACTATAAGCTTCTGTAATTAAAACTGTGATATTGAGGCTTCCTTGGTGGTGCAGTGGTTGAGAGTCCGCCTGCCGATGCAGGGGACAGGGGTTCGTGCCCCGGTCCGGGAAGATCCCACATGCCGCGGAGCGGCTAGGCCCGTGAGCCATGGCCGCTGAACCTGCGCGTCCGGAGCCTGTGCTCCGCAACGGGAGAGGCCACGACAGTGAGAGGCCCGCGTACCGAAAAAAAAAAAAAAAAAAAAAAAACTGTGATTACCGATCCTTGAATAGATAGAAAGAGAAAGTAATGGGAAAGAATAGAAAGCTCACAGGCAGATGAAAAATCACATGGAAATATAGTAATGAAAAAGGCAGTATCTCATTGGAATGTCAGATTGTGAGGGAAAGCAAAGAAGTACAAATAAAATGATGGGGATACATAAAATGAACACTGGAGCTATAAGTGCTCAAAGTGGTCAAATTTGGGACAGTTTTAGCATCAACAAAAATCATGGTATTAATGCATTTTAACATACTGAAAATATAAAAAAGAACATGTTACCAAAAATAGATGAATAATAAATACATAAGTTCAAGGGTAAGAAAGGAAATTATAGACGAGTGTGTACTAATATGTAGAGGAAAAAATAAAATGAGAAAATCACCATTTACAACACCAGTGTAAATAATTGATTCAGACAAGGTCTATCAATGGATGTGAAAAACTAATGGGTAAAAAGTTTTGAAGAAGCAGGGCATTCACATAGTCTCAAGTGCGGCCGTACAGATTACTTATCAACTGCAAAAGATTAACTGTACAATTAAAATAGGGAGATCTGGCAGACATCACCTTTACCAAGTGATCAAATAGACCACCACTAATAATGAGACAAAGTGATATTATGTATCTCCTCATGGGACACTTGGGAAATACACAATGTTACCTGTGTAGAATTCTTCCCCAGAGACTCTAATCATGAGGAAACTATCAGACAAATTCAGAATATGACACTAAAGAGCTATGGCAACCAAATGTAACATGTGAAAATTTAATTGATTCTAGGTTCTTCAGATTTTGAGGACAATTGGAGAAAGTTCAGTGTGGACTCTATATGAATCATATTTTGTATCCATGTAAAATTTCTTGTGTATGATAATAGTTTTGTGACTATATAGGAAATGTCCTTGCTCATCTGAGAGTTTGGGAAAAAAATACTTAAATTCTTTGAAAATTTTATTTTTACTTTTTACCATTGAGAAATAAATGTTTCAATTTCACTTTACCCTCTCATATTAGACCTAGTCATCTTTTTTGCAAAGGCTGTAGTTAAGTTTTGAGCCATTTAAAGGGGAAAATATGAATATTAATATAAAAAAAGATTTATTTTGAAAATATATTTTTGTGAAACACAAAATACGTTGGTATAATATAGTTTGAGATCTGTGTGCATAGATGAATGTTGTGCTACGTCCCAGTATCTATTGTTTAGCATATGAAATATCCCTATCAGGAATCTGCACTTGAAGAGGTTATCAGGCAGTTCAAAAATTACTATTAAAACCTATCCCAAAGACTTTGTTAATGAACATAAGAACAAGTTATTTTTTCCACTGGTGAAATGAGTGTTGTCAAAATATGCAAAATTGAGCACACCTCGCTATCCTTACCTGAACAAGGTTATGGAATCTGGGAAGTTCAGTAACCTAAATACCATCAGGGAAGCACCAGGATCTAGAGCTCCATGTTCTTGTATTGTACCCCTACTTCCTGGAGGAATATGTCAACTGATCTGGCCAGGGGAGGTATTCTGGCTTCAAGATGTCACTGTGACTGCCTCAGAGTAAACCCGACAAACCCAAGGTGTTTGTCAAAGAGACAGAGAGTGGAACTTCCCCAAGTTTTCAAAACAGGTTGCATAAATATCTTTTGTTTGTTTGCTAATAAATGCCAGTATATTTGGCACAGTTTTAAGAAGGACTTGCTATTATTGTAACATACAGAAATCTGGTTTTTTTCTTTCATTAGAAATTTATGAAATACAGAAAAGGGAGAAAGGAATACCCATGATTTCCACATCTAAAGACAAACACCATTAAGACATTCACGTTTCCTATCAGATTTATAGTTTTTAGACACTGAATTGAGGATATGGGAGAGAGGCCTAAAGCCTCCACTGACTTCCAATCACTGTAAGCTACAGATGTTGACCAAAGGAATTGATAGCAATTTGTTGTTGAATAGCAATTTAACCTAGATTTGTTTGAATCATGAATTATGGGGTTGTTTTTTTTTTGTTGTTGTTGTTTTGCTTCATGTTATTGTTTTCCAAATTTTCCACAATGACTCTTAGGTTGACAGTCAGATTTGTTTATATTTTTACCAAATACTTTGGGGACTGAATTAATGAATGTATATTATTTAAATAATCGCTAGAATTTAGAAAATCAAAGAGGCAGCTGGGGCCTCTTTAGTATTTTTGAACCTTTTGAACTTTAGAAGCTAGGAAAGAAATTGTGAAGGCCTGAATTGACTGAAAACTGCTAACCAGTACATGAAAACAAGAGAATTTACTTCATCTTCCCCTACCTGCCAGAACTACCTCAATCTTGGTAACCAACACTATCATATAGTTTTTTAAAAGTCTATATCGAACCTTGTTTTCCAGATGTTTCTCTTACTAATAGTGTAACAGCAGCAAATACATGAGAGGCCTGCTGGTTACTCTGCCTATTTCTGGGAAGTATTCTAGATACTGTCCCCATTTGTGGGGTACCTTTTACATAGGTTGCCATGCTTCGTATGACGTGAACTCTATAATTGGACATGCCTGTTTGCTTTAGAGAAGTTCATTTGACTCAAAGACAACCCCATCCACAGCCCAGCCAACTACCCACTGTCCATCAGCACCTGCTGATAACGGCTCAATCCAACCAGGCTGCCATATATCAGATAGTGATTGGTTTATCTAGTCAGATTTTCTCTCTCTCTCTCCCTCCCTCCCTCCCTCCCTCCCTGACACTCTCTCTCTCTCTCTTTTTGTATTTCCGTGAGAGGGAGTTGATTAGTTGAGAGAAGCGTTAAAAGGAAAAACACAGAGAGAAACAGAGACCAGAAGAGTTTAGTCCTAAGCATGTATTGGGTCTCCAGTGCCACTGTGTGCTTATCTTCTGAGTTGCTGTAGGTCCTGAATGGTGGCAAAGTATAGTTGAGCAGCTACTAAAAGTTTTCTCAATTGATTCTGAAAGTTTTTCAATTATAACCATTAAGAGGGCATGCTCTTTCTGTTACCTACAACTAGAGAAAGAGCGTAATGAACATATTGAAATTTGAAATATAATTTAAAATACTATCCTACAAATAATATTTATATAGCTTGCAGCATCTGCCATAGTTGTTGATATGATGAGTAGGTTGATGCTTTCTTTACTTCTTCAATGGGGATGGGGATGATATTTCCCCTACAGAATTTTAAATGCACTTAAATGACGCCTGTATAGTTAGAGTTAGAATTATCCTTCAAGATTAGGAATTCTTAATCTGGGATCCACAGTGGGCTTCTGAGGTTCTTAACAACATTGAATTTGCACACATTTTTTTTTGTGTATACGTGAGCATATCTATTTTTCTGCATAGTCCATAGTTTACATTAGCTCTTCAACAAGATAATGAGTGCAAAAGGGTTAAAAACACCACCACTTAATTTTACAGATAAAATATCACTCTGAGTAATTTGCCACAATCTAGCAATCTGTAACTGCTAGAGACTAGGTTTCTTACGTTCTTTCATTAAAACTTTAAAAATACAGTAATAAAAGAAGAAATGCTTTTACCATGTAAAGACAAACACCATTCAGACTTTTTATTTCTTACCAGAAATATATATTTGGGTTCAGAATCACAGTATGTATTTTGAAAATACATATTGATATATTGCTTTCTAATAGACTTGCACTAAATTCCACTCACATCAGCAGTCTAGAACAGTGAAGATTTTATTCACCAGAACAAGTTATTCTTTTTCAAAAAAGAAAACTATTTTGGCTGACTTGGTAGGAGCTCAGTATCGTCTCATTGTTTTAGTGTGCGTTTCTTTATTATTAGTGAAGTAAAAGATTTTATTTTTTTACTTCCATTGGAAATTTGTCTCATGTCCATCTTGTCCATTTACCTCAGGAATCCAGTTTTCTTAGCTGTCCATCCAATTCCCATTAAGAAATTCTGCCGCAGGAGGAAACTACAGGAGAAAGCTAGGTTTCTGTTTATCACCTGAGCTCGTTCCTATGTCCTCAGTAGATCTTTGCATTGGGATCATCTGAGAGATTTGTTAAAATGCAAGCACCTGGGTCCTATCCACTATCTACAGAATCCGAATATATAAGGTATGGGGTATGAGGAATTTGTACTTTTCACATGCAAACACTTTGTATTTCTTAAGAACAATAAAATTTGAGGACCACTTAAAGGACAGGTAGGCTGATATTAAATATGAAGAGTGTGGACCATTATGATTCTTACAGTCTATATCTTTATGAAACCTAGGTTATCTCTCTTCTGTGAGGTAGTTTTGCCCTTATAATCATAACCATAAAGTTTAATTTCTGCCTCAGAGTTAATAAACTTGGTATAAAATTGCAACTCTACCAGTGACCAGCTTTGTGAATATCCTTAATTTCTCTGAACCCCTCTTTATCTATAAGATTATAATCCTACCTCATGTGTTTATTTTGAAGGGTGAGCTAATGTATACAGTACAAGTATACTTTAAATGGTCATATAAATGTTGGATATACTTGCTTGTTCTAATTGTTTATGATAATTTTATCTGCCTCACTTCCTTTGTAATGCCAGAATGTCTGAAACAGCTTTGGGCACAATATCAGCACTTGATAATCATCTGCTGATTGATTACTATCTCGTTGTACTCAAAGATTGCTGTTATACGAGGCGGTGTTCTTTGCGGTCTGGGCTCTGACTAATAATAATGGATACTCCTTAAACAACTCGTGTGCAGACTGAAAGTCAGCCATGCTTCTATTAACCCTAAGACCATAATGAGTCATTCAATTCATTTCCTTGAGTACCTACTATGTGCCAGGAACCATGGCAAACACTAAAAATACATTAGTGAGCATAATGGACACATCCCTTCCCTCCCAATCCCTCCTAGATGAAATGGGATATCGTAGAGCAATTAGGTATCGTATCTTTTAGCAATTCCTTGAAGAAATTCCATAAAACAGCATGTGGAAGACATCCCATCAGAGTGTTATCAAATGGACAATAAGAGAAATTTAAGAGACAAATGAAGAGAAGAGTGAAAGGTGGCTATCAGTCGGAAGGATGGAATGAGTAGGTTTTCTTTTTTGAATTATTCCCAGTCAAACCAGTATAGGATCTGGCAAGACAGTTGAGTGAGTTATGCAGTTAGAGCGCTCAGGCTCCACTGATGTCCTCAGGGAGCCACCTGCACATACTCATACTCTGCCTGGTCCCAGTCTAGTCCTTACAAAGACACTGGTCCTGGTCTGGCAGGATTCTGAAACCTCAAATGAATACAACTTTCCTCTCTTAAATCTCCAGTTACAGTCAATTGCTACCCATATTCACACTAATGAGGGCTATGTTAGGGACAAAAGAGTGTTAGAGAGCACCCAACAGAGAATAATAAGCCAGGGAAAGCTTTTTGGAGGAACTGAGGTCTCAGCTGAGACCTGACAAGATGAGTGGGAGTTAGCTTTCCAAAGAGAGGAGGAGTTAATTTTAGACAAGGGGATATCATTGGACTTCCCTAGGAACAGAAAGTATCGATACTTAAGTATGGCTAGAGTGTCAAAGAGGAGGTGAACACAAAGGAAACAGCAGTACCTAAGAGTGACCTTCACAAAGGTACAAGACAATATTGAGAAATGAGTGTGTGTGTGTGTGTGTGTGAAACCGAAGAATTAGGTTTGCTGTAGCAGGAATGCAACCAAAAGGAAGATACAACGTTTAGCTAAATGCCTCCTGATTGATTGCCTTGGAGAATCCAACAGAACGACATGCCCTCCAGTCCCTGGGACTTTGCTGAGTCTGTGGAACTGCCCAGTGACTCTCTTCCCCAGGTCTCAATGGTCCAGAGTACATACTCATAAACCCCCTGAAACCGTGGTGTCCTTGACCCCAGAGGGGCACACAAGGCAAAGCGCCAGCATTTTTTTTCTTACCATAAATTATGGATAAGACTTCCTAGTGGGCAGTGTTGTGAGGATTAAAGGAAACGAGGTTTGCAAAGCCGCTAGCTCGGCTCTTGGCACATATAGATATTAAACAAGGGTGACCCCCTACACCATCCCCTAGGGAATAGGGATGTTCCTCAGTTTTTTTATTAATAAAATAATATTTTTAAAGTCTGTATAGATGTTCACTGGTTAAATAAATTTATTGAGAACTTTTTACAAAATTATTATGAACAAATAAGTGTATTAATGCAAATGTAAAAATAGAATGAATTCCATTTATCCATCACCTAGCTTCACAATTATCAACCAAATTCAATCTCGTTACATCTACACCCCCACCTATTCTCCCATCTTTTACTTTGAGGCTAACTCGGAAATCATATTATTTCATCTGCAAGTATTTCTGTATATACCTCTAAAAATAAGGACCCCCCAAAAAAATCACAATACCATGATAACACCTTAAAATATTAACCAGACTTCTTTAACATCAAATAGCCAGTCAACTTCAAATAGCCAAAAGTCACATAAATATATTTTTAATAGTTTGATTCAGGATCCAAATATATATTTTAAAAGAATAGGGCTTCCCTGGTGGTGCAGTGGTTGAGAGTCCACCTGCCGATGCAGGGGACACGGGTTCGTGCCCCGGTCCAGGAAGATTCCACATGCCGCGGAGCGGCTGGGCCCGTGAGCCATGGCTGCTGAGCCTGCGCGTTCGGAGCCTGTGCTCCGCAATGGGAGAGGCCACAACAGTGAGAGGCCCGTGTACCGCAAAAGAAAAAAAGAATAAATAAAAATTTTGGCACTAGCTATATATTGAGACTGCCACAAATTCTGGTTCTTATATATTGGATTTTCCTAAAGTGCGCTAATAATATTTGTACCAGAATGAAGTTATGTGTTCAGTCATTTGGGCAGCACTATTAAGTGCCTTTCCTTTGGTAATTCAATACCATTTTTTTCCTAACCCATCTCTGGCACTAAATAATGGTATGACTTTGGGCCATTCACTGAACCTATCCAAGTCTCAGTTTCCATAATTTTAAAAAGAAAGTGTTGAACTAGAATTGATTATTCAACATGCTTTTATTTCAAGCCTACCATGTGGAAGGCAGGACAGCCCAGGGTGAAGAGAGTTCTGATATCCAGCAAATCTGCACTGGAGCCCTGACACAGGCTACATGAGCTGGGATAAATTTAACCTCTCTTTGCCTCAGTTTCTAAATCTGTGAAATACAGATGATAGTTACCCAAATCCATAATGGTGGGGTAGGGGGAGGGGTGGATAAAATGAGAAAATATGGGTACAGTGCTTGGCACATAATAATCCCACAATAAATAGTAAGTGTAGTTAGACTCTCAAGTGTTTGGGGCAGGGTTGAGGGGTTAAGGCTGGAAGGAAAGGCAATGGTTAGAGCCACATTGTCTAATACAGTACCGACTGGCTATGCATCGCTATGGAGCACTTGAAAAGTGACTAGTTCAAGTTGAGATGTGTTGTAAGTAAAATCCACTCCGGGATTCTAAGATGTACTGTGAACAAACAAATAATAATAACTTTTAATATTTAAAATATATTGAAATTATATGTTGGATATATTGGGTTAAATAAAATGTTATTAAGATTAGTTCCATCCTTTATTTTTTACTTTTATGAAAGTGGCTAATAGAAAAATTTAAATGACATACATGTGGCTTGCATTATAAATATCTATTTATTTATGGAATATGTATGATTTATTTATAGATATCTGTTGGACAGAATGGGGCTAGATCGACTGCCCCTCTCCCTTAACCTCCACAACTTGTTGATTCTGTTTCCTCACTAGCTCGCACATTTGTCTTCTTCTCCATCTCCACCACTGGCTTAGAGTATTACAAACACATTTACTTTATTTTATGTTTTGCATTTTTAATCGAGATATAATTGGCATACAACACTGTGTTGGTTTAAGGGGCACAACAAGTTGATTTGATATATTTATATACTGCAATATGATTACCACCGGAGCATTAGCTAACACCTCTATCATGTCACAAAGTTATTTCTTTCAGTGCTTAATGGCCCCTCTCCAGTCTATACTGCTCCTTCTTAAATCTTTCACAGTCTCTCCTTGGCCTTCAAAGACATTGGAAGTTCCTCATCACAGCGTAAAATTCCCTTCATGATCTGACCCCAACTCTTTAAACTCTCTCCCTACCCTCCCCACCACCACCTCTTTGCAGGTACTCTCCTGCCTCAAGCAAAACCCCTCACCGTCATCCCAGCATAATTGTGAAGAGTTAGAGAGCAGGCTTTGAATCCCAGCTCTGCAATTTACTGACAAACTTTGAAAAAGTAACTAGACCTCTCTGAGCCTCATGATTCTTCTCTCTAAAAAAAAAAATAATAATAGACTTGAACTAAATGAATAGACTTGCCTTTCAGAATTTTTATGAGGATTTCATGAGAATGCATAGATGGTGCCAGGTACATAGCAAGCCCTCAATGAACGTTACTGCTGAACATTTTCTCCTGGAGAAGTATTCCTTGCTACCCCGCCTCCACACATACTAGTGTCTCCCTGGGGTTTCCACAGTACTCTGTACACTCCTCACCCCCAACTTTTCTCTCAGTGTTTTAGCTGTTCACCATTCTTGCCTCTAGATCAGTGGTCCTCAAAGCTTCATCTTAGAAGCAGCAGTGCTAGCATCCCCTGGGAAGTTGTTAGAAATGCAAATTCCTGGAGCCCACCCCAGAACTACCCCGACTCAGAAACTCTGGGGCTAGGGCCCAGAAATCTGTTTTAACAGGCCCTCAAGGTGAGTCTGATATTTATACATTTGAAAAACACTGCTACACTGGGTATGTATGCCTAAGACCACATCCAATTCATCTTACATTGCCACCCAGTCCAGTGACTATTTGTCAAATGAAAAAATGGATGAATGAATCCTGATGACAGGGTGAAGCCATCGAAGGATAGCCAGCAGGGGAATGTCATGGTCTGATTGCCTTTTAGAAAGTTACTTTTGTAGGCTGTGCAGAATACAGATTATAGGCAGAAGTAACCAGAGGCAATTGAATTTGCTTATAGGAAAATTATGATTTGAAAATCTAGATTTATTATTCAGGCAGAAAAAATAATTATTTACAAAAAGAGTGCCTTGTTTTTCAAAATATTCCTTTCAAAATAATTTTAAAATGCATTATTATATCATTCTATTTATATGTAGTCTTTTATAAATTTGTTGGGAAAAGTAGGTATATCTATATGTTGAATTTGTCAATAAATACATTCTCCCACAAATTATGATTCATTAAAAAAAATAGTTCCAAATATCTTACACAGATTTAGTATTTGTGGGTTTTCAAAGTATGTAGCACAATCCTCTGCTTGGATTATGAAAGCAAAATTCTATAGCAAGTGAGTATATTTAAAAATTAAAATGTTATTTAAATTTCAGTATTAACAGAAATAAGAATAGTTTCATGTTTGTTTGACCATATATTAGTATAGAGATTATGTATTATTTATCTTATTTTGCATGGAAATGCAATAAGCAATCATCTAGAAATATTTCAACTAGAGGCTATTAAATGCCCAAATTAAAAGAAAAACACATTGATATTAATGTACAGAATAAAGAGTAAGCAAACCAAAGACGTGTGACCCTCCAGCAAATTATTAGGCTGCAAAAGCCCCAAGGTTGCTCCCTGTCACAATACCATATTCCTTCAGCAGATTCTCACCTCAATAATTGGGCAGGAATTCATCCAACTTAAATATGGGCACAGTATCTGGACTTCCAACTCAGGTAAAGCTTTCATAGTTTCTCTTGACCTCTAAATCATCTTCTCTACAAGTGAGGGCTTTTTGTTATTTCCATTTTGATTCCTCTGCCTGGAGGACACTGTTAGTTGCCCACCCCACAGCAGCCCCCTCTCTTCTTTCTTCTTTGCTAAAAGAACTAATTTTTATTGTATTAAGGCAGTAGGTGCCTATCTCTGAGAGCAAAGTTCCCATGTTCGAAGCCTATCATGGTAAACTGCTTTTCCCTTTGCCTGTGGTAGTTCAGGAAGTGAGCACGTGACGAAGTGGAGGTCACTGAGACATCATGGAACATCTGATGGGGGCTTCTAGGAAAGATTTTTTATCCTCTAATGAAAGACAGAGAGCTGTGGGAAGAAGGTCTCCTTTACACTCATTCTTTTACTTCTTCCCTTAAAAAGCGTTGTGTCAGCTATCATGAAACCACAAGGCTATACAGGTCTTAAAAAATAAATGGGGTGTTGTTTAAGGGTACACATTTACAGCTAATAGTAAATAAGTCCTAGAGATCTAATGTGCAGGATAGTGAATATAGAATCATATTGTATTATAATTGTCATACTTGAAAAGAGACCAGATATTAATTATTCCAGCTACACACACAGAACTGATAATTATCTAACATGATAGAGGTGCTAATTATCACTACAATGGCAATCACATTACAGTATGTAAGTGTATCAAATCAACACGTATACACCTTAAATGTACACATGGTTAAATGTCAAATATATTTCAAGAAAAATAATAGTAAAATAAATTTTAAAAGGAAAGAATGAGGATAAGAGGAGACTAAGGATCATGAGGGAGGAAGGAATAGGGACAAGGAGTGGGAAATACTAAAGAGCAAAGGGAGGATGAGAATGATGGGCAGAGAGAGAAGGGACTTGCTGAGCAAAGGGTAGGAGGGGCTAAGAATGACGCGGGGATGGGGAGAGTGGGAGTGGGGTTCTGAAGGTCTCAGAACCCTGGAGTCTGGGTTTCTTATGGCCCTCTTAGGCCTAAGAGACAACCCATTTTTATAGTTGGAAGAAGTGAGTTCTTGGTAAAGCTGTAAATTTAGTCCATTCAGCCAGTTGGTTGCGGTGTACTCTGTGCTAACTTTCTTCTCTTCTAGCCTGTAGTGGAGGGCTCCATCTGTACCCCGGCCAATTAAAAGACTTGGTAAAGTTGGTGAATTGGTTATTCAGAGAAAATGAATAATTGTAAAGTGTTGACAAAACAAGATGACTTTTTAAAAGATTCAAAAGGAAAAAGAATAAACTGAAAAATTCCGATGTGAAATGCTAACATATTTATTATATTCACAAGACTGTATTTTAAAAGATTAATAGTGAGGTCCAGCACATTTTCAATTGCTCATTGGCTTTTAAAATGTTTATTCGCATGAACTGCCTGTTTATATACTTTGTCACTTTTTTCATTGGTTTTTCTGTCTCTTTTATGTTCGTATGTGTTTATATATTGTATTGAATAGATATCAGTCCTTTGCCTGTGATATATGTTGCAGATATTTTCTCCTGTTCTGTTTCTTGGCATTTAAGCCTTAAATTCATTTGAGGTTTATTTTGGTGTCTCGTGCAAGACTGGAATCTAATGGGATTTTCTATCTAGAAGTTAAACAATTTTCACAACACTATTTGTTGAATAATTCCTCTGTTCCCCATTCATCTGCGAGGTCTCCTTCTTAAGTCTCATATGTGGTAAGATCCATTTCAGGACCATCTATTGTGTTCTAGCCAATTACTCTGTAAATTCTTGCACAGGAGTTTAACTGTTGCTGTGTAATTTTATGTTTATACTTTTCAAAATTTCTTAGCCGTTCTCATATTTTTACTATCATGGCAGCTGAGATTTGGAATCATTTGGTCAAGTAAAAATATAAGTATTGGCACTTAGGAACTTGGTTGTGGTAGATGGAGAGCAGGTGGTGTGGGTTTATGTACTGCATTAATCCTTGCTACAAATATGTACTATGCCAGCCTCTCCCATCAGCAATACTTTCATTGTGTACTTTGAAGTCCTTCCCACCCCGTGGGTCTCCAAGCAAAGCAAGCCTAGCCAACGCTATCTAGCAGTCATTCATCGTCTTTTGTTTGTCAGACTCATTACCAACAACCATGTGAAAAAGCCCAGGCTATTGGAGCTCACCCCTGTGTTCTCTTCAGGTTGTTTCGCAGAACTTTCTCATATGTGTCATCCTCTTCTACACTGTGTACTACGTGGCTCTGGGCAGGTACTGGGTGATGCTCAAGTAAGTAGCACATCGCCTTCAAGCAATTCAAAAGTTCAGATACAATATGAAAGGAGTTCATACTGAATACTCAACATGTCTTTATAGAATAAATGATGCAAAATTTTTTAATGGTATATTTTCTTAATTTTTTTTAAAGTAAAATAAGCAAATGTGTCACCTTTGAAAATGGTAAAGGTAACAATCATGAAATGAAGTGAGTAGAACCAGGCAGGATTGTTCCTCTTACCTCTGGAGGATGATCATAGAAAGAAAGTGAAGCTATTACTCCCTGGGCTGATGTTGAATCAGAGGACGTTTGAACCAGAAGGGAATTTAGAGATAATCTACATCCAATTTAAATATGTTCTGATATATATTGGAAATAGCTTTGGACTGCGAGTCAAGAGATCTGCATTCCGGCCCACGTTCTCACTAATTTCCTGGATTATCGTGACTAAGCCAGAGAGCTTCTCTTACTTCAGTTATCTTCATTTGTCAAATGGAGGTAATAATCCAAAAGAGGGTTATCATGAGGACAAAGTAATACATGTATTTCTAAAGATACTTTTATGTAAGTGTGAGGCATGTTTACAGGTAATTTTTCTTGTCTTGCTATGGTTGAATTTTATTTTACAAATTTAGCTTGCCAATATGTTGATTTCCTTGAAATACATTATGTGTAGCTTCAAAGAGTTGCCTAGAAGTCGATTGTTTATACAATTGAATTTTATTGTGTAAGCAGGGAATTGGGGCCTTTCAATTTCAATGTGCAAATTAGGGCCCGGAAATGATGATACTGACTTTCGCAATGGGAATAATGTTATGAAGCTTGCTTGCAGGCAAACCCACTGAGGAGGAGTCTGGTTTTCACCCACAGTTTCAGCTATTGCCTGGGACTGGAGATGGCGAAGACAGTACCCGGAGCAGGGAGGAGCTGAGAATATTCAGGGTTCTCTGAACATGGGATTTCAAGAGTTTGTAGTTAATGGGAATCAGAGGTGAGAAATTTGAAGTAATCGGGCCTTAAAGCTCCAGGAGGCAGCTGACTGACCAGCTGCACGCAACTACAAACTCAGGCAAGGTATGAGATATGTAGTTTACAGATTCAGATTTAATTTTCATTTTCCTCTATTCTTAAATCGTTTTATTTATTTTTTTATTGAAGTATATAAAGTTGATTCACAATGTTGCGTTAGCTTCTTGTGTACCGCAAAGTGATTCAGATGTATCTATTTTTTTCAAATACTTTTCCAATATAGGTTATTACAAGATATTGAATATAGTTCCCTGTGCTATACAGTAGTAGGTCCTTGTTGTTTATTTTGTATATAGTGTGTGTATCTGCTAATCCCAAGCTCCTAACTTATCCCTCCCCCACACTTTCCCCTTTGGTAACTATAAATTTGTTTTCTATGTCTGTGTAGACTCAGATTTTAGAACAGGAAGGGATCTCAGAGATCAATTGCTTCAAGTTATAGATAAGAAACTGAAGCCCAGAGAGGTTAAGCAAACTGCCCAAGTTCATAGTTAACAGCACTGTCAGGACTAGAACCCGGGTCCTGTTGCTTCCCAGTCTATGCCCTCATCACAGTATTAGTTTTTTACCTCCCACATTTGATAGAAGGTCCCTCCAAGATTACAGCTGAGACCTCAAATACAATGAAGTCCACTTGGAGAACAAATTAGACTTAATTGGACAAAGAAAACAATGTGGATAAAGAGGTCATTTGGCTGCCATTCAGGTCGGCCAGTTTTCAAATGTGCCACAAAGTGATTAAAGCTGATGACTTACCCTTGTGTGGGAAGACTCGACGTGCAAAACCTTGACGTGCAAAGTTATGGACTGCCTCCTCCAGAGTAAACTATGTTCATTTGTAACATCTTCAGGGTGTATGTGTTGGATGTCCTGGCACCGTCTGACTTCAAAACAAATCCCTCATGGCTCAACACAAATTATAAAGGTAATTGGTTTTAGTTTTCCATCTTTGTTAGTTAGTGAACTAAATGCCTCCAAAAATCAAAATAGTTTTTGTTTTATAAAAATTTTAAAAATATCAGGCCTTCTTCTCAGCCATCTGTGTCCTATATCTGACTCCAAACATGTGGAAACGTGCCATCAAGATGTTTTAAGTGACTATTCCTAAAAGATGGGACAGGATGAAACAAGTGGATAGTTTTACTATATGAATTTTTATTTGGTGATATTATGGGTAAATTTTTGGTGCATTAAGTATTTTTCAAAGGAAAGGAGGAAGAATGGCTTAATATACTGATGTAGAAAGATATTTGTGAGATATGAAATGGAAAATGAAGACTACAAGACAGTTTGTATAGTGTAATTATTCATTTTTGTAGAGTAGAGTAAAACACATCATGTCAGTGGTAAGAAATCTGGAGAATTATGCAACAAACTGTTATCTCCCAGCTGGAATGACAGAGGACTTTCATTTTCTGCTTTGTATATTTCTGCTTCGTTTGATTTTTTTTCCTTCCCCAAAATAGTATAAAACTTGTTGCAAAGGAAAAATAAGAAAGAATATACTAGGAAAAAATTAACCTCTTTTAAATTTACCATTTTTGTTGAAGAAATAATTATTCTTAACATTCCGTTAAATTTCTTCCCACCTTTTTAAAAATGAATTGTGGATTCTTCAAACCGTGCAATTCTTTGGAAGAGCACTGGGCATCATTTTTTGGAACAAATATACAAATATACAAAAATTGGGCTTCCCTGGTGGCGCAGTGGTTGGGAGTCCGCCTGCCGATGCAGGGAACACGGGTTCGTGCCCCAGTCCGGGAAGATCCCACATGCCGCAGAGCGGCTGGGCCCGTGAGCCATGGCCGCTGAGCCTGCGCGTCCGGAGCCTGAGCTCCGCAACGGGAGAGGCCACAACAGTGAGAGGCCCGCGTACCACAAAAACAAACAAACAAACAAATATACAAAAATTGCCTGAAGCCAAATGTGACTTGTATAGGAAACTTGGTCAGCTAAAACTACTGAATTTAAATAAAAAGCTTCAGAACAGCCTCCTCAAATGGGTAACCTTGTTTTGTGCCAGTATTGATTCAATTTGGGATAGAGGAAGAGTATGTTAGGACAAGAAACTTTCATTCTAATGAGATACAAGAGTTCTAACATTCTATCTTAAATTTCTCTTCATGCATTTCCCTATTGAAGACTGAATTAACTTTTTTCTTTCAAGCCTATTCACAAATGATAAAGAAATAGTCACAGGAAAGAGTTAAGTATGGGTTGTGTGTGTGTTTGGGGTAGGGGGACAGATTTAAAATCCAACTGTTATTTAACTCTTGCCTTTGAGTCAGTCAGTTAAAGATAGGACAATGACACAGGCTTATTGGAGAAAGCTGTGTTTTGACATAGCGGAGATTAGTGAAGATCCTCAGGATGCCTGGCGCAGTTTATGTCGTTCTTTCCTCTCTCAAAACAACTAACATTTATACAAAGATATCAATAAACCCTTAGCCTATTAGATCTTTAGTTTTGGGCTTGAAGAGATAAGTGCCATAACTCTTCAAAGTTATTACTTTGAGAATCCAGACTTGTTTAATCTTGGAGATAAAATGTAAGAGCAATCTCAAAGCCTTGGGCATGTATTGAGGGTCAGGGCTCTTGTCTGTTTCAACAATTTTGTTACCCAGGAGATCAGGCTTAGCAAGGACACTGGAAAGTATGAGTCCAGTTAAGACATTTGACTACTAATATCTTTCCCGTGCATTACAGAGAATAGATTAAAAACTGCTTTCATCTTAAAATAAAATCCTCTCAACAATTTTTTGAGGTAGTTGAGATAGTACTCCATTTCCCAATTTATAGAGGAAGAATCAGACTAACCCAAAGGTTAAAATCCTGCTCAAGGTCATATCACTCTTAAGCTGTAAGGTGAGACTAGAACACTGGTATCCTGACTTCAAATTTTGGACTACGTCCTTTAAATCATGCTGTCTCTCATATCATAGACAAAGCATAATGCTTCTCTATCAATATATGCAAATACAGCTTGTTCAAGACTTGTTCGCTATCTCTAAGCAGCTGCAAGTTAACCAATAAAATCTGTAAATACTGGTAAAAGAGGCATCTCTATTTCCCTATAATAACATGGAAGCTCTGTGAACCACTGGTGGAAGCAGGAGTGGAAATGTGAGGGGAAGAGCTGGTGTCGATATGATACTGCCGTATAATTCCTTCCACAGCCTTGATTTTAGAGGGTGGACATACTGAAATTGTATTGCCATACGGTAGAAAAGGAGCTAGTATGAGTTCTCCATTCAACTTTTGAAACCTGTTGAGTTGAATTAAATAGAATTGAAGAGGAATAAGTGTGAGGTCTCTTAAAAGGCTGGCACCTGAGACT
This sequence comes from Grampus griseus, assembly GCF_964374135.1. NCBI lineage: Eukaryota > Metazoa > Chordata > Mammalia > Artiodactyla > Delphinidae > Grampus > Grampus griseus. Next base: position 56,542,828 of record NC_139007.1, on the reverse strand, counting down.
TGCTTACTTGCTTCATGTCTTACTCACCCACTAGGCAATTGCTGGCATGCCATTAATAAATTACTTATGCACAATAAAACATAATGTGACTGTTTTACTTTTTGCTTTGAAAAATATGGAGTTTGCCTGCCTAGACTGATCAATTCCTAAATTATATGAACATACCAATCATTTGCTGTGTTTTAAAAGGAAAGAAAGGTAATTTTTATGGAAAGTGATATCATTGTAAAGGGACCTTGGTGGGATATCGCATATATTTGTCATTTTAAAGTTTGATGGATCTCATCTTTGGAACCACCATAGTCTTAGAGATCCATATCAAAGTACATGACTCTTCACGTGTTCAAGGCTCTTAGAGATCTGTGGCACTGACCTGTAAATAACTAACTCTTTATACATGTTCAGGGACAGCACTGTGAAACAACTGGTAGATTTAGAAGGGTACCTCCATTCACATGAGTCATTTATGAGACGTTCTTTCATCCATGGTTATCCGTTATGTTTCCCAGATGACTATCTGAACATACTACTTTATTACAAAGACACAAAGGAACTCATTTCCAAGTTAGGCAATAACTGGTACCAAAGAAACGTTATTGTTCAATAAACTCTTTTAACATTTTTTTCTGAAAACCCAGAGCTGAATTTTTCATTAGTTTTTAATATATCTTCAAATGAGATTTGCAATCTAGTTACAGATCGGTGTGCATTGATTACGTTGTAACTTTTACCTTCTAAAATGCTAAGTATAAAGAATATAAAACAGAAATTATGTAGTTATTTTTCTATAAGTTCAACAATTATTCAGAGATGGAATATTTTAAAAGTTCTTATTCAAATATGAGGAGTGTTAAGAGATGGAACATTAAAAATTTCTTACGAAAATATTTTCGCAGAATAGGTTGTAGTGGTTCTGTTATTAATTGTATTCAGAATTATTAGTTGCTCTAATCCCAAATAATTCTATTCTCCTTTTGTTGCACTTCTTTTAATCTCATCAGAGGTCACCTACTTTGCGGATTGCTTTTTGTCCTGGTGGTAGAAGAATGGGTTTGGGATTATGGTATTTCAGTAACTATTCTTCATGTTGCCATCACTTCAACTGGTAAGCAAAATAAAATAAAGGAAACAAAATGTACTCAATCTGGATGTTGTACCTAAATCGATTCATAAGAGTAGAAGTTTGTTGTATGCATAGTGTCCTCTGATGGCTAAATAATAAAAACGAAAGATGAAAGTTCTTCACCTACTCCCCTCACTCCTTCTCCCCCACCAAGTTATTCTACCATTTCCTCAGAGAGGTTTTAATTAGCTACATCTTCCAACTCAAAAGTGTACTGAAATGTAGCAGTTTACTATTCTCCTTTCTCATTCAACTCATCATCAGTTGTACAGGGTTTGCCTCTTTTAGAATACTTTCCCTCCAGATCCTTTCTTGAGCAGAAATTGGCCAAAGGCTGGGACCTGGGACCTGAGGAAACGTGTATTTACAGGCTTGCAAACTTCCCAACAACTATTTTAACAAGAATATCAGGTTCTAAGACTAAAGCGTTTTTGTTTCTACTTGCGATCTTTGAAGTCAGAATAAGATGGATTCAAATTGCAGTCCTAACTTTTTATCAGGTGTGTAGTCTAAGGCAAGGCACAGCATCCCTTCCATTAGTTACCTCCTCTACAAACTGAGGCATACCTAGTGAAGTTTCAGTGAGAGTGAGAAAGTGTCTGACACGGTGTCTAGCCTGTAAAAATTACTAACAGGTAGTTTCATCCATTCCTTCATCCATTTATTCAAAATTTACCCTTCTATTGTAACTTTTTCCCTCTTACTGAATTCCATTATTAAAAAAAATACTAGTCAAACTATAGGTGGTAATCAAGCACAAGTTATAATTCAAAGTTATTACTTATTAACTACTTAAATATCACTCATATTTTCAGTGCCTTGATCTATTGATGGGTATAATCAGTCTCCAACTTAAGAACACACGGTTTTCAAATGAATTGCCACGTCTCAACATCAATGCTATTAGAAAATGCTGGTGTATCAATCTCCTAGCATCAATTTCCTCAGATGCAAACACTTTTAGTAGCTTGGAGAACCATTTAACCCCATCTCAAATTCTCTGTTTTACTTTGGGGCTTAAGTATTCCTGGAAGACAGCCATGGGATATTTGCAAAACGGTTTGGGAGCCTACTATGGCTCAGTCTTCAAAGTCAAGATAGGCAGTAGGTTTTCTGGATCCAGAAAAGTTACAAGTTGATTGTCTAACACCTGGCACATAGAAAACGCTTAACAAATATTGCTCAATAGATCTGATATCAGAGTGAAGTCGCTGAGAGCTCCAAAGAGAGCCAGGCAGTGAGGATTCAGGGCGGTGTTAGGATTATTCCTGCTGCATATTACTTCAAGTCGACTTTGTGAGCTGATCTGAGAACCTGACAATTCATGACCTCATTCCTAGGAGACGAGTTTCAAATACCTGACTTAACAAATGACCTTTCTAGACAATGACTTAGGTACAACTTTGGAGCTACTTGATTTCATGAATATGGGTAAGATTTCTCTTTGTTATGGAGATATGATTTGACCAAACTTAAGTATTTCTTCGTGAGTAAAACAATAATATATATTTTGAAAATGAACAAGACCTTTTTTTTTTTTCTGTTGCAGTTATGTTGGAATCCCCTTTGACATCACATTGATGGGCTGCTTTAGGTGTATATATATTATATATATATATATATATGAGATCCATGTGTTATATATATATATATGATACTTATATAATATAAATATATATTTATATATAATATATTTATTATATATTTATTATATAAATATATATTTATATATAAACTGGGGGCATAAAAATATTTTTATGTGGGTCAGATAATTGGGCCAGAAGACTACTCAAGGGTTTTATCATTCTAAAATTGTAGGGAATAAAACACTGGATATATATTTGCGACATATTCTTTTGGTTCTCTTTCTACATGAATAGTATTACTGTCTTTATAGTAGTACAAGAAGAAGGGAAACTATTTTATCTCATTAATTCTTTTCTGTCCACCAGTTGAACAACTGAATTCATCAATCACATATGTAGTAAGAAAATTAAACAAGTGAAAGTAGGCTTTTCTAAAGCTTTTTCTTTAGATTAAGCCAGACACTGACCACAAAATATTTTTAGATTTCCTCTTTTCAGTAAACTTGGCAGTAGGTTTTATCTAATTATTGTCATGCTTAGTAATGGAAATGCAGCACTTTACCACATTCTTTTCCTAAAGTCGAGTTATCTGTTTTTAGTACCAGTATTATTTATATTACTTACTAGCAGCCTTCACTCGAGTTTAATTCTCCACTTACCTTGCATATCCATAATTCTCCAATATTGTTTAGTGTGTACAGAAAACACTTGTGAACGTAGATGTTTTATTTTGCATAAGGCTTCCCAAGATGTTGATTTTTAATAAATCAGAAAAATGATACTAAAGAGATGCTTTATGAACCCAAGTGGAAATCATCTTTTCTCTATGAAAACAAGAACTTCTCTCTTTTGGGTTTTATTTACAATACCACAAAATTTATTGAGGCCTAGCCAACTAAGTCACATATCAAATGCAACCCTGATGACAAGGCGAGTCAACTTTGGCATAATGAAATAGCTAATAGAATTTGCTAAAATAGTTGGGTAACAATTTCAGTTTCAATAATCAAGTTTGGATTCCTCAGGCGACAGTTGCCAAATGATATCTGAGGTAGCCGCCTTTGATGTTTTTTTGAGTTAACAATTTAAAAATAAGAGAATAGTGGCTAAACATCTTGGAAATTCTATCTTGTGGTCTCACATTGGATGTGCGTCTTTGTATGAGGAAGTGGTCCTGTCAGGCCTGATTCACTAAGGACTCTTACCTCAGGGACTTTTATCTTTCATGGGAGTTATGCAGTTACTACCATGCAAGGAGCAACAGATTTATGGAAGCCCTGTAAGGCCTGACTAATATTTTAAAACAAACAAGAATCACTGGGCCAATGAAATCAGAGCTAAAGGCATTTTTATAAAACCAAATAGCTCAGGTAGGTGGAATTCTTGTTTTCAAAATCTTTTCGATACTCAAAAATATTTTCCACATAAGTAAGCATGTTTTCCTTTTATAATTAGAGGGGGAAAATACCTTATAAAGAGTATTTTAAAATAACAACACAAACAAATGGCAGGTCTCAGGAGCTAAAAGAATTGAAAATTGTAAATTCCTTGGCCTGTGCTTTGACTCCCTGCCTTTGAATTTCTGAGTTTTAAGAGCTCCTTACTATTAATTTGAGAGAACCATGCACCTATTCCCGAAGGAAGTTTTGAATTTCAATAATTTACCAGCACAGAATATATACCTACTCTACTTTAGCTGAATCTATAAACTCCTCTATTTCAAATGCTATGTCAGTTTCAGGAACATTATTTTAGTCATGACGATTGTTCTTATTCATAATCTCACCAATGAATTATTCATTATTAGTAGTTAACCAAAACTTCCCTTTCATTACTTGCAGGATTTGGCTTAATTTCAATGATAATGTGGAGACCAGATTTTAGCATACTGTTTGTTCAAAGATAATCTTATCTATCCAGATCTGGATGATTTTTAACAGAATAGCTGATTCTGTCTATGTTATTACATACATTGTATCCAGGCTCCGGACGCGCAGGCTCAGCGGCCATGGCTCACGGGCCCAGCTGCTCCGCGGCATGTGGGATCCTCCCGGACCGGGGCACGAACCCGTGTCCCCTGCATCGGCGGGCGGACTCCCAACCACTGCGCCACCAGGGAAGCCCCCAGGTAACCTTTTAAAATCTACTTTGTGTTGATCAGTTACTGGTTAGATAATTTAAGCTTCTCGTGCACATGTAAGTATGAAAATAATGGTGCTGTCTCCCTTGCTTCTGCCTCACATTTACTTATTCACACAGACATTTGTTTTCCATCCATTATTCCCATTCTTCCTGTAAATTTCCTTCAAAATGTTTGGTTATAGAAGTATCAAAATCTGTAACATTTAAATCAGCCAAGGGACCGTAAATCTCAATTACCAGTAACGATTTTTTTCGTCTTTAAAGGAAGGCAGGATAGGGTAGCTAGGAAATGGTCAGCATTATGATATTTCATTCCCCAATTAAAACACCATTGACAAGCGCAAAGAAGAGTGTCTTGTTAGTGATACAAAAAACTGAATCTTGCTCTGTGAAAAATGCAAGTATCGAACAAACCACAAATACACTGATGAAAAAGACTGCCCCATATTAGCTCACACTTGGAAGAAATTTACAGAAACATTAAAACTGCCTAAGTAAATTTGATAATTAAAAAAGATTTGGTTGATTAAGCACTTTTTAATATAATGAGAATTAAGTTACACTAGTAAATTAGAATAAGAATGTCTCCAGGGCTTCCCTGGTGGTGCAGTGGTTGAGAGTCCGCCTGCCGATGCAGGGGACACAGGTTCGTGCCCCGGTCCGGGAGGATCCCACATGCCACGAAGCGGCTGGGCCCATGAGCCATGGCCGCTGAGGCTGCGCGTCCGGAGCCTGTGCTCCGCAACGGGAGAGGCCACAGCAGTGAGAGGCCCGCGTATCGCAAAAAAAATAAAAATAAAAAAGAATGTCTCCAGATTCAGAGGACCTTAATATCTTGTCATTCTGTAGTATAGCTTAATTAGCATGTTTATTTCTAGGATTAGGAATCCATCTGCTCAGGTAATTACTATTATATTAATCTTTCTCTTTTTTTTTTCTCCTGATCACAAGAATAATCTGTGGTTTTCTTCTTTTACTCATTAAAATGATTCTCATTATCTATTTGACAACACCACTTAACACACAAAAATTAAAAATACAATTAGGATGCGTATTTTAGTTAAAAAGACTATGCATCTGACATATCAACTAAATATTCACTTTAGTTTTTATTGCTTTATACTATATATGAATTTCTCAAAGGTCAAGAGTCATGCTCATTTACTTCTTCAGTGTTCCACATAGAATCATAAGTTGGTAGAATCCTATCTTATATTTTGATGCATATTTTTCAGGCAAGACTGATACTATTTTCATATTTTAAATGCAATATTTTCTTATAACATTTTCATGAATATGCTCTAAAGTTATTATACCACGGTGATAGCTTATAATTAATTCACATATTTTAAAATAATGTTTTACTTAAAATAATTATTTCTTAAATGAATGAAACTATCTTTACTTTTGCTGACAGTGATCCCAAAATATATATGAGGACTAGATTCACATCTGCAGTCTAAAGATTAAACCCCTATCTAAAATTTTATGGGTTTTGTTCAACTGATTTACCTTAGTAGCTGAACTGATCAATTCAAAAGCTGGTATCACTGTAAAGCTGCAGAGATTATCCTATAGAAGTGAAAACACATATACTATATAATAGAGAATTTTATAACAAACATCTTAAGGTAAAATAAGGGCACTTCCTAAAGTTGTTGCTTCATAAACTTTATATACCTGAATTGCCAGGTAAATAAATCTATAACAGAAGCATCCATAGATGCTTTGTGTAAAAATTTTCAGAAAAGAGAGGAAATACAGTTTGGTTCATATGAAGATAACGTATTCTTCTATAGATTTCCACTGCAGAAAAAGGTCTCATAAAAGATGTAACATTTGGGAATATTCCACATTTTTAATAGAGGGCAATACAGTTATAACTTTTCCAAGTACTATGCCTTAACTTACATTAGCTCTTTCGTTTAGATTTTCCTTTATTCTATTTAAATGTTCCTGATAGTTTAGTAAAACTATCTCTAACCAAATCTTCTTTAAAAACAGAGATAATTACCATCTGACATTCTTCTTGGTGAAGAATATTCACCCTTCCCCATGTGCTCAATACTTCAAACAGGAAGGAAATATTATTCCAATAACTCTCTTAAATGACAACTGCACAAAATATCAGTTTATTAATCTAGCCGGTATTTTCAAAGCTGGTATCATATATGCTTGATTATCACAATAATATGTTTAAACATGTTGTTAATGGCTGTATATATCTCTATAATATAAATGCATTACAACTTATTTAACCATTTCCGTTTATTGATGCTTAAGTTTTGTATAATTTTTTCTCACATTAAGTAGGTAGACATTAGATAGCTCTTCAGATTCTCAGATAAAATGGATCACTAGAAGTGAAATTATTAGGCCATATGGTATCAATATCTTTTAATTATTGAAAAATATTTCCAAATTGCTGTCTACAATGTTCGACCCAAAGTATTCACCCAACAAAAGTATGAGAGTACCCATTTTACCATACCCTCCAACACTAAGAAGTATCATTTTTACACTGTTAATATGCATCTATTAAAATGATAATTTTGTAGCACATATCAACTCCTAGGCACTAGGAATGTTCAAGTGTAACATGGGTAAAGCATCACACCTAGTAGTTGTTCTATCTCTAACTAGCTGTTGTTGGGTAGATGTTGCTGGGTAGGGCATTAAAGGGTAAGGGATTTAAGCTATTTGAAAGCAGGGATATGGTTTTGTTCAATGCTATATATCCAGCTCCTAGAACAGTGTCTGAGTTGTATCAGACATATTAGATTCACAATCAAATGAGGAGGAAAAGCAAATACATTATTTTTCTTGCTTCAAAGCAGTTGGCTACACTCCTTCCAATTACTTGCACATTGGAAGACTCCCCTGGCACACCTGGAAAGGGATTGATTGTTGTACTGATCCAACCAGAGTCTTTAGTATCATAAGGAAAAGAGGAAGCATAGATTGCCCCTGGAGAAAGAGGATACCCAGTAACAAGGTAGTAAAATGTTAAACTGCATATAATTGGACACATTGTACCTTCATCATACTCATATTGAGAGCAGACTCAGCAAAAACATTTTCAACTCCCAAAGCACTGGTGAGTAATGCATATTTTACGCAAGATTTTTAGGAGAGATAGAGGAGAGGGTTGCATTGCACTCACCACAGCACACTTATCTCCTTATCTCCTCACTAGACATCCTGGCTTTCTTCTCTAGCTGCTGCCGCCAGCCGGGTCTCTGTTCTCTTCCTCACTTTTTCTCCATACAGCCTCTAAAAATACCCTATATGTTCCCAGCGAATCAGATTCTGACCACAGCTAATATATACTAGTAATATAAACAAAATCCTTACATTGCCTGAGGGACACCCATTCTTTGTTCTCCCATTATGTCCCTTCAGGGTATCACCCTAACCTATCCCAAATGACTTTCCAAAAATATTTACCTTCCAAAAGATATCTAGTCTCTTCTCAGAGCTAAATTTTGCCACTGGAATGGAAATAACTTTTTGTATGTTCTAGAGCATTTCTATCCAATAGAAGTTTCTTCTGCAATGATGAATCTGTGCCGTCCTATACAGTAGCCACTAGCTATATGTGGCTATTGAGCTCTTGAAATGTGGCTACCATGATTGAGGAATTGAATTTTAATTTAACGTTAATTAATTTAAATTTAAAACTAGCGGCTGGCTTCCCTGGTGGCGCAGTGGTTGAGAGTCTGCCTGCCGATGCAGGGGACACGGGTTCGTGCCCCGGTCCGGGAGGATCCCACATGCCGCGGAGCAGCTGGGCCCGTGAGCCATGGCCGCTGAGCCTGCGCGTCCGGAGCCTGTTCTCCGCAACGGGAGAGGCCACAACAGTGAGAGGCCCGCGTACCGCAAAAAAAAAAAACAAAAAAACAAAAAAAAACAAACTAGCGGCTGCTGTATTGGACAATAGGGGAGGATCTCCTCATTTACCAGGGAAACATGGTACCACCTGCAGATATTATAATTCAGCCCATCAGGCTGAGTTCAGGGCTGAGTTACTTAGTGCAAAAAGATCCACCCTCAAAGAAAGGAAAAAGTGCATAGAAAACCCAGAGATTGTCATCCCAGCCATGATGCATAAAGGCTGTGTGTACACTGTCTAGTAATGCACAGTGTGTTGGTGTCTTTATTTTTTTCACATAAAAAAATATAACTTCTATCTTAGACCTATGACTGAACCTGATTTATCTTCCCTTCATGAGTGTCTAGTATCAACAGATCTTAAATGTGAAAATGTGCTAGTCATGCTTTAAAAAAAAAAGAAAAGAAATTTTTAATCTTGAAACCTAGCCAAAATTTTGCTCATGGGACTCTGAGAGGGTACTCAGTAGTCGGATATGGGATTAGAATATTTAATTCAATATTCACTTATGAATATTGATACAAAAGTGGTACATATTAGCAAAAGAATCTATTCCACTTTTTATAAAATACAGCATGACCGAGTAGGCTTTATTTCAGGAATGCAAGGTTACTTCAAAAGTAGAAAAATTAATTACTATGTTACATAGTATATGGCATAATTACTATGCCATGTTAAAAACTGTAAGAAGAAAAATTGTATACATGATTATCTCCATCAATGCTGGGAAAAAATGCTCTTGAAAAAAGTCAACACCGTTTCCTGATAAAAATGCTTAAGATTATAATAACTGATACTTTCTTAACATGACAAAATATACATTCCTTAGTTCTAAAGCCAGTATCTTAATTAATGGCAAGACACTAAAGAAGAGGAACAAAGCAAAAGTTGGCCATTGTTTCCATTACCATCAACATTGTACTGGCAATGTCAACCAGGCAATTAGACAAAAGAAATCAGAGGCATAGGAACTGGAAAAGAAGAAAGAGAATTATCTCTATTTGCAGACGTTATGATCTTATACTTGGAAAACCCTAGAGAATCAATGATAAAACTCAAACAATCAAAGTATTGTAGCAGGCCTTAAAACTAACATGTAGAAATCAATAGCAGTTAGTTACAAAGTGATAACAGAGAACACAATGGTATAAAAAAACCCATTTACATTAGCAACAAAGAAGATAAAGTACCGGGAGTGGCCAAAGACCCTGAGCTCACCTCCTCCCACAGGCATACAAAAACTGCAACTATTTACAGAGCGATTAGTGATGAGGACAGCCTGAAGACTAGCCGAAAATATCCTCTACAACTAAGCATATAAAGAAGGAACTCCAGTGAGATGGGTATGAGGAGAGAGATGCGGTACAGTGAAGACCCACGTCCCGGGTGGGTGACCCACAAATGGGAGGATAGTTACAATCGCAGAGGTTCTCCCCAAGGAACAAGGAGTCTGAGCCCCGCATCAGGTTCCTCAGCCTGGGGGTCCTGCACTGGAAAGATGAGCCCCCAGAGCGTTTGGCTTTGAAGGCAGTGGGGTTTACTTTCGGGAGAACCAGAGGGATGTAGGAAATGGAGACTCCACTTTTAAAGGGCTCGCACAAAATCTCACACACTCTAAGACCTTGGGCAGATGCAGTAATTTAAAAGGAGCCTGGGTCAGACCCACTTGCTGATCTGGGACGCCCCCCCAGAGAGGCAGGAGGCAACTGGAACTCACCCTGGGGACACAGACAATGGTGGCAGCCATTTGGGGGAACTCGTTCTACCACAAGGACACCGATGCTGGTAAGTGTCATTTTGGAATTGTCCCTCTAGCTTATTAGTGCCAGGATCTGGCCCTGCCCACTAACCAGTTGGCAGCAGTTTGGGGATACCCCAGACCAAGTAGCTAAAGTAGCTAGCTGGACAGGGACCACCCATCAGCAGACCAGCTGCCCTGTTATCTCCTGAGCCCCCAGCCACCCCAGGACCCAGCCCCACCTACCAGTGGGCTGGCATTAGCCCTGGGACCCTGCTGTCAGCTTTTCGGACCCAGCCCTACCCACCATCAGGCTGATGCCAGCTCTGGGAACCCCAGACCCTGCAACCAGAGACCCCAGGACCAAGGTCCACTGACCAGTAGGCTGACAGTAGCCCCAGGACTCAGCTTCACCTACCACAGTGACCCACAGCTAGCCATTTTTCTATAAGTCTGATATGTCAAAATAGAGAAAAATTACTTTTAAAAAAAGAGAAAGAGAGATGGAGAATCCGAGAATTTAAGTGACTTGTCCATACAAAAGAGGCAAAGAAGGTGTCTGGGGTTCAAACTCCTGCTGTTTTCACCACACCTCCCTCTCTCCATGACAACTTTTTCACATCGTAGTAATGCACGTCTAGAAGAGGGAATGATTCCTAGAGAACTTTCTTGAACACTTCTATGAGTCCTGCTGGGATTCTAAGGCAACCAGCACAGGAGGCAGTAGAGTGGCCTGTACTAGAGACAGTCTTGGCAGCATGCCTTGGCCTCTAAGAACTTGTCTAGCTGTCCAAGATACGATGTCTAATAAGGAACAGTTGGACTGTCATTCTTCTAAGAACTCTGATCTGCTACAAGTACCTACCTCTGATCAGGAGCAATATCCACTCATGGTCATGATGGGGGCAGTGCCTTGATTGAAGAGGAGTTCCAGATAATGGTTTTGGATAGAATGACATGGCTCCTCTGCAGGTAGAGAGGAATAGCAAAGATTGACAGGTTGGCAGGCAGTCTGAGCTCAGGCTGCACCCCAGTGCTATTTGGGAACCAGAATACAAACCAAGAACCCCAGGCTGAGGAAGGTGTCCCCCTTCTGTGCTTCCTGTGCAATTTCTCATAATTGTACTTGCTACATTGCACCGCAGGTGTCAGTGTATACGCTTGTCTTGTACACACGATTCAAGCAACTTAAAGGCAGAGTCTGTTTCATTCATTGGACAAAAATCTATTGAGACCTGCACTGTGCCAGGCACTGTTTTCGGTGCTAGGAATAATACATCAGTGAACAATTTTTAGACAAAAATCTGCATCCTTAGGAAATGTACTTTCAACATCACATATTCAGCACCTAGAACAGTACCTGGAACATAGTAGGTGCTCAGCAATAAACAAGAAGATGTTCAGTTATAATGGGAGTTGTGGTGATTAGCATCATGGGCATTTAGGGATCTGTGGATCTCATCTCAGACACCTTGGAAACTAGGCACAGGTCAGAAGACTAATTCCAGTCCCCACTCCGGAGGTGATGCAGTTCCTGGGTCTGATATATTTGTAACTGCCTCTGAATCTGGAAGCTGAGTGTCTAGAGAAAAATTTTACTACCAGTAGTTGGGCAGAGCTCCAAGAAAAAAGGAATTGAGGGACAGTATGCAATATGTAATAGGATTGCTGTAGTTTGCAGAGTTGAATGTGAAGGACAGGAGGGGATTTTCAAAAACATATGGTCAGTCCTTTCCTCCTCCATTCTCCCCCGCCATGTTATTTTTTACTCTCCCTTGCAATAGCTGTTGTGTTCATTTCAGTCATACCTATGACAGGGATCTCACAATTTACTGACACAAGCATTCCATTCTGAGGAGCTGTCATCATTAACAAATTCCTCCTAAAGTCAAGCCAAACTTAATCTTCCTCTAGTTTCCTCACTGGTCCTGTTTCTGTCCTTTGAGACAACTCAAGAATTCTAATTGCTCTTTCTTATAATTTAGATATCAGAAAATCATTCTCTAATAGGTGAAGATGAGCTTAAATTTTCTCTTTATGAAAACATAAATGTATCCATCCTTTCCTCCTTTCCCTCTCTTGCAATGGAGCAAGTTTCCTTTCCCACCTCTGCAGTTCACCCTTCCACTTGTCCTCTGAATTTCATCCCTTCCCACTGGACTCAGTTCCCAGTTACTTTTCAGCCTATTCAGGTCACACTTCCACCCGCATCACACTCTTGAAACTCTTCTAGGGAAACTCAAGACCTCCTTCAGTTGTACACTCACGAGACATTTTTAGCGATGGTTTCATTTCAGCCCTCCATGGCATGGCATGGCATGTTGTGGCAGAGGCGCTGCTGACCACGTCCTCCCACTTGGCTGCCTTCCCTGTTCCTTCCCCCGCAGCTCCTCTTCAGCCTCATGGTGGGCACCTCTTCTTTTAGTCCTTGCGTAAGTATTGACTTCTTCAGGGTCCTGTCCTACACCCTCTTCCCACTCTACACTCTCTCCCTGGGGGATTTTATTCTCTCGCCTCACTTTGCTTCACACTTAATGAGTATAAGCTAATGACTCGTAAATATCTCTCTTCCAAATTACTTTCCGGGGCTCCAGATCTATTTATGCACCTATTTTTTAGACCTCTCCAAGAGAACACCCTACGAGTGCTCAAACTCAACACTTGCAGGATGGAAGCCTCCTGTGTTCCTTGTCAAGCCGGGAACCCAGGTGTCATTCTGGATTCCTCTCTCTTCTTGTCATCCCCTGCCCCACAGATCCACTCATCCCCAGCCCTGTCAAGCATGGGAGCTAAACATCTTGTCAGGCCATTCCACCACGATGGCTCTAGCTTTGATTCCTGCAATAGCCTCCAATGTTTTTTCTTCTCATTGGTCCTCCACTTTCTGTACAGAGCAATTCTTGTAAATGTGAATGGGGCTTCACCCCAGACCTACTGGGGTGTCTCTGCCTGGACAGGAGAATAAAGAGAAAATGCCTTCCTGGGAACAGCAGTACCCCTTAAGACCTTCAGCCTCATTTCCTTCCATTTTTCCATAGCATTTTGTGCTTTATCCATGGTAGTTTCCCAAATGTATTCTAATGTCTCACTTCTAGGTCTTTAGAAATGATGTTCCTTCTACCAGAATGCTTCTCAACAGGCCATGCCTCTTATCTATACCCCACCCCTTCCTAGGCAGCTACGGAGGCTTCTACTTACTCTGCTTGGTCTGAGCTTGGATGTTCCTTCAGAAAGATTTCTTTTATGCCTTCCTCATATCAGATCACTGACAGTATCCCTTCTGTGTATCCACACAGTTCCCTAGTCTTTTGCCATCAGAGCAGCTGCCACATTCCATTGGAAGTGGCTGTTTTCCTTAGCATTCTATAACCTGTGAGGGCAGGAATAAGTCTGCCTTGTTTACAGCTGTGTTCTGGAGTCTAGTACAGTAGTGACCTTAAATAGGTACTGATAATTACTACTAATTGAAAAATACATTTTTTAAAGATCCAATTTATGAACACATTCTCAAATCTCAGAGGAAAGCTTATTAAATTTTCTAAAGGAGTAGTTTTCAATTTACTTCTTGGAACACTGAGGTTTCCATGAAGATGCTTAAGGACTATGACAGTGGGAGAACAGGGGAGGTGGAGTGGCCAGCGTAACTTTTTACTGCTTTGTGTGCTAAAGGATTTTTGGTTTTCTAAAGCTATACTCTCATATATTCCAATACAGGGTATATGCCCATATAGCTGAATCCTCATTTGGGATACATGGTTGATGTATTAGTTTCCTGTTACTGCTGTAACAAATTACCACAAACTCAGTGGTTTAAAACAACACAAATTCATTATCTTGGTTCTGGAGGTGAGAAGTCTGAGATGAGTCTCACTGGACATCTTTGGAGGGCCATTGTTCAGTCTATCATAGATGGACCTCCTCTAAATGGATACGCACACATGCATCTTCTGGATTGTACATTGTCAGAAAGATGAAAGTCTACATCTTTCAGAAATTATCAAAGAAAGTCATGGGCCCTGCTAAAACATAAGTCACATCTCTAGTGAATTTAACTTAAAGAATCTATTTCAAATAACTTATTTACGTACACGTTTTCAGGATCATATCCAAATGCATAACATACTACTAGAGTAGATCAGTGTAAACTTTTGGGAAGGTAATTTGGAAAAAAGTATCAAAGTAGAAAACACATGTATACTTCAATTCAGAAATTCTACTGCTAGGACTTTTTCTTACAGACGTAATAGTAAAATCAAAAACTGCAAAAGAAGACCAGTTGTATGACTCATAGTACATTTATACAATGAGACATGACACAGTTATTATAAAGAATGAGGGTGATATATAGGTGTGCATAGAGAAAGACACTCAAGATAAGTTAAATGACAAAAGAGCAAGACAGGGTGCAAAGTCTGATCTGTCTGTGTAGTTTCAGAAAGGATTGTATATATGCTGGTTCCCAAACTAATTTGGAGGCAGAACACAAGAGAAGCCATTAATAGAGAGGGGGGATGGCAGAGGCAAGGAAAGAAGGCTCTTCAATTTATGCTTCTCCACCAACTAAATTTTCCTTTGTGGGTATGTATTACTTTATTTCATAAAAGAAGGTCAGAGGCAGTTAATACTAATAAATGATAATAACAGTAGAATCAGTAATAATGTTGCCAAGCTTGTCTATGTGCTTCACACAGTTATAAGCACCATACACAGATCCTTTTATTTAATTCTCACACCTCTATGAGATAGGAATCATTATTATACCCACGTGGCAGATGAGGAAATTCAGGCTCATGCAGATTAAGAAAATTGTTCAATGTCACACAGCTAGTAAAGGGAGAGCTCAGACTGAACTGAGGCCTATACGACGTAAACCAGTGTTCTCAACTGTTGCCCCTGTTTTCACTTTCTTGCTTATATTTTTTCATGTTAAAATAAAAATCCTATTAAGTATTATCACATATGTTTTAACACAGGTAAAAACTTTCTCAAATGTCAAAATTAAAAACTATCCTTTTCCCTAACATGTTGGACATCAAAACAGAAATCACTGTATCACAAAGACCCCAGATTTTTGAGGCTTAATTATGTTCAAAATGTGAAAAATATTTGAAAATTTTTAACGAGAAGCATTACTCAAAATGACGACATGGATAAACAGTTATAAGAAGGACAATACAAAGAAATAAAGAGGGGGAGAAATGCAAGCAGGGAGAAGAATAGAAAAAGAATGAGAAGAAAATTTAAGAGATTGTACTAACACGGGTGATTTACAGCTTTAAGGAAATGCGTTATAAAAGTAGTCTAGGCTATCATTTTTGACAGCTGTAATTTTTTTCCATTATATGCGCTAAAGAAATACTCTATTCCCATTACAGACAGAATGAGGTTGGGGTGTTTTTCGATGAGAAGATGATGCCGCTAAGTCGTATACAGCGTGCTTTATTACAATTGCTTCCACCTCCCAGCACCACTATCACTTTTTAGGGAAAATAATAACGAAAATAAATAAGCAACTCATCACCACTCCAGATTTGCATATAATCAAAAATAATTTGCCCAAACCTTTTCCAGGTGAAATTTTTAACTATCTCTGCCCACTCTATTCAATGTTTCATGAAGTTTCCAGTGTGAGCCAGTGTTTAGAGATCATTTTACTTACATGTGCCCTTCCTTTCTGATTTCTTCTACCCTGGCTGAATCTCTTAGGTTAATTTGCTTGCATTGTTGCTTTCCAAATGATCCCAGTGGGGTTCTAAGGGTGGTTATCAGGTAGTTCTCCAGAATCCCTAGGTTAAATTTAGTCTACGGGTGGTTAAGTTAATGGGTTCTGATTTAACAGTTGTTGACTAGTCTCTAGTCCATGGTTAACTACTAAACAGTCTGTGGGAAGAAAACAAATGGTGACCCATATACCACATAACTCAACATTTAAACAATAAAATCTATCAAACTGTTAAATAAAATATGTTTATCCCCCATCTTGACAAAAATATCTTAACAATAAGATTTTTACAAACATGTAAAACATGGTTGTTATATACCTGAAGAGAACAAGATTTCAAGAAAATGTAATTTTATTATTATTGTACAAGTTTGGGTGCTTCATTGATTGAGCTGGTGATGTTTCAGTGAGCAATGAAATGCTCCATAATTATAAATTATTATATAATTATTCCATACAATTTATTTTTCATGTCTTTACTTCAGGAAGAAAAATGCCAATTATGTTGTTAAAATCAGGATTTTCTTACAATTTGTGTTCTATTAACAGCAATGTCAAATTGAGTCACTGCAGTTCCATGACTACATTTAATTAATTTAAATTTGGGGAAACTACCCAGCTGAAAAATACCAAAAAAAAAAAATTAATAAAATTTACAATATACATACTTAGAAATGAAACAAAAATAGTATAAAATTTAAACATTATTAAAGAAAATTTTATGAAATATTTCATTTTCATCATATAACTTATGCAATGACTTTCACCATCTCTTATAGTAATATTTTTATTAAATCTTAATTTATATATAATTGCTGAGATTTTATTTGATTTGTTCAAAGTAGATCTAATAAAAATAATTTTATTTCATTTTCAACGTTTTGGTCAGTAATTAAATCTTTATTGAGTAAAGAATTTATATGTCCTGTTTGCAAATTTTATGTCAGTTATTGTCAATAAAATCTCACTTTTATTTTGAGTTTTTAAAAATTTAAGCAAGCTGCCTCTTTGAACATTTTCCTTTTTTATTATTTTATTTTGAAAATGTATTTATTTTTAAATTTATTTTTGGCTGCATTGGGTCTTCATTGCTGCACACAGACTTACTCTAGTTGCGGTGAACAAGGACTACTCTTTGTTGCGGTGGTGTGGGCTTCTCATTGTGGTGGCTTCTCTTGTTGCGGAGCATGGGCTCTAGGCGTGCGGGCTTCAGTAGTTGTGGAGTGTTGGCTCAGTAGTTGTGGCTCACGGGCTGTAGAGTGCAGGCTCAGTAGTTGTGGCGGATGGGCTTAGTTGCTCTGCGGCATGTGGGATCTCCCAGGACCAGGGCTTGAACCGTGTCCCCTGAATTGGCAGGCAGATTTTTAACCACTGCGCCACCAGGGAGTCCCTGAACATTTTTTATTTCTTTATGCTTTTCACCTTTTTCTCCCTAAGTTCTACTTTTGTATTTTCTATTTCTAGCATACTAGACACATAAACTCATTCTCACTAGCCTAAAGGATTAAGAAATAAAATGTCATTATATTCAAACTAAACTCAGCTTGACCTGTTTTCATTAAAAGTGGAAATTAAAATTTTGTCTATATGTTTTCAAAAATGTTATGTTATAAAGTATTCAAAATGGCATATAAAAACTAAAATGCAATATAAAATTATAATGATTAATACAAAGTTTAGTATAAAATTATTTAAATGAGCCTGAAATTATTTATTTGGGGGAAAATTAATAAAATCATATTTAATACTTTCACAAAAACCAAACTATTTGCAATTGCAGCTTTTAGTGTTCATCTAGTCATCATTTAAAAAATTTAGATTATGCTTTACTCATGTTCTGTCTAGACTTATGTATATGTAGATATAGATATGTACACAAACAAACATAAGAGTGATATAGACTATTTAATACTGCAGAATGTTCCCTGGGTGCCACATGCAATAGCGAATGCAGAAGATGAGGAAAGCAAGAGCATGGATGCTTGATACCACTGGGAAAGGCTATTTCATTCTGCAAGAGTCTAATGCAATAATCTTATTTGAGAGGAAGGATTTCACAAATTGGTTAATTTGCCTTTTCTATTTTCTACCTGCTTCCACGTACAAAATCCTCCCCACACTCAGAAGCAGTGTCAGCGACACGACCCACAAACCTTGACAGCACTCAGTGGTAGCCAGCATTTGTCTAGAGGATATAGGAAAAGAAATGTGCAGTGTTTCTCTGAGGATGAAAAGTGTTACTTCCAAGAGCAGATGTTTAGGATTATGGGTTCTACCACGTCAGCACTGAGTGCTGCACAGATGGCAAGTGACAGAAGTGCCCATGCGCTCGTTCACAGAAATTTGTGAAGTGCCAGGCCGAGGCCTTTCTTGCCCAAGTCCTAGGGGAAGATGGCTGGGAATCCTGTGCCCATGGTCTGACCCAACCATCACTGTGTCCCTAGGGCCTTTGTCAGGGCTGCTGCCCCCAGAGATACACCAGTCATCACGTAGAAGGTGTTTAGGACCAGACGCGATGACACGAGTAGCTCTTTCATAGTGAAAAGGGCTTGACTGGGTTTACATGTGTCTCTGACACACCAGAAATCATGCTTTTTCTATTATGGTAACAGTCTGCCTGCTGTTTCCTGCTGAGAGACCTCGGACAAACTAGTAATGCTCCAGTCTTGGTTTCCTCAGCTATAAAATGAGTTCAGTAAAACTACTTCCTAGAGTTGTTGTGAAGATTAGATTCGTTGATGAATAATAAATTGTCCATTGCCTCATAAATACCTATTTTTATTACTCCCAATATAGAATGTATCCCTCCACTCTCCACCCCACTATTCAACCAGTAAACTCCATCAATTCTCCCTGAAATACCCTCGGATAAGAAAACTAGATGGGTTGTTTTCTAAAGAAAGAAATCCTATGCCCAAAAATGTCACTCTGTTTCTCCCAACTCTGTAGGGAACAGTGACTGCCATTCTATGTCAATCCTAGACAAACTCAGCTTTCCCTCCCTGCCTGCACCCATGCTATCCCCTCACTGCTTGAGCAACTCCTTCAACTCTGCAGGGTACATCCATTTAAATTCCTGGACACAACCTGATCTAGGCCCTCAACCCCACCGAACAATCCAGTGTTATTTCACGTGCTGGCCCAGTGACTATTTCAGGTCTTGCCTGCCTCACTCAAATGTTCCACATCTCCTTATTCTCAGCAGATGACCCTGCTTCTTATTTCACAGTGAAGATAAATTCGTAAGATAGGAACTCTCTCAACCAAGCCTATAAAGTCAATTTCACTGTATCCATCGACATGGCCACCTTCTCTCTTCCTATTTAAGGGCACTTCTCCACTGAGCTCCTGATCCCATTTCCCTCAGTCCCTCGTGGATTTCCCATGATAAATTATTAGACTTCTCTACTTCAATTTCTCCCTTTTCACTAGGTCCTTTTCATCAGTATTTAATTATACTCATGCTTCTCTTTTCTTAAAACTGAAAAAGGAAAAAGAAACTTTCCCTAGACCCGTGCCCTGGTAGCTTCTATGTGATCTCTCCTCTTCTACAAACTCTACTTCTTGAATGATTTATCTCCATTTATTGTCTCAGTTTCTCCAACTCCCACACATTTTCCAAGCCATTTCTACCAGGTTTCACTTCACTAAAACTGCTCTCACCAACTTCTTCAAGGTCAGCCAACTTTTCAAGGTGTTGATTGACCTTGGGCAGTGTTAATATTGTGGATTCCTTTCTGCTTCTGGGAACACAGTCTTCTCATGACTGTCATGGCTTTTCCTTTCCTTTTTTTTCTTTTTTTTCTCTATATACCCAACAGTTTCTTCTCTGTCTCCCCTGCTGGCTTCTCCTCCGCTCACAGTTGTGAGACATGTAAGGTACTCTTCTAGATACTTTCTCTATTTACCCCTCACACTCTGACATGGCAAACTTATCCACTTCCACTCACAAGACAGAACACTGTCGGGACAATCCAGACCATCTTAGGAAGGGAAATTATTGGCTCACATAAGTGGGGAATTCAGAGAATGAAACTTGGCTCAATCCAAGAAGGTGACTAATCATAGTAAGAATCTGTCCTGTTTTCTCTGTCCCTTAGACCTGCTGTACACCGTGTTGTCTTCATTCTCAGCCAGGCTCTCTCCCTGAACAGCCAAGAGAGCCACAGGCAGCTCCAGACTTTCCTGGCCCAGAATTCTAGAAGGAAAAAGATGAACATTCTTCTCATATCCATTCCCACTTTTTCTAAAAGGCGTCTGGTAAACTCACCTCAGTTTACATGTTCATCCTGAACCGAGCACTGTGGCCATAGTGAGGGGGTATTTAGAGGGTCAATCGGGGTCCCATCCTTGCAGTGGCTGTAGAGCAGAGTGAGTCCCAGCCAACACACATGAATGTCCTCACAGGAACTCTGAGGGAGGGAAGGAGTTATTGGGCAAGGAAACAAAATACATATCCATGGCCTTATTTATCACTTTTTATCAATTTTTTGGTCTATAATTCCTAGCTTAATTATGGGTCTTGAGCTCTAGAACTTCATACCCAACAACCTCTCAGGCCTACCTCTTTTGGGGAAATGTATAGGCAAATTAACTGAAACAGTTCTAAAAGTGAACTCAGTATTTTCTCCCCTAAAATTTTCTCCTCCCCCTCAATCCTCTCCTTCAGCAAATGGCAGCACCATCTATCCACTTGCTCAAGCCAGATACCTAGTGTTCATCCTGGATGCCTCATGCTCTCCAGCTGGATATCCATATCTAACTTATTTTGAGATGCTGTGACTTAAATAGTTTATCTGTTGAAATCATTTCAAAGCATCTTTTCTGACCACAATGGCAGAAATCCATTAAATAGTTCATCTGTCCACTTCTTTCAATTTCCTCTACCATGATCCTGATTCAAGACCTCATCATTTTTGCATAGACTTCAAAAAAGTTTCCTAAATGATATGCCATTTTGGGCTCCTTTTTACCCCCCCTTTTTAAATTTAAAAAATGTTGAAGTTAATACATGTACATAAAGTAGCAAAAGATTTCACAAAATTTGTTATGAAAAACAACACTAGTCCCCTACTCATCCTTCCTTCATTTCCCTAGAGGGAGCAAACATCAACAATTTTAGCTGATCATTTAGGTATTTACCTACTAAATAATGAGCTGTATTGCTACTTTTTGATGTTTTCAATTTTAGGCGTTTCCTATTGACTTTCCCCCGGAAACGGTGAGGACTTTCTTTCGTTCTCTCTCTCTCTCTCTCTCTCTCTCTCTCTCTCTCTCTATATATATATATATATATATATATGCCTGTGTCATCCCCCTTTTTTCCAGTATAGCTGTATCATAATTTTGGCTTGATATGTTGGATTGACGTTCAATGTTGTACATTATTAAAACTATATAAAACTATTCACAGCTGAAGCTATTAATGATAGGGTTTTTTTTTCTTATTCCTACTTAATATAGGTCTTTCCTAAGTGGCTTCCTTCTGTTTTTCTTTTCTTTCTTTTTTTGGGGGGTTCTATATCTTTCATATTAGAGGCTCTTCTGAGATGCCTGTTAATGCCTGCTTGTCCATGCGTATTGAAAAGGGAGGGATGATTGGAAGCTCTGGCTCCGTGAGTGGGGCTTGTTATCTGTGAGATTCACTGTCAGGTGATCTGAGTGGGCCATTTAATTGTGGAGTCACTGATGTTGGTATTTTTAGGACTTTCCCCTGAGCCTGGGAATTTTCCCAAAGGAAACCATTCCGCTTTCCTGCCTTAGGAAGAAAGGCAGGCCTGGCTTTCAGCATCCTAGGAGCGGAGAATAAAGTCTCCAGGGTTCAGTATCCAGTCTGCTTACATCTTCTAATTGGCCCATTTTTTGTAGGTCAGGCCTTCTTCCAGACACCCATGCCTGGGTGTCTCCCAGTCAGAAAACTTCTCCCCAGAGAACAAGCCTGTAGTCTTTTCCTGGGTGGGTGAGAAACAGTTGCCCAGCTACGTGAAATGGAGGAGTGGATTTGACGGCTTCTTAAATAGATGTTAGACTAGTCCTTCAGTTTATTGAAGGAACAAATGCCACTTGCATTTAGAGAAAGTACAGCAAAGGGCTAGCCTGAGGGGAGGGGTAACCCTGGGAGAGGGTAACTGGGAGGGGTAACCCTGAGGAGAACGTAGTAAATCAAGACAAACTTATGACAGCAAAATATAAAGGTGTGCCAAAGTTCTGAGTCAGGAGAGATAAAACTGATTGAGAAACACAGGGACAAAGTTACAGGATGAATAGCAAGTTTGTCAGATGGGGAGAGAGAATGTCCTAAGACTCAATACGTGGAATGGGTTAAGTATTTGCGTTCTGCTGCAAGAAGGGTCATATATCTACTTTGGAGGAGTGTGCGATAGTTATAGATCGTGTCTACAGCCTGTTTTACATTTGGGGTTTTTAATAAATTGTAGTATTATATCATTTTTAGTTAAGATGTTACCCTATTCATATTTTTGGGGGGAAATGAGCATATTTTTATATTACAACCAAGAGGAACACATCTGGAAAGTATTTATGAAGGGAGATATGTGCTACTGGAAATAGATACTAATAATACATTTTAGTGGGAACTCATGGACATCTGTATCTGAAATGAATCATGGTGCTTCTTTTCCTATGTGTTGTATCTCCACTGCAGATTCAAACCCCAGGCAGGGAAAGGCTAGATAGTTTGGGTTTCAGTGCCCACCAAAAAAAGGTAGTTCCCCAAATAATAATAATAACAACAACAAAAATAATAGTAATAGTAATCGTAATATGCACCCTAATGCTCCATACATGGATTCACACCTAAAAATGTAACATCAATAAAATGTAAATAAAAACGTAAATTTTAAAAAAAGCGCTACAACTGTGTTTTCTTTTAGATGGGAATTCTCTTAATTACTACTAGAAACTCTGAGTCACCTCAAGCCAGTGTTTCTGTGCTTTATTTGCAAGTCATATGCTAGAGAATAGTTCTCAAGGGCCTGAAGGAAATGTATTTGTGAAATTCACTCTCCTTCCCTGATGTTACACATGACATTAGATGGGAAGGACACCCTCAATGGTTTCCTAGGGCACCAGAAAACTCCCACCTGTAGGCGCAGGGAAATTCTTCACATACGACCTTGTGCCACCTCAGTTTGAGGGCAATTTGTCTTTGGACTCATAGCCATAAAATGTCGGTTGCTATTTTCTTATACTATATTACTTTAGCATGACGAGCCAATGCCTTGCTTACCATTTAGCGCACAATGCCTTAATAAATAATTATCTCATTTCACCTACTTTAGAGAAGTTTATTTAAACATCTGTTAATGAATAGAATGTGCTAATTTTGTAAGTGTTCAATTACTCAGTTATAATACTTATTTCAGCCAAACAAAAAAATCATAGAAATCAAATTACATTTTTTTTTTAAAAGGAAAAATGCCAGGTCATGATGGTGTTGAGGGCCAGTACACTATCTCCGTTCTCGACTTTAGCTGCAATTGTTGTCATCTATATCTAAGTTCTACTCTTTTAAAACTTATATCAATTTTATTAATAAAAATAATTGGGTTCTACTGAATTTTATGAGTTTTTAATGCATTTATTATACATTTCTGAGTTTTACACCCAGACACCACTGACCCCTTCTATGAAAACAGAAGAAAGCTATATAATCAGGAATAGCATTCTTTTGTCAGACGATATAAATGTATTTTTAAGATCTTGTTACATATTTCCTTTTTGATCGTTAGAAAAATAGCACCCATTTACATTACCATCAGCCATAAAAGCATTTACCCTTTTCCTTGCAGCCCTGCCAACACTGAGCTAAATCATTTTTATGTCTCTAAGAACTGATGAACAGTAAACATCCAGAACCATTAATTTGCATACTAGACCTTCAAATTTCTATGCCAGTTTTCTTGTTGGAATTAAGACCTCTTAATACAGGATTTTGCCTGAGAAGAATTCAAGTTATTTACACAATTATACAACTCTGACCATTTCTGTATTCATTGTTTTCTTTAAAAGAAACCATTTGCAAAAATTCTAGATTACTACATTGTTTATTAACCTTTTCAAAGGTTTTTAGTCTTTTCACATGAACCATTTATTGGCCACATTGTATAATTTTGTCCTGATCTGAAGCTATTAAAATACTTTCAAGATTAATATCAAAATATTTTTAGAGTTTGCATAGATGTGGACAAATTAATGTGTTTTAATATCACCTTAAAAAAGAAAAGGTTTTCTTAAAATAGGGCAGTAACTGAAAATCTTTTTGATACAGAATTATAGAAATGATAAATAGAAGACAGCAAACATCATTTTAACATACACAGCTATACCCACAAGAAAGTGAGGGAAGTCTCCAGAGGACAAAAAGGAAAGGAAGGAAACAATACAAAAAGATTGTAAGTTGATACTTCAGCTTTCTTAGAGGGGTATGTGAATCCTGATGAACCAGACGCTTGGAAATTAACTGAGCATAAATCCATGCTGATATGGCATGTAGGGAATTGAGCCTACAAAAAGATAAGAAGTTAGAAATTATATACACATATGGGAAAGGGTAGACTAAAAGTTATCTGTCCCTAACATAGGTAGGTGACAATGAAAATTTCTGGTCTCGGCCAAGGCTCTAGTTGAAAATAGTTAATAATTCCTTGTAAATTTATAATCATGGACCTGATCACACAATTTTGAGGTTTAAATTGACATCATCTCTGTAGTCTGGGAACTACATACCAATAAATTAACATAAATATGCTCCTAGACTTTTTATAATCCTAGGATAACTGAAATCAAATCACATATGATTGCCATACATAAATCCTAGGAAGATAAACTCACATTCTAAAATTATAAGACACACATGGAAAAAGTCTACCATGAAAAAGATCAGCAGAGAAAAAAGATATGACTAGACCCCACCCCCAAGAACAGGATTATCAGACACAAGAATAAAATAAACAGTTAAATGATTAAAGTAGTAGAAACTAAACAAACAAGAACATGAGAAAGATGTTACTATGAAAATTGCCAAGCAAATTTTGAAAAGAAAAAATAAATTTGTAGAAAAGAAATATATAGTCACTAGAATTTAATAGTTATTGAATATATTAAACATAAGATTATATGAACATAGAGTGTTAGTGAATTGGTAGATTGTAATAAGAAAACTATCCTGAGGGCAACATGATAAAAAATAATGTGAAAGAGAAATGAACATACATGAAGGATAGAATGAGAAGGTTCAACATATGTGTAACTGGTACACCATGGGAAGACATTACTGAGAATAGAAGAGAGGCAAATTTTGTAAATGATATGAACATGGAACTCTTTAGAATTTAATAAAGGTAGGAGTCTAAGATTCAAAGTCAAAGCAAGTAGTCAGGAGGATAACAAACCTACATACTTACACTACTGAATCTCAGAAATAAAAAGAAGATATTAAGCAATGGGGCACAAAAAAACCCAGACTTATAAATAGCATCGATAACAGCAAGAAGACAATGGAATAATGTAGTCAAAATATTCAGAAAAAATAACTGAGACTCTAGATTTTATACCCAGATAAACTATCATTTAAATATGGTCTATTAGGATAATCAAGAGGAAATTTAGTTAGCAAATACTGCTGAATGAACTATTAAGGAAAGTACTACTTTCCTTAAGAAAGAACAGTAATTGCAAAAAGAAATAAGAGGCAAGAAGGAAAAAAACTTTTTTACATATTGGTAAACCTTAAAAAGTGGAGACTGAATACAAAAAAGAATAAGAAATATGATGACCAATTTGTAGCTATAAAACCAAGGTGATACGAATATACTGGGCAATATTAGCATGTAAGATATGAGGTGGATTGTTGTAGTTAAATCATTCTTCAGAAGGAGGAAAGAATAAGTTTTTAAAGTATTTTTAATATTTATTTTTAATTTACACAACAAATTCACTCTATTTGCTGTATATTATGAGTTTTGACAAACACACGGAGTCATGCAGCCAAACTACCATCAAGATGGAACAGAAGAGTTCCATTTCTCAAAAAATTCCATCATGACCCTCCTTTGTAGTCCGTTCGTCCCCATACTCCTAACCACTGGCAACCATAGATCTGTTCACCATCCCTGTAGTTTTGCCTCTTCCAGACTTCCATATAAATGGAATCACAGAGAATGTACCCTATTGTGTATGTAACATATACAATTGAGACTCATCCACATTGTTGCATACATCATTCTTCCAGTCTTTTTTATTCCTGAGTAGTAGTTTTGATAATTCCAACATCTGGTTGACTCAGGGTTAGCATCTGTTGATTATCTTTTCTGTTAAGTATTGGTCATATTTTTCTGGTATTTTTTTGTAAATTCAAATGTACCATGGGCATTTTGAATATTATGTTGTGAGAATTTGGGTCCTGTTAAAATCCTGTGGCGAATGTTGACTGATGTTAGCAATCAGGCAACATTCAAACGGAAAGTTCTATCTTGCAATCAGTTGACTGTGGTTGCATTGTCAGTTCAATTTTCAAAGCTTTGCTATACTGTGTTGTGTCTGAACTGCACATGCACCTCTCATGGGCCATTCTTGGAATTGTGTACTGTTTTATATTATGGTTAAGTTCTCAAACTCTTTGCTGTGCTTCTTTTTCCTGTTCTGTACATGCACAGATCAGGTGTAAGCTTGGTTTGTGTCAGGTCACACATATAATTAGGGAGTCCCCTTCCCCAGCTCTCTCATTTCAGGGATTTCTCCCATATTCTCAGGCTCTTAAGGTTCCTCTCTCTCAGTTCCTTTGGCCATAAAAGATGGCTCTACTATGCTTCTACAAGACAATCACATGTTTGTTTTATCTTTTTGTCCTTTGACCTATTATTGGAATTAGACATATTTCCTAATATTGACCTATTTTTGTATTCATCCAATGAACTCTACCTGGTCATGATATTTTATAGCATTAATACTGTTAAATTCAACACGTTAATATTTTCTTTAGGATTTTTGCATTAATATTTTCTCTCGCTCAATACACACACACAAACTGCTATGGATTGAAAATGCACCCCCAAAATTCATATGTCTAAGCACCAACTCTCAGTATCATGGTACTTGAAGATGAGGCCTTTGGAAAGTAATTAGGGTGGGACCCTCATGATGAGATTAGTGCCCTTATGACAAAAGACACCAGAGAACTTGCTCTCTCTATAATGTGAGAACACAGTGAGAAGGTGGCCATCTGCAAGCTAGGATGACAGCCCTCACCAAAACCTGACCATGCTGGCACCCTGATCTCTGCCTTCTAGCCTCCTGTTAGTTAAGCCATCCAGTCTATGGTATTTTGTTATGGCAGTATGAGCTGACTAATATACACATCCTATTGGTTCTGTTTCTCAGGAGAACCCTGACTGATGCAGATGCCTTCCTTCTTTCTCTATGCTCTGAAACAATTTAAATTACATTGAAATTCTCTGTGTTCTGAAAATTTGAAAAAAAATAATCCAAAAAACCATTTTTTATTTGGGGTTTCTCTGATTACTTCTGGGGTTTCTTATGGGGCTGTTCATCTGTTTAGGTTTTATATCTCTTCTGGAGTCAATTATTTTTAAATTTCTGTAAAATCATCTATTTCAGGTTTTCAAATTTGTTTGCATAGTTATGGAAAATATTGTTGTATAATATCTTATGCTTTCTTTTCAATTGTGGTTATTTCTGTCATTACTTTACCCCTTCAAAATGAGTGTATCACAGTGTGATTTCTAAATAATTTCAACTTGCATCTCTGTTCCTGCTCTTCATATCTTTGGTTTACCCCAGATGACATCTTTCAAACATCAATGATGTTACTGTCCTTCCTCCAAGGCTGTTGGTATACTTTTTGCTATTGTTTAATAATTTTTGTGTTTCAAATTAAGTTTTGTACCTCTGTTCCTACTCAGCTGTATTTCTCCAGATATTTCTTTTGTTTCCTTCATTTTTTTTCCCCATTTTTTTTCATGTGTGTGTTTGTTTCTTGGCATATTAGCTACCAATTTGTTTTTTAAAGGTGAATGGTTTTCATCTTTTTAGCAGCCTATATATTAATTTAATAAAACAAGGTAATAGAACCGGTGAAGGCTGACCTTGATCCTCTAACCACTTAACATATTCAGAATAGTTAACACTATTTTATAGTCAATATTAATCAATATTATTATTATAGAATATTCAGCATATTCCTAAATAAAAAATAATTAAAATTTTTGCTTAGTATTAAATATCTCAGATTAGAGAATCTTTGTGTAGTAGAGACTGCTAACTTTCCCTCAGTATCTCTTCTTCCTCTTTTTTAATAATAAAACCCCCTATCAGTTAGAGGCTACATGTCCCATTTTAACTTGCAGTAAGTTGTGCCCACGTGACTATGTTCTAGCCAATGGGATTGAGTGGAAGTGCAACCTCATTTCCTGCAAAGGGAATTAATTACCCTCTGCTTTCTTCCTTTTTTTATGTGGGCTGGAACTGAGAGGTGCTGCTCAAGGCAAAACTAGCATAGAGTGTCTTTGTTGAGATTTAAAAAGATGACCACTCCAGGAAGATAAAGATGTCCTTGCTTTGCCATCGGATTTGATTAAAACACTCACTTTGGACAGATGATTCACAACTTCAGACAAACTCATGACCAAAGCTGCCATTTCTTCCCCTTATCCCTAAGCCAATGCTACAGCAGAGTTTGGGCTAAATTTTGCCAGTGAGCTGTCTTCTACCGTGGGGACAAGAGGACACTCTAAGGAATGCCCAAGCAACAAGAAAGCAGAAACCTGAGTCCCTGGAAGACTTTATGAAGCAGAGCCTACCTCACAGATGTAACATGGGAAAGAAATCGATTTATGTCTTTTTTGAGCCACTGTATTTTGGGGTCTTATTGTTGTAGTAGCTAAGCCTATACTTTATACTTTGATTTCTCTTCTTCATGAAGTATTGATTTGATACTTGATATCGACTAAATAAATTCATCTCTTTATTCAACTCCCAAACTCATTCAGCACAGATAATACCTTCACCAAGAGATGAAATTCAGTCTTTGTCAGAATGTCACAGAAATGGATCTTGTGGACGCGTAGTGAAGCACATGCCTCCTGTTATATATCTGAGTCATTTTTATTTTGTTTTGTTTTTTCATTTTACTAAAATCTATGTGAAATGGGCATCATTCAGCTTACTAGGATAATTGCTTTTTTTTCTCAATGTATTTCTGAGTAGAATATTCTTCCTCTCAAAAGAAGGGAGGATTTTTTGCCCTAGTGATTCATGGAGGATTTCCAGTCAGTCAACCCCAAGGAAAATTCCAAG
The DNA here is from genome assembly GCF_964374135.1 of Grampus griseus. Lineage (NCBI taxonomy): Eukaryota > Metazoa > Chordata > Mammalia > Artiodactyla > Delphinidae > Grampus > Grampus griseus. The sequence continues at coordinate 56,513,290 of NC_139007.1, read as the reverse complement.
GGACTGCAAAAAGTTCATTTTTAGAAAATAGTGACTCTACAGATGTACAATGTGTCAATTGCCACTGTTGCAATTTTCCTTCTTTGTGCAAATGATGAAAATAACAGAAATAACTCCCTTCATGCCAACTAAATTTGGGCACACCTAGGGCTTGCAGACCAAGTGAGTTCTTTCAGTGCAGGATGCAATATTTATGTACATGCAGTACCACATTTTGATAAATGTTTGTTAAATACATAATATGAGCCAAACACTATGCTACACCTAAAATATAAAGATTATCCTTACCTTTGAAACACGTATCATCTGCTAGTGGAAGAGACGAATGAGTAAAGAGATAATTTTAATATAAAGTAGTTATTTTGCCAAAAGCGCTGTGCCTGTCAGTTATTAATTTATTGCCTCTCAGCTCCAAATCCATCATTCTTTGACTGCTTGTGATACTGAAATCTTTCTTTCCAGATGGCATGATGTTAAGCTTCGTCAGTAGAGGGCGCTGGAGGGACACTGCAGGAGGTAGGGATGCCTCTCCCTGGTTCCTGTGTGCATTCCAGCATTCGTGCTCCTGCAATGCTGGGCTAACATGCAGGATGTTCAGTGCAGCTCACCTTCAGTGAGTTTCAGCCACACCCCTGTAGAAGTCTTTTCAGTGAGTTCCAAAAGTGCCCCAATAGGATTTCCAGCAGTAAGTGCAGCAGTACTCCCCCAAGGCAGTTTGCAGGTGAGTTCTGGAGTCATCTTAGCTGAGTTCACACATCTTCCCATCTCCAGGCAGCAGCATCTGGAGAGTTCTACAGTCACTCCAGCTTCACATCAGTAAGTTCAGTGGCACATCCTCACGGCTGGATTCAGCTGGGTTCTGTGGGTGCCCAGAGGGTTCAACAAAACCTCTTTTAAAAAAAAAAATTGTATTGGGGTATAATTGATATACAATGTTGTGTTAGTTTCAGGTGTACAGCAAAGTGAATCTGTTATACAAATACATATATCCACTCTTTTTTAGATTCTTTCAACAATACCTCTTGCACGTGGTTCCCTGGCAATTTTTTGGCGAGTCCAGCCAGTATCCAGCCAGCTTCCCAGCCAGTACAACAGCGGCTTCCACAGGCAGCCTCCCAGCAAATCTCATCAGCACCCCAGCAGGCAATGTCCTACCAACTAGCCTCAGCCCACTAGCATCACTGCAGAAGCCTTCCGCCTTGTAAGTCACAGCCCCCCACAGTCCATGCCTGCAAGCCTCAGCTTGCTGACTATGGACCAGCGCTGTAAACTTCTCCACCATCCAGTGGGCAGCAACTACTTCAAAGAGGGCTGAGTCCCAGCCCTGGGGAGAGCCTCCTTCCTTGGATACTTCTTCAGCCTTGGGGTATTCTTTAGAGTTCTCTTTATTCCCTTTTGGTAGTTTTCTCTGAAAATAGTTAATAATTCTTTATATTAAGCCATCTCTTTTCAAATTGCTCTGGGGTTTCCATCTCCTTGCCGGGCTCTGACTTATAAACACTATTATTATATCTTACCCATAAATACACTGATTGACTTTAACAATAATACATAGCAATTCTTGCCGATACTGAATAAAGCTCATCTTTGCTGGAGAAACATCTGGCAGTCCGTTTGTTTTAGGTCAACACATATCACCTGAAAATGAATGCTGAGAAAATAGTGTATCATGCAAGAGAAAATTATTTTCCCTGTCAAGAACTGAAGTACATTATAAATTTAACTCAAAAGCTCGATAATCCACTGGCCTTGGGGATTAAGTTTGTGGAAAATGGAGTATTAAACAGCCAATGCTCAACTTTACTGCCTGACACTGGACACTGAAGTTTCTGAATAGAACTTCTGTGTGGAAACACACAGGCCCACAGGAGTGAGATGGAATTAATTCTTTTTAAAATGATTTTTAAAAAATTCTTTAAAAAATATGAATCATGGAATAGCACTTTCCATCTTCCAGAAGCAAGTTCTCATGGAATTGAGGAGGGCATTATCCCCATTACTTTTGTAAGGAGTTACTAATACTAAAGTTTGAGGTCACACATTCCAGAATTCAGCTCAGTAACACAGCAAATCACTTGGATCCTACCATGTGAAACATACAGTGGGACACAAAGACGAATCCAATTCCTGCCTTTAAGGAGTTTATCATCAGTAAGGAAGAGACTCACGTATATGACAAATAGAACTTAGGAGAAAATGCAGGATGAGGGCAGAGTGGACTGTGGGAGAGCAAAGGATACAGTTAGAGCAAGGAGTCCAGCTCAGCCAGAATGTAAAATGCATGGCAGAGTATAATGGGAGGCAAAGGTACAAACACAAATGGGTCAGGAGAAAGTTCTCAAGTGCTATGCTAAGAAATTGAGTTAATTCATGGACTTCCCTGGTGCCACAGTGGTTAAGAATCGGCCTGCCAATGCAGGAGACAGGTTCAATTCCTGGTCCGGGAAGATCCCATATGCCAGCGGAGCATCTAAGCCCCTGCACCACAACTACTGAGCCTGCACTCTAGAGCCCGTGAGCCACAACTACTGAGCCCAGGTGCCACAACTACTGAAGCCCACGTGCCTAGAGCTCGTGCTCCACAACAAGAGGAGCCACTGCAGTGAGAATCCCACATACCACAACAAAGAGTAGTCCCTGCTCGCCACAACTAGAAAGCCCACGTGCGGCAATGAAGACCCAATGCAGCCAAAAATAAAATAATAAATAAATAAATTTATTTTAAAAAAAGAAATTGAGTTAATTCTTAATCATTTTAACATTTTGATTAAGAAAGTGAAAAAAGCTTATCTCAGGAGGCTTTTGACTGCAGAGAAAACCCTATTTATTTATTTGCTGCATTGGGTCTTCGTTGCTGCACAGGGGCTTTCTCTAGCTGTGGCGAGCAGGGACTACTCTTCGTTGCGGTGCTCGGCCTTCTCATTGTGGCGGCTTCTCTTGTTGCGGAGCATGGGCTCTAGAGCGCAGGCTCAGCAGTTGTGGCACATAGGCTTAGCTGCTTCGTGGCATGTGGGATCTTCCCGGACCAGGGATTGAACCCGTGTCCCTGCATTGGCAGGTGGATTCTTAACTACTATGTCACCAGGAAAGTCCCAGGAAAACCCAATTTAGAGTGACTTTAATCAGATTTCATTAGCTCACATTCCAAAAAGTGAGGTAAGGTAGGCATCTGGATAAATGTGTCAATTCAATGATATTTACCAAAGACCCAGGTTTTCCATCTCTGCTTTTCACTTTGTACAACGTTGGCTTCTTTAAAAGGCTGATCTTCTCAAGGTGGAGTCTTTCTGCTTCCTTTTGGGCTCTGCTATCTTAACAGGGCGTGAGGGCTCCGGAGGAGTGGCTGCAGTCTCCACTGGTGAAGCACTGATGAACTTTGACACTTGACGGTCAGGCTTCAAACCTAGCTCCACCTATTAGCTCTATTATCTTGAGCTCTCAAAGCCTTGGTTTCATCATCAGACATGATAATATTCTATCCATATCCATGACCAATTATTGTTTGTGCCTGTTTTCTTTTGACATCAGCAAACATATTATACACTGTAAATTCGAAGTATAAAATTGTGATAAGTGCTATTAAAAGATGCTTCTTGTGGCAATGAAATGCAGTGTTTGTAAAGAACTTAGCTGTGCCTGGCAGAGAATAAGGTGCCAAAGAAATGATAGCTATGATTTTGTCATCAAAACAGAAATTCTTGGCTTTGATGATTTGGACATCCTGGGTAACCTGTGAGAACCAGCTTTACTGCAATTAATGAATAGCAAAAATTTGTAGGAGGTGAATGAGGGCAATGGTATAAGGAGTCTCTGCTATGAGATAAAATGAGTGGGTCCAAAGGGCCCATGGCAAGGGCAGATGTGCTTCGTTTTCTGTTTCTATTTCTATTCAGGACAAAGATGCAGGGATTAAAGACCATCTGTTTGTTCCACCCTGATTATTTGTACTTATTAGTACTTATTTATACTTATCAGGTTTGTACAAAAAGGTCTGCATCTTCCTTTCCAGTTATGAAATATTTGATTTGGTTATATGAAAATTTTATTTTTCCATCTGGAATCACTTCCCCTAGGAAATGTCCCTAAATTAACTCCACCAATTTTCTAATTGGTCACCCCAATTAGGACTCCCACCTGTGCCTTAATCTAAACGGAAAACAAGTGAAAACCAGTAATTGTGCAGATGTATACAATTGTATAGCCAGTGTTGTCTGTATGCTTAAGGAATTCACAGCTGGTGGTAGGTGGGACCTAATTTAGTTAAAGACAATCCAGAAAGTGTAATGATAAAAGTATGCTCTGGAGAGGCATGGGGGAGGGGAACCAGGAAGGGCTCTGGATTCCAGCAGCACCTGAGTCTTCAAGGGAGTGTGGAGGGTAGTCAGAGGATGGAGGAAGAGAGGGAGAGGGAGAGGAAGGGAAAGAGGGAGAAAGACAGGGAGAGAGACAGATATGGGGTGGTGGGGAGGGAAAGAACTTTCCTGACCTAAGGGATTGGATCAACGGGCCAAGGTGGCACCTGGTAAGGATTCAAGAAACGCCTGACTCCTAGCTCACCCATGTTTCCTGTCCAGACTCTCACAGGCCCAGCTTTCAGCCTATAGCTCCATTTCAGCCATGAAATCCTCTTGGATTCATCCTCCACAGACTTGGGAGAATTGACTTGCTAGAAGTTTTTCAAAACGAAATAACTGTGTTATGTGCAAACCATGGAGAGTCAATGTCCCTGATTTCAACATGATCTGGATTTGGCTCACCTTGGCAAAGAGCATCTTAGGAGGGCTGCAAGAGAGCAAAAGGGGATGGGTACACACACAGCACACAAAAATGAAAATCCTATTTAAAAGCCAATTTGCTTATGCACTGGACACTTATGACAAAAAATTAGCGTCATTGGGCCCAAACTGCAAAGCTGAGGTCAAGTTAGAATTAAGGTTCCTATCAAAATTCAAGAACTTAAGCCTTCCTGTAAATGCTATTTACAGATTAACTAACAAACCCACAATTCATTGTCACACCAGCATTTATGAGCACTTGCCATTCACCAAGCCCAGGAAAGAGGATTTGGCTTTACAATTCACGGATAAGCAACGTTTGTGCTTTCACGGAGCTTGCCATCTGAAAGAGTTAAATTTCAAAATGTTATTATAATATAGGTTAACATTTAAATTTTGAAAATTCCACAGTTTTATAAAAGACTTGTTTTTCTTAAAGTAATTATCTCTAGGCAAATTTCACTTGTGTAGAGTTCAATTAATTCATAGCACTTTGCTAGACTTTCAAATATTGGCAAATCCATACCCAGTTTTTGAGCTACAGCGATTTGCTGAGATTAAAACCCTTTTACTACCTAGACCACACACTTGACCCCAGAGTCAACTTAATTGTGTAGGGAGAGAGTTAAAGACTAAACATTACTGATAGCATTCAAACATCTCCATCAACCTATCAATCAAAAATATTTGCTAAGTGCAGTGCGATGTGTTTTTCTTTCTTTCTTTCTTTCTTTTTTTGGAAGGGGTAAGGTGGGGAGGAGGTCATCTCCCTGTTCTAGAAATTACCTCCATTAAATCTCACCCTCGGCCCACCTTTCGGTTCTCCCTTTCTCAGATCAGGAAAATAAGTTACACGTGCAAGGCCTAGTTGGAGCCTCGGCAGCCGAGCATGCTCAGTAGCTGGGGCCGCTCTGCGCTTATAACCGCGTTTGGCTCGCGCTGGGCTAGGAGGGGGACTGTGGAGGCTCTTGCGGCAGCTGGTCCTTGCTCCTGAAAGGCTGACCTCTGCCCTGTAACGTGCGGCTGTCCGAGCCTCAGCTGCGGCCGCGCAGCCGCGGGCTCCCTGGGAGTCCCGGCCGCAGCCGCTCTGCCGGCTCAGCAGCGCTGGTCTCGTGTTGCTGGTCCTCGTGCCCGCGCTTCAGCCCGATGCTTCTAGCAGCTGCTGGATGGTTGAGCACAAATGACAGGCTGCGGTTCACCGTAAAGGGAGAGTGAGAGCTGCTTCTCTTCGGAGCCAGAGAGAGGAGGTGTGTCAGGGCACCAGCTCCCTGGGAAGATTCTAGCCGCGGCTCAACATCGTCGCTTCCTTTTACACTTCTTGTCATCCAGGCGTTCCGTGCTCTTGACCTGGGAAAGATGGTTATAATAGTAACGAAGCTGGTGCACTGCTTTCATCTCAGGTAAGGAGAGCAGCTTTGAGTGCTTTTCTCTTTCCACTGCATTTAGTATTAGCTCCGAAACCCACAGCTGGGAAAGGTCTTTTAACTACTAGCCTTGTTCTCATGTTACAAGTTTGTTTTTAACGAAGTGTGGGAAAAAAGAGTTTTTGTGTGATTTAAAAAATCCTTTCGGGTTGGGGTTGAAAATAAGCATTAGTGTTCTTTCTTACCTCTGTTATTCTTGACCCTGTCCCTGACCTGTTGGTAAAATTTAAGCCTCTATTTGCAAGATGAGGTTAAGGGTACGTTTTTTTCCTTTTAAAGATGCCTGGGATATTCTAGGGAAGGGTACTTTCCATATAGGCAAACGGATATTTTAATTGGTAGTCTTTTCGGGATGATTATGATTTCAGTTACAGCCAAGAGAGGATAATTATTAATATTAAAATTGAACATCAACTTTGATAAGCATTGAACTTAAGCTGACCAAAGGAAATATTCATACTACGCACAGTCACCTGGTTATTTGTAAAAACAAAACAAGTGTTTGGGGTTTACGCTTGAGAAATAAATAGGAGCCCACAAATTTAAAGAAAAACACAAAATTAGCACCCTTCCTATTCTTTGAGTGTTGAGCAGGAGAGCGTCTACAGAATCGCCGGTTCAAAAGTAAAGAAACATTTTCAAAGTGTAGCTTTGTGGTTGCAAATTAACATTTTTGCTGGAAACTGTGGAGCCAACATCTTCAGATGGCTCTTCATATAAAGAAAAAAGAGGAGGTTTTCAAATGTAAACCCAAAACATTCAAATAAATGTATTTAGCTCAGTGCTACCAAAGAAAAACTATCCAAAACGCCATGTAATAATAGCTAGTTTCAATTTATGTTAATTTAGCTGGAGGTTTTGAGAGAAAGGATCAGTTTTCCAAGTCAATCCCAAATTAATAAGTTAATAGTAGCTCTACAAGTATTGCCTAACATTTGGCAATTATAATCAAATGGGGCAGAAGAATGTTTTCTTTATAATCTGGTGTCAGATTTCTTTATTTCCTGCTTAATCTAAAGATAAACTTATTAATAACAATTCATTTAAAACAGTATATGCTATTTTTCTAAGACATCAAAGGACTTTTTCTTATCAAAACCAAAATTCCCAAATTATAAATCTTGCAGTGATAAAGAGAAAGAAAAGACAAGGAAATACTTGATATTGAGTGGTAAATGCTTAACTGAAAAATAGTTGGAATCTCTGGACAGATTATTGCTTATAAAGTCGTCTTTTTAACATAGCTTAGCGTTTGTGATGCATTCCCTTGTGGGCCCATTTAACTTTGAACAAGTAAGCAGCCTCTAGGAAGAAAGGGTGAGGATTCAGGCTTGCGCAGAGCTAAAAATTTCTATTTCTAGTTTATTCTGGAGGGACACGAACACAGCTGCATTCAGTCAACTGACTTTGTTCTACAGATGGAACCAGGTTCTTTCAAGTCTCATTATTAGCCTTTGTTCTACAGATGGAACCAGGTTCTTTCAAGTCTCATTATTAGCCTGGGAGCTGGGAGAAATCCATTCCTTCCTCCCATTTTGGTGTGAATATCCTGACTGTATGCATTCTTAGCACCCCAAGTTCTGAGCTCTCAGTTGACCTGTGACAAGACATAATCTACCTGGGAACTCTGATGGTGATAGTCTGGTTTCTGACCTTTAGCTGTTCACGCTAGCTGAGTTTGCAGATCCTCAATCCAGGGGTCCCTCGGGCGAATTAACATAAGAAGCACCATTTTTAGAAGCTCCCAAGGACCCAGGATTTTACTGAGAAAAACTGTCTCTTAAGGCCTACTGCTGTTCTTAGTTTCTTTCAATGGATGGTTTCTGGGAAGTCCCCGCCCTCCCCCATTATCAGCAGTGATTATTCCTGTTCTGGTTAGACATTAAGTTTGTTCTAATGCTAAGAACCCCAGTCAGCAGCTGCCTAGAATGATGCCTTAATGATCAAAGAAGAAAACAGGGGAAAAGTCATTCCAACATTTGGATTTTGAGGAATAAGGAGACAGTTCTGTTTCTTTCTCCGCTTCTCTCCCCTCGCCTCCGATGATGACACACAATAAGGAGTAAAAGTCTCTTCCAGTGCAAAGTGAGGATGGTGCTGGGGCCGTGGCATCCTCTGTGTCTGCCACTATCCTGTCCCAGCCCCACTAGCCACCGCTGGTGTCTCTTCATACGAGATAGAAAAAAAAAATGTGAGTTTTACAAACTGCCTTAGAGTGAGTTGGTCTGTGAAACAAATGCTTGAAATAGAACAAATTTCATTTTCCCTTTTAACAGTTGAATAGTTCTAGAACTTCAGTCCTAATACGTATGTTGCCTTGTCTTTTCCTTTATTAAGGAAGAACATATGTCTGTCTCTATTTCTACCACTGTTTTTGAGGTAGACTCAACTAGTGTTTAGGATTAGAGCATGGCTCAGCTGTAGTTCATTCTCAAAGCCTAGATCAGTATATACCCCACTAATTTTTCAATAGAGGGACTACCTGATCAGAAATGTTTTATTTTAATAATAATATAGAACTTTTCCATCTATCCCCCATCAGATTTTTTGTAGCAGTCTAAAAAGAGCTAATCAACTATCTTGTATAGCATAAAAGGTGTTAGTCCTGGTCACTGGTTACTTTTGATTTAATAAATGAATGCCATTAATTAGGATGACTCTTAGCTTTGGTTTTAGCATCTCAAGGAGAGGAAAATTGTACCTATACAGAACTAGAAATACTCAAACAGTAACTGGAGTCTGGGCAGGAAGCCAGAAATATAAAACTTCTGGAGTTGATATATTCGTGTCCAAAATTCCAGGGATTCTGTGTCGTCTTCAAGGGCATAGTTAGTTTTCAGCCCAGCCAGCAACTTTCAGATTGTCACTTCTAGAAATTCAATTTGGGAACATAGGTACCTCCTAAGGTTTGAGGGTAATATTGTTTCTCTGTGACATATTTTCTGCAGAATTGCTCAGCAGTGTGGGGGGAGGACGGGCAGGGAGGAGGTAAGGGGAGTCTCTGCTGATATCTTTTCAAAGGTGCAAGCCTAGTTGGCCTCTGAATGTCTGCATTTCTTGGAACAAATCAGTCTATTTTCCACTCCCTCCTCCTACATCTTTAAGTTGCTTATATCATTGTGTTTGAATGTCTTGCTTTTATCAATTTTTAAAAAGTTGTAAGCTGTTGCAGAGTTAACCTGATGAATCTCTTAGAAACCTTCAGTTCTAAGAGACCCAATAAAGGCGTTCAAAAGAAGAGATGTAACTAAATCCCCATTTTCTGCTTCTACTACTGTATATCACACAAACTGGCAGTGGTGATGCCATGGTATGCTGAGAAGGAAAATGCACAATCTTAATCACTTCCTCAAGCACATTATAAAATAAACTTGAAGGCAATGTTCAGATAAAAGCTTTCCAGCTGATAACTTTTTTCCTCCTCCCTTACGAAAGGTTTATTGATCACCTCATCATGATGAGTGATACTCAGGATACTCATGTGATACTCATGTCCCCAAAGATAGTAAATCATAATCCCACCACCCAAACTTAATCACTTTAATATTTTTGGTATTTGTCCAATAGAAAACTTAGAAAATACAGGGACCTGTCCCCAGAAAAAATAAAATATTCCATAATCTTATCACTTAAATTTACAGATAATAGTTTTGGTATTCTACGAACTCTTTTTGAAGCCAATATATTATTTTTAGAAAACTAGTTTATTCTGGATATGCTGGCAAAAACATCTCTTTTGGCTTTAATCAACCGGAAAATGTCTGCTTTAAGTCTGAATGGAAAAACAAGTTCATGTGCCACAAGGTCACCTTATTAATTCATTAAATATTTTCCTGCACATCAGGGACTGGGGCTTTATGACCTGTGGTGTATGCTCTCTGAATAAACTGTCCCTTCCCATATCCCACATGTGTACCACTATATTCCTTGGGGTTAGCAAGGCTACATTTGACCCTCCGACCTAATATGTGCATTGTATTGTTCACTATACCTGCTTTCACAAAGACTTGGGTACTAGATCTCTCTTGTGTCATTTGTGGAGTCTTTCACTAAGGGTAGCCCAGTGAATGGCTAAAACGGCTAGGTTTGCCCTGGCCTGGAGAGGACCTAGAGAAACCCTGGGGCTGGGAGGACCAAACATTTATTTTTTTCTAAGTTTTGCCCTTAGGCCTTCAAGTTCACAGAGGTACTTATCAGTAAGGGAAGAACTGGGCTTCCTCCAGGCAGTGGATACCAGAAACATGAAAGGGAGAGATTTTGCAGTGGTCTCCAGTGAATCCCTGAGAATGTTCTCACTGCACCTCTTACTCTGTTTTCAGAATACATTTTATAGTGTGTCATATCTCAGTTATTAAAACTATTAGTACTTTTTGTTTGCATTGTATTTTCAGACTTTCAGGGTGCTGTCATATAGGTTACTCTATTAAACATTTGAGAACTATACTTCTTTATCTTCTCCCAAACACCTGAAATTCAACACAGACACAACAGACTAACGTTTATCTTTGCATTCCAAGCTTGCTTCTCCTGCTGTAATTCCTGACTTTATCTGGTCTAAAGTCTCCCAAGTGAGAAAGGGGAGAATCTCGTTTAGCTCTTTCTTCTCCTTCTGATTGGAAATAATGTCTATGCAAGTTCAGAAAAGCCTCTCAAATCTTTTCCTCCCATCCATTCTACTGGTCTCTGTTTTGGTTCAATCAACTCCTTCCATCTTTCCCTGGGTCTGTTAAGCATTCTCCTGTAATACTCCCCTCTTTGGTCCTCTGTGCTGCAGCCAGAGTGATCTAGTGGGGCTTTTTTAAAATTTAGGTGTTTGACCATGATGGTTTCCAGATTGTATGATACAGTGCTACATATCCGGATCATCTGTGAATTTCTCAGACATACAAGGTACATCTCAGTTTGCCTTCATTTTCTAAGTTTGTCGCCTTCCCTTTCTAATTGTTTTACCCCATGGTCTAGCTATGTTGATCTTTTCTTTTGTTTCTTTAATGTGTTAGTCTTGAGCCTTATACCTCTGTACCTGCTGTGTCCTGTACTGCAGTATCTTTCTCCTTTCTCTCCAAGTGTTGTATCCTATTCATTCCTGAAGATCCAGACCTAATTCATCTGTTTCTTAGCTTCTCCCGAAACATCTTAGCTTCTCCTGAAACAATCTGATTAATATTAAAGCCCTTTCTTGTTTTTCAGTAGCCACTCAATTAATGGTAGTTTATTCATTTCGTGTTAATACGCAATATATATTGTGTGCCTTCCACTTGCCAGATACTACATTAGTTCTTGAAGATACAGGAATGAAAAAAGATATGGACTTGTTCTCCATGAATATACAATCTAATGGCAAGACACCTCCAAAGTGAGAGACTCGACAGGGTCAAAGCAGGATGCTGTTTGGGGTCATTATTACTATTGTTATTACAGAGTTTGGTCCTTCTTTAGACCAGGCTTCTTTCTTCAGCCCTGTAGGCAATTAGTCCACTTAATCCTGAAACCGTTTGCAGAGGTCAGTGGATTAAAGGGCTAGATAGTGTGACTTATTGGAATAGAACTATCATGATTGGAACAACAATATAGTATCAGATGTCTCACTGGCATTATTTTTACATTCTAAGATTGCTCAACCAATAGTCCTATCAGATCTCTTTTCTCATTACCTGCATAGGGAATACTGTTTTTGTTTGTTTGTTTTAATAGACTTTCTTTTAGAGTACTTTTAGGTTCATAGCAAAATTGAGATGATGATACAGCCATTTATTTCCCATGTACTTCCTGCCCTGGCACATACGCAGCCTCTCCCATTATCAACATCCCCCATCAGAGTGATACATTTGTTACAATCGATGAACCTACATTGATACATCATAATCACCCAGAGTCCATACTTTACAATGGAGTTCACTCTTGGCGTTCTACTTTCTATGGGTTTGGACAATGTATAATGACACATATCTTATTATGATATCATGCAGAGTATTTTCGCGGCCCTAAAAGTACTCTGCGCTCTGCTTATTCATCCCTTTCTTCCCTCCCACCAACCCCTGGCAACCACTGATGCTTTTACTGTCTCCAGAATTTTGCCTCTTCCAGAATGTCATATAGTTGGAATCATATAGTATGTAGTCTTTTCAGATTGGCTTCTTTCATTTAGTAATACTCATTTGTTTCCCATTGTCTTTTCATGACCTAACAGCTCATTCTTTTTAGTGATGAATAATATTCCATTGTCTGGCTGTACCATAGTGCATTGTTTCTTTCTAATTATTTTTATTTTTTCTGCTGTTGGACTTGAGTCTCTGGGGGCGAGGGCTTTGATGTTTGGTTCCAGGCACATGGTATGCACCTAATTAACAGTTACTGTGTGAATAAGTGACGGGCACAACACTTTCCTCTTTCTCTCCTTTTCCTCATAGTCTGTCCTGCACCTGGAAGCAGCTTTCAGAGTGGATAAGTTTGTGTTCTTGGGAGAGAGTGCATTTCATTCTGTTTTTTCTCACCTAGTCTGCCATCACTTCTTAAACCCAGCAGTCAGCAAAGTACAGCTCTTGGGCCAAATCTGGCCTGACACCCGTTTTTGTAAATAAAGTTTTAATGGAACCCAACCACACCCATTCATTTGTGTATTGTGAATGGCAGAGGAGTGGTTGAGACAGAGACCATTTGACCTGCTGTGCAAAAAACATTTACTATCTGGCCTTTATAGCAAAAGTTCTCTGACCTCTGTGCTCACGTGGGAAGGAGCTGGTGGCTGAGATCAGGGTGGCAAAAGTGATTGCTTGTAGGAACTTTTCCAAAGTATCAGCTGTTAGATCCTTATATGGAGTAATATGTTTTTGAGATTTATTTCGACTTGTGTGTTGAAGGTAGAAACTGTTAAAAAAAAGAAGTCTGGTGATAGGTTTGGTAGCTTTTAGTGATCACAAGACAGATGGTTTTGACCTAAGCAATTTTTGGATTAAACAGCTATCCTTAAACTTTAACATGAATCAGAATCACCTGGAGGGCTTGTTAAACTGCAGAGTGTTTCCCCTCCCCCAGTGAATTCCTAATTCAGTAGGTCTGGGTGATGTTCCAGAAACTGCGATGAAACAGGTGCCCAGATGTTGCTAATGCTGCTGGTCTGGGGACCATACTTGGAGAACCACTAGTTTAGAGCAATATGGTTCTGAGCCTTAGTTGCATCTCAGAACCACCTGGGGAGTTTAGAGATTTTTATCTTAAAAACAAAACATGCTTGGGCCTCACCCCAGACTTAGCAAGTCAGAATTCCCAGAGCTGGTCTGTATTTCAAAAAGAATAATTCTGAAGACTACTTAATCGTCTTTCTTTTAGCACTGTCATATGGGCTTTGCTGGTTAAGGTGTACATGAGGTGTTTTGATAATAACATAAACTTATTTGACAGTAAGTTTAAAACAGCAATTAGATATAGATGTTACATTCTTAATTTTAAGTAAAACCATAAACTGGAATGTTGTATATGTATTACATTTTTCAGTGGACTGCAGAAAAACTATAGTCCAAAATGTACACTGAATTCAGCAAAATTATTTTTTTCTTAGTAAATTTGGAAAGTATTTGTAAATTTTGTTTTTTCACTGTGTAAAATTAATTGTAATTCTATACTTGATAATCTCCCTTTTCACTTTTCTTAAAAGTGTGTGGGGATAACCAGCAAGAACCTACTGTATAGCACAGAGAACTATACTCAATATTTTAATAACCTATAAGGAAAAAGAATCTGAAAAAGAATATATATATATATATATATGGAACACTTTGTATATAAGACTGAGTCACTTTGCTGTACGCCTGAAACTAACACAACATTGTAAATCAACTAATACTTCAATTTTGGGTGGGGAGTCCTGAACAGCTCACATTCTGCCATTCCTTCCATGGTTTCACTGTAGCAAATCTGAATGTTCAAGCGCCTTCTAAAAATGGCTAGAAAAAGCACAAGAGAGGTCTCCTTTCCTGGCTTTTCCTCCTCTGTCTTCAGAGAGAAAATATCCCTTACCATCTAGGTAGGTATCTTTTAAACAAAATAAAGCCTTGTTGCTCTGTACATGCTTTTGTTTAGAGATTTCGATTCCCCTCTACTGCCATTTCCGCATACTCTAGAGCTGTGTTCATTTTAATTTTGTTGATTGCTATTTGTAATGTTCTGAAGCTGAGTATTATGTCAGAATACAAATAAGGCAAAACAACCATGAAATAGTAAATGTCTAAGAACCACATCTTTGGCACTTTGGCTGCTAATGTAGTAGCCTCGCCAATCAGGAGCCGCACAAAGAACTCTTAAGCCCTGTGTTTAGGAAGGGCGAGCATTTCAGTCATGCCTTTGGCCTGCACTTAAAAAAAAAAAATCCCTTGGCCTTAAAAGGATAGGAATAAATAGCAAGATTCGGATTTATAGATCCCCAAAAGATACAACAAAATAGCCATCAACTTCTTTTTTTTTATTGAAGTATAGCTGATTCACAATGTTGTACCAATCTCTGCTGTACAGCAAATTGACTCAGTTATACACATGTATACATTCTTTTTTTGTATTCTTTTCCATTACGGTTTATCACAGGATACTGAAAACATTTTCCAGTGCTATACATTAGGACCTTGTTGTTTATCCACTCTCAATGTAATAGTTTGCATCTACCAACCCCAAATTCCCAGTCCATCCCTCTCCCTGCTCACCCCCTGGCAACCACAAGTCTGATCTCTATGTCTATGAGTTTGTTTCTGTTTTGTAGGTAGGTTCATTTGTGCCATATTCTAGATTCCACATATAGGTGATATCATATGGTATTTGTCTTTCTTGAAAGAGAAAGGGAAATAAAAGAAAATAATAAGTCAGAAATGACTTATTTCACTTAGTATGATAATCTCTAGTTGCATCCATGTTGCTGCAAATGGCATTATTTCGTTCTTTTTTATGGCTGAGTGGTATTCTGTTGTATGGCATCTTCTTTATCCATTCATCTGTTGATGAATGGATAAATAATTTTTTTCTGTTGATGGACATTTAGGTTGTTTCCATGTTTTGGCTATTGTGAACAGTGCTGCTGTGAACATAGGGATGCATGTATCTTTTTGAATTATAGTTTTGTCTGGATGCAGTCAGCTTCCTAAATTACATAATTCTATATTATAGAATCATGATGATTACTAACATGAAGTGTCAGAAGATGAATTTGACAAGTGGCTTAGCAAGAATCATGTTCCGAGGTATGGAAGAGCTCGTTTATTAAGGCATTTGGATTAATTCAAGTTTCAAGTCAGCTGTCTTAAGTGAAAATTTTCACACTCTTTTTTTTTCCATTTCATGAGAAGATTAGGGTACTTAGGAGCCATTGTGAGTTATGTAGAAATGAAGAACTTTTATTCTTTCCTTTTCATGAACCCATGGATGTCACTTGCGTATGCCTCAATCAGCTCTACAAAGTGGGCTTTTATTTGTAAGGACTCATTGTTACAGCCTCTAGAAGGCAATAGTGTCCAGGAGAACCCCAAAGTAATAATGTTAATTCATTATTCTATGTTCTTTTTGTTTAAGCACAGTCATTGGAAGAGCAACGGCTAGTTATTCAACTAGAAAAATTGATTAAAATAGAGACTCTTAATGATAATAACTTTTCTTAATGATGATTTTTTTATTACCTCATTACTTTTTGCCTTTTTGAACTTCATTTCTCAAGTGGAAATGTTCTAGATTCCTGCTTTATACATAAGCAGGGCCACTGTCATGGGCGTAGCTGAGGGCTCTCCTTGTTTTGAGAGCAAAACAAAGTACTTCTTGTTGCTTTTTGTTCTTGTTCATAGGAACGTTGTTTAGGTCAGTCGGCTCCCAAAATGAACATGCTTTGCCCACGCTTAGATGGGCCCTGTGCTTGGTTTAATGCTCTGCTGTCACCGTCTTTGAAGTGCTTAATATTTTCTGAGCAAGGGGCCCCATGTTTTTATTTTGCACTGGATCCCGTAACTAATGAAGTCAGTCCTGGCAACAGGAACTGTATCTTACTCATCTTTTATTTCCCTGCAGATTTTCAGCATCGTGCTGGGTGCACAGATGAGTAAATGAATGAATGAATGAGTGCTCCCTTTGTTCTGAGAGGAAAGCAAAGTAGTTCTTGTTTCTTTTTGCGTTGCTGATAGGAATGTGGTTTAGGGAAGTCGGTTCCCAAAGTGAATCTGCTTCAGACGTTGTGAGGGGGATGTTTGAGGCGTTGGCAGAAGTGGCAGTAGTGAATAAACTTTTAAAGAATACAGATTCTCTGGCCTCACTCTTCATCTTCCTGAGTCAAAATTTCCTGAGAATAAAGGTCAGGAATCTGTGCGTTTAAAAAACTCCTCAGGTCCTCTCGTACCTGGCCTGGACTGTGCTCTTCTCCCAAGGCTCTGCAAGGCCTGTAGGTCTGTGCCCAGTCGTGGATGTGGGTTTCTGGTTTGTCAAGGCTGTCAAGAAAAAGGCCTGTTTCAAGTGACATCAAGTATCAGTACAATTTAGGAGACAGTGGAGGATAAACCAGGCTAAGAATTAGCACAACACACCCAAGCTCAGGATGATACTGTGTGATAGCAGCGGGGCTACCATTTGTCCCATTGCTTATGTCCCATTGGAAGGGGCATGAGAGTCTGTGCAGTTTATGCTCACCAGCTCCCAAAGCATGAGGTGAAGGTTGGCGTTACAAACCATGCTGTAGCGTAAAGGACCAGCCTGTTACAGCCTGCTGGCCTTCTCTCAGGTTTGGCAAGATGAGATTTAGTTCCAAGTAGAGGTAACCAGGTGAATGCAGTATGGAAAGGCCAAAGAAATGGTCAGTCTAGTGCCTTCATGTGCAATTTGGACGTGGGCCTGCCCAGAAGTACTGTAGCTCTGGGGAAGGGGTGGTAGGGGTGGTAGGGGTGGAGCAGAGGGTGTCTAAAGGGGGCTGTGGATGTAGCCTTGTCCCTCCCTCACAGCATTAAATGATTCCCAGGTTTTTATTTAGAAGGCAAGGCTTCAGTGCAAGAGTGCATCTTGTGGATGTCATGATCAGAATGGGGCAGATGGGCTTCCCTGGTGGCACAGTGGTTAAGAATCTGCCAGCCAATGCAGGGGACATGGGTTCGAGCCCTGGTCCAGGAAGATCCCACATGCCGCAGAGCAACTAAGCCCGTGCGCCACAACTACTGAGCCTGTGTGCCACAACTACTGAAGCCCATGCACCTACAGCCTGTGCTCCACAGCAAGAGAAGCCACCGCAATGAGAAGCCCGCACACCACAACAAAGAGTAGTCCCCACTCACCACAATTAGAGAAAAGCCTGCGCGCAGCAACGAAGACCTAATGCAGCCAAAAATAAATAAATAAATAAATAAATTTAGAATGGGACAGGTGATGTGCATCTCGTAATGAAAGATGAAGTTGCTTACGAGACACAAGTCTCTCAATACATAAAGAACCTTGTAACTCCAGACGTGATGGAGATGTACAAAGCTCATGTTGCTGAATGAGAGCATCTAGTCTATGAAAAAACTCCTAAGAAAGAAGTTTCAAGAGGAGAGGTAAAAGGTGAAGTGTCTCCTGCCCAGGAGGAAAGTGGTGCCCTTTAAGAGCAAGCATCCTCAGAACTCAAGGGAGGCCCTTAACAGCTCAACATCAAACCATCCCTGTCTGCCCTTGACTATGAAGAGTTTTCACATTAAGAGATACTTGTTAGCTGAGGCAGGAGGAGATTGGTTATAGTGGGTGGAGTGGTGGACAAGACAACAACTAACAGCAAGGGATTAGGGATAAAAATTATCCAGAAAGAGAAAGTCATTTTTCAACTACCTGCATAATTTATTTTTATTACTTAGTAAATATATTTTCCCAGCACCTATTTTGTGTCAGATACTATTCCAGGCACTAGGATACAGGAGTGAGAAGAAGCGTTAATTCTTGATGTCATGGAACCTGAATTTTGATGGGATAAGAGAGACAGTTACTAAACATGTCAGCATTATGAGTGCTGTGAAGAGAAAGTGAATGGTGTGGGTGGAAGATTATGGACCTCACAATGGGTGGGCAGGGATGTGGGTGTGTCCTCCTCTCCCTTCCATGCCAAATGTAGTTGCTACACTAATGTGTTAACTTATCAAGAGCTCAGTTCCCTTATCTTAGGAACTAAGATGGAATTCACCTTCAGTGGCCAGGCCATTGAACAGTTTGGTTGTACAGGTTGACTTATGGGGGCTTAGACTGACTTTAGTGCTGTCTATCATGTCAGTACTATAATAACAAGTACCTTTCCAGTTGTTGGATGTGTGTTAATTGAGTGCTAAGAATGAAAAAGTGAACTAATATTACTGTCTTCCATTTTCTAATAAATATGTCTGGCTGACTTGAGGAAAATAAAAACAAAATGCCAAGCAGGTGATGTTTTTGTCTGCTAATATTTAGGCTGACTTTTGGCAGATTTCTCTCTTGTTTTACATTTACTGAAATACAGAAATTGAGACTGGCCAAATGAGTAAATGGTTAAAGTGATGACATTTTTAACATTAAATATTTAAATATTATAGGCTAAGAGAAGAATATGTAGAATTAATCAACAAGCGAGTTTTATAATATTGGATATTTTTGTTATAGATTTAAAGCATTGTATACTTTTATTGAGAAGTTAGACCCTGTGGGGTGATTTTTTTTCTTTACTCTAGACTTGTAGAAAATTTAAGCATCATTAAAACGACCAAATAGAATTAATATGTACATAAGAAGAGATATTTTTATAGCTCTTGAATAGAGAATTAGATAATACCAAAGCAAACTTTCGTTTATATGTAGATGATTTATTTATAATTTTAAAAATTATAGATGATATGGATGATTTATAATTTTTAGAACACTAAATAATTAGAGAATCCAACAGAAAAATCATAAGTAGATGTATTTTAAATTTTTTAAAAAACCCTAGATTTACCAACAAGATTCATGAAGTGGAAATATTTGTTTTAAACTCTGTAGAGTTTTTAGTATCTTGGACCATCTGATCTGATCTGATCACTCTCATTTTATATCTAGGGAAAACTGAGACTTAGATTAAACAATTTAGCATCTGGGGACTATTTCACTTTGAAGTGTTTACAGGACATGGTTTCAACCATTCGTAAGTGGAGAGGCCATTTAATACAGTAGTTATAAACATTCCTGGATTGGGATTGTGGTTATTGTTGTTTTCTCATACATGCTATAGCTCTGTGAACTTGGGTAAGTTACTTAATTTCTCTAAGGCTTCAGTTCCTCATCTGTATAGTTGGGAAAAATGGGGCATGCCGTCCTCCTTCCTTGGAATTAGGTGACAGAATGACCACAAGCACACAGCACAGTACGGGGCTTAGAGAAAGAAATCAGGGGAAATTGTTGTTATTGGTTAAACTAAAACAGAAATACTTCTGTCAAAAAGGGTCTTTCCGAAAGGTGACATTTTAAAACAATATATATTAGAAACACCAAAGATATAGACGTTTTCTTAGTTCTTTCTGATTAAGGAAATCAACTGTTATATTGTAGCAATCTTTTTCTTGAAAATTTAGGTTTATTTGAATATCAGTTAGTAGATCTACAAGTGTTATTAGTACTTAGGCCAAGTGGTTGACTTTTGCTTTAATTTACAGCTAATACTTAAATAACAGATAAATTATATAGCATTTGCTATGTGCCAGGTACATATATCAACATATTTAATCCCCACAAAAAACCCCCAATGAGATAGGTAATTATCACGATCCCTATGTGAGAGATGTTGAAACTTCACCCCACAGAAGTTAAGCGGGAAGTCTGGGGTCACTGGTCTCTGTGTGGAGAAGCTGGGGTTTGAGCCCCACCTATTGGCACTAGAGTCACTACTCTCACCCATCACACTGTGAGCACATCACAGGAGGAGGATTGCTAGTAAGGAGAAAGCAAGGGTACTCCAGTTACTGTACAAATCTGTGTTTGATTTGCCCAGGTGGGTTCTTATCCAACCAAGTATTGACTTCTGAGAACTCCATTCTGTGGGGATGCTCATACAATGGTAAAAGTGGCTGCCGTTAATTGACTGCTTACACGGATCATAAACTCTAATAGGGACTTTACATATTTCTTTTCTTTAAAATTCATAACAGCCCCCTGAGATAGATATGATGATGATACATGTGATGATGTCCATTTTACAGGTGATGAAACAGAGTCTGAGTGAAGTATGTAACTTTCTCCAAATCACAACTATTTGTCTCACTCCAAAGCCACTGTTATACTTAAGTTTCCATGATGAATATTGTGTATACCTCAGTTCTATGTCCCTGAAACTGTTAGTAAATGATGATGATTATGAACAGTAAATAGAGTAAGTCAACAGGGTGTTATGGAGAATGTCCCCCACTATCCCAGAATAATATATAATCCCATATCTAAGGATATTCAGTAATTATCTGTGTTACCTCCAGAAAGCAACGAGTCGCCTTCATATGAAAAATGAGGGTAGGGCTTTGGACTAGATGATCTCTTTCCAGAGTAGCCTTTCATCTTCCCAGCCAGGATGAGAATTTAGCTAAATATTCCCTTAAGTAACACTAGACGGCGCATGAGAACAAAAGAGTTGGGAGCCATTTATAGGATGCATGTAATCCCTATTTTGAAATAGAACAGAATTTATTTTCTGAAGTGAATCATTGATGATTTCAGTCTACTGATACCTAATGTAAGGAACACCTGACCTGATATTCTGCCAATATAACACTCTACCTTGTCTACAATTTGGAGCAGAACTTTGATAAATCTAAGCAGAAAGCCAATTCTTTATTTTCGGCAGAACATTAACCAAACAGATCTCCTGGCATTATTTCTATAAAGTAATTCTGGCCCTACCATAGCAAATTAAAGGAAATTGAATATCTGAAAGAGATGATACAGTCAAGGAATATTCCTATGAGCTCTATAAAATGAATTTTTATGCTTTCTTGGACATTGCAATGTATGTTACCAGGAATGCAGGCTTGTGACATTATGCAAAAGACACAAAGAAAATAGCCAAAAAGGGTACACATTTGTTCTCTAGAGGTATTTGTTTTTAGGTCATGAAACTTCCATACTTTGGGCTCTATTGATTCAATTTATTTGTTTTCAACTATTACTCATAATCTTTTTTTGAAAATTTCTTTTTCTGGTCATTGTGACTTCTTTGAGGAGTTACAGAGCCTAGTGAGACAGAGTAAAGCAAAAGGTAGAAAACAAAAGAAAGAAACTACAAGGGTGGAGACAAAGGATTCAGTATTCAGATGAGAAGCTCTAATGCAACCCAGGTCAATATAATTTCACATCATTTTCTGAATGTCTCTGAAAAAAATAAAAAATAATGGTGGATAGATGTGTTAGTTTAAGCCCAGTACTTTCAAATTAAAAAAAAAAAAATTGAAAGCGACACACTAGCCTGTGTTAATTTTTAAAAACAGCTTTCCAGGAGAGAAGAAAATAGCATCCTTAAGGAAATGCCTCATGAGTATCTTTGCTGTTCACAACTGCATAAACCATTAAGAGCTAACCAGCTGATGTAAAGACAGGTCAGTTGTTTTGAAGCAAGCTTAACAGTTAATTGATTGAGTGCTTACTGTGTGCTTAACATTTGCTGCTGTTTATTTGTATTATCTCATTTAATTTTCCCAACTGTTCTTTGAGGGGGGATTCATTTATTATCCTCACTTTGGGGATGAAAAGACTGAGGCTTAAGGGGGTAAGGTAATAAGCCCAGGGTCTTGTGGCTACTGATGGGAGGAGCCTGGTCTGTCTGATTCTTAAGGTCCAACTTTGCGCTTCCCTGGTGGCGCAGTGGTTAAGGATCCGCCTGCCAATGCAGGGGACACGAGTTTGATCCCTGGTCCGGGAAGATCCCATGTGATGTGGAGCAATGTGGAGCAACTAAGCCCATGCACCACAACTACTGAGCCTGCGCTCTAGAGCCTGCAAGCCACAACTGCTGAGCCTGCGTGCCACAACTACTGAAGCCAGTGTGCCTAGAGCCCATGCTCCACAACAAGAGGAGTCACCGCAACCAAGAGTAGCCCCCCCTCACCGCAACTAGAGAAAGCCCGTGCGCAGCAAGGAAGACCCAACGCAGCCAAAACTAAATAAATAAAATAATATATGTATATATATAAAAAATGATAGATACAAGTATACAAAATCAGGGCATGAACATGACTTGATAAATTAAGTAGGCTTAATTTCAATACTGCAATAAGAGGGACCTATTCAAATTCTCACCATTTGTTTCACACTCACACTTCAAGGGCATTTATGATCTCTCAAAACTGATCAGTTTTGTGCAAATAAACCATGTTTCTTTTAAAAAGACTTGTGCACTTGCCCAGGCTCAAAGATATTAAAATCTAGCACATAAAGCCCATTAGTAGAGGTAGAAATATAGGCAATATACTACTACAGCAACAACCATCAATTACAGTTAAGAATTTTTCTGTAACAACCAAATGGATAATCAAATATTGTAACAACTCAAGTATTACTAAGCAAAGTGCATTTCTACAGTATTCAGTGTTGCTATTCAGTTTCTAACTTAAAACAGCCTATGGTAACTGGTAGCAAAGAAAGTCCTTGCGATAGACTGCCTCTGCTTGGGAACTTATGATGTAATTATTGCATGCTGCTAATGTACCATCCAAATATGTTAGTATGATCTTCCCTTGAGAAAAGTGTGGCATGAGAGCCAGACTTATGCCATATTGTGAATTAATTGAAATATTCTTTAGATATCCTCTCCACGTTCTCGTCTTTCTCAGTCATACTCCAGTGTCTTCACCACCACCCCCAGCACAGGCCCACTGTTTCCCAGAGAAGCTTAGGCACCATGGGTCACTTAAAAGCTATTTCACCAGTGATTGTGATCCCTTGCGGGAAACATGATGCTTGAACTCAGGTTCTAATGTTACTAGCCAGATAAAGTGAACTTCCTTTTGATGTTTAGGGGCTGCTCTCTTGATTTGAACACAGTTCATTTTATTTTATTTATTTTAAATGAAAGATTTATTATTCATTTATTATATTTATTTTTGGCTGTGTTGGGTCTTCGTTGCTGCGTGCAGGCTTTCTCTAGCTGCGGCAAGTGGGGGCTACTCTTCATTGCAGTGGTGTGTGGGTCTCTCATCGCGGTGGCTTCTCTTGTTGAGGAGCACGGGCTCTAGGGCGTGCAGGCTTCAGTAGTTGTGGGTCGCGGGCTTAGTTGCTCTGCGGCATGTGGGATCTTCCCGAATCAGGGCTCGAACCAGTGTCCCCTACATTGGCAGGCGGATTCTTAACCACTGCGCCAGCAGGGAAGCCCACACCGTTCATTTTATTCAACTCCAAAACTGTATGCAACTCTCATGTATTGGTGATTAACCTGATCTTGATTACCTTAATTTTGAGAGGATGACATGAACATAAAAAATCTCAGGAAGGAAAATATATTTTGCTTAGGCTCCCAGATCACCCATGATATGGCAGCAGAGCCATGCCCACCAACATGCTGGCCTTGTGTCTAAGGAAGTTATCCATAAATAAAAGTTTTTTAGTCACTTAGGGGGTGAATGGGTGGAAGATTATTATGAAATATGTTATTTTGGCACAAGCTCAAGGGAGGCCTCGGAGAACAGGATGTGGTTCATTGTATGCTAAATCTGCTTTGAGATTAGCTAGGTGAAATCATGCAAGTCTCTTAACCTCTGTAGTCTCAGAACCTCATCACTAAAAGGTGAGGTGTGGGGTTTGATGTACTTAACATCTTTCTAAGCTCTAACCTTCTAGGATTTTTTTAGACTCCACACTTGAAGAGAGTAATCAAAAGTAGGGCATGCGATTTTAATCAAAGCCCAAAATTATTTCAGGACAGTGTTGTTATAATTAATATTCAGAAGTTCTTAGAGATACTTAGATGAAAGCTCAAAAGGAAAAATGATTATGGTTTAGCAAATTCAATGAGTAATTAATTGCAGATGACTAACGCTCTCCCTCCCGCTCTCCTTCCCCTTCAGGGGCACAGGAATAGGATAAGCAATAAAAGTGACTCAGATTCTTCCTGGCATGCCTGAAAGAGCCGAAGGAAATTTCTGACATGATTTAGCATGTGTAGTCTTCTATCCTTGTTAATTATTGTGAAATAGAATCTGCTTAATATCTAACAGTCCTTCTAACCTCATTTGTAATTCTGAACAGTCTAATAACATCCTTTGTCAACAGTGTCAAACAACCACAAATTTCATTTCACAGAGAAGTTGGTAGTACTCCATCTCTCCTGCTTCCTCAGTTCTTTATGGCGTCTGTATGATCTCACTTTTATGTGGAATCTAAAAAAGATGGAACTCATAGAAACAGACCAGATTTGTGGTTGCTGGAGGTGAGGGAAATGGGTGAAGGGGGTCAAAATGTACTAACTTCCCGGTATAAGATAAGTGAGCCCTAGAGATGTAACATGCAGCATAGTGGCTATACTTAATAATACTGTATTGTATATTTTAAAGTTGCTAGGGGAGTAGATCTTAAAAGTTCTCATCTTAAGAAAAAAATTGTAACTATGTGAGGCAGTGGATGTTAACTTATCATGGTGATCATTTACTGTATATACGTGTATCAATTCATTATGTTGTATACTATAAACTAATACAATGTTGTACGTCGGTTCTATCTCAATAAAACCAGGGACAAATTAGAGCAGTTGTTTGCTCAGTCTTAGAACAATATGATCTTCTTTTTCTAATGGGAGTGCTAGACAATGACAACAAAAATTCACACTTAATCCCAGTAAAAGTTTTAAGTAGAGCAGCATCGTCAAAAGCCGGATCAGTGGGTCCAAAATGGAAACTAGAATGAGAGGGGAGTGGACTAGAAGAGGTCTTAGCGGTTATTTGTTCATCTTTCTTTTCTTTTCACATATAAGGAAACTAAGACTAGAGAAGTTAGGCATTTGTTTATGGTCACATGACAGGTTAGTGTTAGAGCCAGAATGAGAACCTGGGATTCCTGACACCAAAGTTGATAATTCCCCTTCCACACTATATTGACTGTCTTTGCAGTAACTGGATACAGAGAAGAAAAATGGAAAGCAGATGATCTGCAAACTCTTTAATCCTGCTGAACTAGATGATTTTCGTGTTTGATTGCTGCTTTCAAAACCATAAGACTTAAAGGTCTGGTTTTGTGCATTACAGTGTGTATAGCATCTGAGTAATCTAATTATTACTTTCAGGAGAAACGATGTATGGAATTAACCATATTTTCTTCCTCGTGAGAAATAATTGTATTTTTAGATGTAGAATACTTGATGTTGACATTAATATTAAATAGAGTAATAACTTCTAGTGATACATTTGTGTGGTATGTGTGTTTGTGTGTAAGTGAAAGTAAAACCAAATGAATTATTAAGACAGGATGAGAACAGCCATGAAGTGAGACAGGCAGGCTCAGTGTCAGGACTCTAGCATAAGCCAAAGGCAGCAGTGCTAAGATGCACTCCGATTTCTACCTGCAGGCAACTTTTAATAAAACGGGAAACAGCGTCCGTTATAGTCTGGTATGAACTATAGGACCACATAAGGAAGGTTTCTTCTTAGTCACCATGTTTTTAACTCAGAGTGGATAGATGAGTTTTTGCAGTGGACCTGGTAAATTGGTGTCAGTCTGCAATAGCGTGAGAATACTCTATTTTTATCTCTCAAATCATCCTGGGGAAATTTATAGACAAACAGCTCTAGATCCCAACCAAGGTGATGGAACCACTGCAAAGTAAACCTCATCTTATGGAATCTACCCTAAAGGTAGATTTTCATTAATTAAGCAATTAGCAAAAATGGAGGATTGGAGGATTCATGTCCCTGTCTTGGGCACATTGTACCTGCTCTCACCTGGAATCCAGGAGGTTCCAGATGTGTCTCAATCCCAGTTTTACCACATACTCTCCATATAGAAATACCCACGTGTTTGGTAACTTCTCTGAGCCTGAATTGCCCCTATGTATGAGTTAGCATTAGGTAGAGTACCTGATGCACACCATAAATGTAAACCTGTCTAATGAATAATCGAATTAGTAGAGAAGAAAATAGACTGTGTAGAGGATGGCCTTTTTTTTTTTAAAAGCAGTACTGAAGTCTAAGGAATGAGCTTTATTGGAAAAGGGAAAATGTTGGAAAAAAGTGTTCAAGAATATGTGAATGTTCACTTCTCAAGATCTCCAAAGAATTGCTGGAACATAGTAAGAAGAGCTGGATTCTTTCAGGTCCCAGATCTTGTTGAATTATTAGTTTGCGCTGTAGCAAAGTTATCATTTCTTTTTCAAGAATTTGTTCCCTATGAAATTTTCCCTTAAGCAAAGCAGACGTTCTTAAAAAATCAAGATTTCTTTAGGACTTTTCCCCCTTGTATATTTGGGACTATATCATTGGAACTTAAAGTCCCCTAACCCTTGCAATTAACACCTTCCCATCTGATGTCCCCTATCTATTGGGAAGCCAAAGGCTAATGTGTTGCCCTTACAAATAAACCATAACCTGTGACATGCATTGCTTGAATGAAGCACTGGCCCAGAGTTAAATATTGAAAATCCACCAGTAGGCAGGCTGACTAGGAGTTATAAGTAGGTCTACGGGACATAGATATATAAAAGGTGATGCTAATTTTCTATTAAAACAGTGCAGACAAAGATGGAGAAGAAAGTATGGAAATAAGGCCAAGTGTTGCCAACTGAGAGTATGAGGTTTGAAAACAGCAGATCCTTTGACTCCCTGAAGAATGAAACTTTTGGTTATAGAAATTGGGTGGAGCACGGGTGATTCACTGCAGTCACTCCCCTCTTGTGTAAAAGCAGGTCATCAAGGATCAAAAGTCATTTTCATGCAATGTCTAGTCATTGATTTTTCCCTAAAATTAGTCCCATGGTCTCTTTTCTCTCTTTTTTTAATAGTAAAAAAATCCAACATGAAAAAACTAGTTTCATTTTTCTTGTGATTATGTAAAATACTGCTCATTGTAAAATATTCAAACGTAAAGAAATGTATGAAAGCTAAAATTGTTTCAAGATAACCACCATTACTATTTGAATGACCATCCTTTCATGATTCTCTTTATATCTGATGTTACTTGTTGTGTAACTTTTTTCTCATGGACAATCTTTTTTCCCTCACCTCTCCCCCAAGCCGTAACTGCTTTTGAAACAAAATAATACAGAAACAGGAAACCCATATTTACAGCCTGCTGTGTACCTTTCCATATCTGTCTTCATGCTCATCTAATCATATAGAAACATAATGGGCATAATGTATTTTGAAGTGTGTTGTTTTATAAAAAAATAAAAATCTTGTAATCCTAGAGCTTAAAACCTCTCCACACGTGAGTATAGAATGCTAGATTTTTATACATTTCTCTTTAATTTTTTATAGTTACCTCACTTGCACCCAATTCAACAGCATTTTTCTTGGCAATTTGCCTTTATAAAAGATTCCCAAGACTTTCAACTTAGTTCTCATAGAAACAATTATTTTTGAACTCATATTTTGTCAGTTTGAATAATATATAGTTAAATTACTTAATATAATAGGTCCAATTAGCCTGAATAGCTTCCTTATTCTTAGTAAACATATATCATTCAAATGGTGAGAGAAGAGCTCCATCAGCACAGACAGAAGCCTACAAGTTTCAAACCTTCTGCTTCTACCAGTGGGTTTTACATAGACCTGGGAGAACTCCTATTCTCCCAACACGTTTGGCTTTTGCTGAAGTGACAAGAGACCATACATGCTATTCTGTGTCTCCCCCCTAACCCTCACCCCTGTGGTATTATCCAGAGGTTCTTTTAAATTTGTGATTATATGAACAAGATTTGTTGAGAACGACCAAACACACTCTATTTACTATTTTCGCATACTTTAAATAATATACAGTGTTCTTTAAATAATGTATAATCTGATACCAGTAACCAATTTCTCTTCAGTTATGTTTTGATGATAAACCTTATTCAGTGGATCATGTATTATAGTTCTATTGACTCTCTTGCATGTTTCATAATTTGCTAATAAGATCTAATCTTTCCCTTGGTATATGTCACTCACTGAATCAGAGTCCTTATGATCTAGTCTGAGTCTTTGGCTACGGCACATGAGTCTCTTCTCCTACCTCCCAGAATAGCTTGAAGAATTACTGCAAAGTAACTTCATACCCATTATTTTGTGGATTATCCAGTCTAGAAATTACAATTAAAGTGGCAGGCCAGGGGTGCCAGTGTCTGGAATTGGGTCAGCTAGAAGGTAGGCTGGTTGGTATCTAAATCTGGCCTGTCAGAAGTGAAGTTTGGGGGAATTGGGCTAAGTTGTGAGGGACAGGCAGGGACACTGTCAACTCCAAGAAATCAACAGAAGGATGAGTCAGAAATTCGAGCTTAGAATCCTGTGGAGGGACAGTCATGGACCCAGGCAAAGAAAACTGCACAGTGAGGAAGCTAGAAGATCATTTTAATGAGTCCATTTTGTCAGAATCTAAACACTCGGCCTTAGTAGTAAATCAAGTAGCAGCGAAATAACGGCATTTGGTACTTTATTCGTTTGGAGAAAATTATGCCCTCATAATGAAAGGGCATGGCAAATCATGCAGAATTGTTTAAATAGATTTTACTTTATACTCCTCTCCTTAGTCATTTAGGTACCAGCAGAATTTATCTATTTGGTCCAAATCTTTACAGGAAAAGGAAGTGAGAAACGGAAGTGAGAGGTGTGTTGATGTCCGTTAATGTCTCTGTAGCTCGACTGTTTAGTAATTGCTCAGTGGGATAAAGAGGAAGCAGCTGATGGCTGCTCAGCCCCACTCGCTCATGCTAGATGAACTGGCTTCTTCTAATTTATGATCCTGGATTATCTGTCTACAAAAAGTAAGGGAAAAAAAATAGATCCATTAACTCGGTGTAGCCTATAACAGATCGTGGGGTAAAGTTTAAAAGTACAAAAATTCCTGGCCTTAGTTTCAATAAAAATAAGGTGATAGAAAAGACTACATTTATTGTCTCCTGCCAAATCATGATAGTAAATGGATCCTTTTTTCTTTATCTTTTTCACATTTGATTAACAAAAACAATAGCTATAAGATATGAACAGAGAAAATTATAGGAGGATTTTTTTGTGTTTGTTTTACAAAGTTGTTATTAATGCTGTTTACCTGCTATGCTGTACCTGTTTCTAGGAAAGTATCTTTTCTGTTTTAGGTATTAATTTCTTCTTCTTTGATCATTTTTCATCATAGTTACATGCTGCCTTACTTACAAGGGAAACCTGGAAAATCTTAGTTAAGCCAGTTAAAAAAATGCTTTAATTTTAAGGATGACAAAGATAAAAGTACCAGAATGTACTGGTCCATGTATTTATAAGTCATGTGAATGATGGATCAAGTTTAAATGTAATTGGTTTTTCGGCATATCTTATAAATACCAGAGCTTTTGATTGAGGATCTAGAATAAAGAAGCAGCTTGCCTATAAAGTTACGACTCCAGATTATTCTAAAACAAACCAGAAATGTTGTCCCCTTTGAAGAAAATTTATGAGGAGTAAACGCCTTAGGGATCTGTTGTTACAAGTATCTCTCATGGATCAAAATCTACTAGGAACCCCTCTACTGGGATATCTTTAGGAACAGGCTTATGAGCTACATAAAAATCTCTCTCACAGACAGTTCTTATGTGGTATGAGAATGTGTTTTATTGTAAACCAGTTAACTAACTTTATAGTCACTTGTGAGCTGTAAGCTGTCCCTTGCAATTTAAGTGGTACTAATGGGGATATAATTTGCAGCAATGCTTCTCTATTATCTGTAATTAAGGGGCTCTTTGTGTTTCAATTTCATAATAGAAACACGTGTCTTTTATAACTTTTTCACTTGTTTACTTTTTTTTACGCTCAGTTTTGTTTTCAGTTTCAGCTCAGCACATTTTAAAATTGCTCGTCTGTTCAAAGAAATTGGTTAAAAACGATTGTAGGTACTGTATTACTCTACTGTGCCTCCCCCCACCCCCCAGCAATCAGAAAAAAACAAAAAAACCTTCTAAATGTTTCTTGTATCCATTTGCTTTTTAAAAATTGTGGCAAAATATACATAATATAAAATTTATCATTTTAAACATTTTTAAGTGTACAATTCAGGGGCATTAAGTCCATTTGCTTTTTCACCTGGTAACAAATGGGGAAATCTGGAGTCATTCAGAAATACACTTTTAGTAAGAATTCTAATACCATAGATTTGTGGATAAAATAAGAAAATGGGTATCTTAATTTAACGGCTATTCCATTTCGGCTCACCTCCCTGAGACGTGCTTATATTATTTATTCATTCATTTAACCATTATTTGTTAAGAATCTCCCATCTGCCAGTCTACCTTAGTGCAAGACCAAAAGGAAAAAGTCCTACCCTCCAGAGATCTCACTTAGACCTGTGTGTAGGGAGTCACAGAAGAAGACAATCATAATATATTGAAGAAATGTCTAGAATGGAGAAGATTGGAATGTAAATGGAAGCCCTAGAGGCAGGTTTGCTCAAGCTTCCCCAGCAGAGCAGGTTTTACTCTAACGTGAAGGATGAGTAGGCACTGACCAGCTAGGGAGGCCAAAGACAGCAGGGTATTTATGCTGAGGAAGCAGCACGTGCCACGGCGTGGAGCCTGCGAGCCACCAGGGCATCTACGGGGATGGCAGTGGGCTTGCTGTGGTGGCAGACAGGTGTGTCTGTGGCAGAACATAGAGGTAGGATTAGACGGCTGAGGGGGACCGTCATGAAGGGCGCTGATCTGCTGGTGTTTCCAAAGAGTGGTCTTAGTTTGAGATGTTCTTAGTTGTTACTTGAGTTGGGAGTAGAAGAAGAGGGGCTTAGGTAGCCAAATCAGTTTGGGAAATGTTCGGTAAAAAACAGGTTTTTGTTTTCCATTTTAGGACTTAGAGCATTACTTTACTATGTGAATTCTGATTTTCCTAGGGTAAGAAATGGCATGGCCTGTTTCCTAAATACACAGACCATAGAACAACTGACCTCTCCCCAACCCTTCGTTGGGAAATGCTGCTGTAGTCCTTGGGGACCCATTAGAACACTTCATTATTTAGACTGAATCTGTTTCCACCCTACTTTCTCTGTAAGGCTATGGATCCTTTATGTATTGACTGTTTCCAAAAACCAGTGACTAAAATCAGGGATGCTCAAGGCTAAACACCCCCATCAGACTTAGTTATATTTTTCAATGTGATTGAAATGTACTTTGTAATTGTTGGACAGATCCATATTCCCTTTATTTCTTGAAAAAAGTCATCAAAAAAAATGTGTCTCAGTTGAGTTTCTTGTTTTATTGTTCATTTTGTTTTTTAATGAAAGATGAATTGATTAGAGTGCAATATTTTCTATGTTAAAGTGATCCTAGAATTTATGCTTAGAAATTCCTTGTTAAGTTGGATACAGCTCAATAGTAGAACAAATAAGTTATTTAGCCAATATAAAAAAAAATATTCTCTGTGGTTGGATTATGGATAATTAATTTTTTTGTGCTTATTTGGAAATTCTACATTTTCTACAATGAACAATTACTGCATGTGTATTAATACACATTAAGCTGTAATAAAAACTAGAAGTCAACAAGGAGTGTTTCTGCAAGGTTGCCATTCAGATTATGTCACTCGTCATATATTTTACTTTGGTCAAAAGAAGTTTGCAATCACAGTATGTTATTCATTTTACTCTTTATCACACAGTGTTTTATTTACTGCTTTATCTTCAGTACCTGATGGTAGACTTTCTTACGAAAATGCTGCAGGTTTTTTCTTTTAACTTTTTAAGGCATAGTTTATCTATAGCAACATGTAAATGTGTTAAGTGCACAGCTTGATGAATGTATACACGTGTATACATACACCTGTGTACCCATCAATAGGGATCAAGATAAAGTATATACCCATCATCCCGGAAAGTTCTCCTGTGCCGTTTTCAGATCCTGGTCCCAAATCGCCACGATTCTGACTTCTATCACCATATATTATTTTTGTCTATTATTAAACTTTATGTAAAATGGAATACATGTATGCTTTTGTGTCTGGCTTGTTTTCTGTATCTGGCTAGTATATGTTGCTTTTGAGATTCACCTGTATTGTTTCATGTAGCAATAGCTAAATTTTTTTTTTTTTTTTTTTACTGTTCATCATATGGAAATACCACAGTTTGTCCATTTTTCTGTAACTGGGCATTTGGATGGTTTCCAGGTTTCGACTGATATAAATAAAATGAGGGTCTCATCTAGATTTAGATTATTCAAGAAAGAAAAAAGACAATCAAAAGGAAATATCAGAGGCAAAATTTTTTTTCATTCACTCAGCTGATTTATCAAGGAGGAATGTAGTTTTAGAGGGTAAGGTTTTTTGGATACAAAGTGAATTATATCATTTCAACAAATATTTTTTGAGAAATTATTTTCATACTGCATGAAAACTTTATACAAATTTATTGTCTAGTATAGATAAGGCTAGTATACCAAACATCCATAATGTAAAATGCATGATAAATGCAATAAAAGAAACATATTCCGTTAAGGATTTAGAGAAGGAAACAGTCATATTTCTTAAGAAAATGGTTATATCATTTACTAAGATAGTGAAGTTGGGGGAAAATGGGGAATAGGGAGAAAATTATTTATTTGTTTTTATTATAAAATAGAGTGAGAAAGAGCAAGAGTGAGGCGGGGGGAGAAGAAAACATAAGAATAAGAATTGAGTAAACAGGAGTTAGTGAGCTAGAGGTGAGAACAGCATCATAGCACCTTCTGAAAGGTTGATCTCTGATTGGACTATCTTAGCATATGGTCCCGAAACCTGAACCCTTTAATGGATGGAATTCAGTGTGTCTGTGAACATGGACAGACAAAATTACAAATTTATTTTCACTAATGTCTCACTGAAATTGAATGATTTTTTAAAAATTTATTTATTACTTTATATTTTTTATTTTTGGCTGTGTTGGGTCTTCGTTGCTGCGCGGGGGCTTTCTCTAGTTGCGGTGAGCGGGGGCTACTTTTCGTTGTGGTGCGCGGGCTTGTCATTGCAGTGGCTTCTCTTGTTGCAGAGCACGGGCTCTAGGCACGCGGGCTTCAGTAGTTGTGGCGTACAGGCTCAGTAGTTATGGCTTGCGGGCTCCAGAGCACAGGCTCAGTAGTTGTGGCACACGGGCTTAGTTGCTCCGCGGCATGTGGGATCTTCCCGGACCAGGGCTCGAACCCGTGTCTCCTGAATTGGCAGGCGGATTCTTAACCACTGTGCCACCAGGGAAGTCCGAATGATTCTTTTAATTAAGAATGGAAGTAATAAATTATAGTAGTGTTAGTAGAACCTGTTATTTTGTCACCAGTAGATATGGCAGGTATTTTCATATCACATAACTGTTGCAAATATCTTAAAGCTTTTTGTGCTTATCATTACTTTTAAATTACGGAGATTGTAAGAACCATCATTAGATCTTGTTATTGAATGTACTGGTAAAGAAACAATTGTTACAATATCACAATTGTTTTTAACATTTTGATAATCGTCTTTTAAAGGGATTGATTTCATTTGTTATCCTGTTGATTTTATGTATTTAAAAAGATTATTCTGAGACAGTATCCAGAGATTTCATCATACTGACAGAGGGGTTCAAGGGTACAAAGTTTGAGGACCTCTGATTCAGAGACCATTCCTTGTGGGTACTTAGAGGCCATTGTCCTTTCAGAGCCTAATTTATTCTAAATGACACTCATGGAAGACTGAAGTAAAGATCAGAATGCCAGTTCATTAATTTGCAATAAGGGATAACTACCATGTAAAATTTACAGGGTTACAAGGAGAAATGCACAAAACTACAACCATTGTGGGAGAAGTTAACGTATCTCTCTGGGTAACTAATAGAATAAGCAGAGAGAGAAAAAACAAAAAACAAACCAGAAAACCAAGTAAAAATGTAGAGACTTTGAACAGCATGATTAGCAGCCCTGCCTGAACAAGCATATATGGTGCCCAGCAACAGCAGCATACACCTTCTTCTCAGCATATGCAAGACATTTGTTAAAACTGACTATATACTGGATAAAGGAGACGTTTCAACAGATTTCAAAGGATTGAAATCCTACAGAGTAAGTTCTCTGATCACGATTCAAATAAGCTAGAAATTAACAACAAAAAAGGGTATCCTCCTACACTGTTGGTGGGAATATAAATTGATAGAGCCACTATGGAGAACAGTATGGAGGTTCCTTAAAAAACTAAAAATAGAATTACCATATGATCTAACAATCCCACTACTGGGCATATACCCAGAGAAAACCACAATTCAAAAAGATACATGCACCCCAGTGTTCATTGCAGCACTACTTACAGTAGCCAGGTCATGGAAATAACCTAAATGCCCATCGACAGACAAATGGGTAAAGAAGTTGTGGAATGGAATGGAATATTACTCAGCCATAAAAAGGAACGAAATTGGGTCATTTGTAGAGATGTGGATGAATCTAGAGACTGTCATACAGAGTGAAGTAAGTCAGAAAGAGAAAAACAAATATCACATATTAACGCATGTATGTGGAACCTAGAAAACTGGTACAGATGAACCGGTTTGCAGGGCAGAAATTGAGACACAGATGTAGAGAACAAACATATGGACACAAGGGGGGAAAGCAGGGGAGTGGGGTGGTGGAGGGATGAATTGGGAGATTGGGATTGACATGTATGCACTGATGGGTATAAAATGGATGACTAATAAGAACCTGCTGTATAAAAAAATAAAGTAAAATTCAAAAAAAACTAGAAAAATCCCTATGGTTGGAAATAAATACACTTCTAATTAATTCTTGGATCTAATCTAAAATCAGGTAATACTTTGTACTGCATAATAATAAAAATACTGCATATTACTATTTGTGAGATGCAGTTAAACCTAAGGCCTGTTTAGAAGGCAACGTATGGCTTGGTATGCATATGTTAGAATAGAAGAAAGTCTGAATTTCAATGAGCTAAGCATCCCATGTGAGATACTGGAAAAAGACTAGCAAATTTAGCCTAAAAGCATAGAAGAAAAAAAGAGGATAACAGAAATTAATGACATAAAATATAAAAATACAATAAAGAACAATCATATATCCTAAAGCAGATTCTTTAAAGGACAAATGAAATGGATAACCTCTTGGTGAGTCTAAGATTAAGAAAAGAGAAGGCACAAGTAATCAATATCAAAGAAAACATGACATAACTATAAATCTTAAAGGTATTATAAATATAAGGGGATACCATGAATAACATACAAATTGAAAATTATACAAATTTGAAAATTTAGTTGAAATTAACATATTCCTAGTAAATGTAACTTCACAAAAGAAATAGGATATTGTCATCATCCTATAATTATTAAATAAGTTGAATTTGCTACTAAAACCTTTACACAAAGTATACCTTTAGCCCAGATAGCTTCATTGATGAATTCTACAAAACACTTAGAAAAATTCTCGTGTAATTTTTTTTAACTCTTGAGACAGTAGAAAAGGAGGGAACACTTGACATTTTTTATTAGATCAGAATTACCTTGATATCAAATGCTGAGAAGTTTATTACAAGAAATTGATATGATAATTTCTTTGCTTTTCTTTGTAGAATTGCCACCTAAGCACATGTGATAGTTTTCGACTGTGACTGTAACTAATTACAGTGAGTTTAGTGGCTTAAAACAATACAGATTTATTATCTTACAGTTCTATAGGTTAGAAATCCATTACAGGTCTCACTAGCTTACAATCAGTGTGTTAGTGGCCACATTGCTTTCCCGAGCTCTAGGGGAGAAACTGTCTTTTCCAGCTTCTAGAGGCTGTCAGCATTCCTTAGCTCTTGGCCCTGTTCCTGCTGCTCCAAAGCCAGTCAACAACAGCAATAGAATCGTTATCCACTGTGTCATTCTGACCTCCTCTTGTGCCTCCTTCTTCCACTGTTAAGGACCTTTGTGGCTCCAGTGGGCCTACCTAGATAATCAAGGATATTCTCCGTATTTGAAGGGCAGCTGATTAGCAAGTTTAATTCCATCTGCAGCCTTAATTTCCCTTTGCCGTGTAATGTAACATATTCCCAGATTCCAAGGATTAGGACACAGACTTCTTAGGAGGAGGACGTTCTTCTACCCACCACCGCATACATTCTTATCTGATTTATGACACTCGATACAAACGTCCTTGACAAAATTGCTAGCACACCAAGTCTGGCAACATATGAACAGGATAATGTGTAACAATCGAGTTGGGCTTACTCTAGAGATGTAACATTGGTTTACCATTTAAAGACAGTCAATCATTATAACTTACTACATTAACAGAAAAAAGGAGAAATATTATTTGATTGTCTATATTTGATAAAACTCAACTCTATGATTTTAAAAGTTTTTTTCACCTAGCAGAGTCCAGCTGACTGACCATACCAAGTGTTGACAATAGTGTGGAACAGTGGGAACTCACCTATACTGCTGAGGGAAGGTAGAGGTAGAAGACCTTTGGTGAACTGTTTGTTTGACATTATCTAAGTTGAAGATATGCATGTCCGTGACCCAGAAAAATATACAAAACAAGAATCTATTCCTCTGTGATTTATCACAATGCAAACATTCAAGTAACCACTACCGCGGTTAATAAATAGGATACTGCCGGCCCCCAGAAACCTGAGCCCTTTCCTTCTCACTCACCACCCGCTACTTGCTAAACTTATATGATAACCAATTCATTGCTTTTTTTTGGGTAGAACTGCCATCTAAGCACACATCCTTACAACCATGGTACAGTTTTACCTTTTCTTCTGCACTTTCTATGAATGTAAAGATGCAATATGTATTCTGTACTGCCTAGCTTTTTTTTTTTGCTTATAATTTATGCTCACCAGATTCATCCACATTGTTCAAATAAGTGTAGTTTATTCATTTTCATTGATGTACAGTGTTCCATTTTATGGAGAAACATAATTTATCCACTCTACTGTAAATAGAAGTTAGGGCTGTTTTCAATTTTTACCCATACAAATAATGTCTACGGATATTCTTGTATGTCTCCTGGTTCACTTGTGAACACATTACAATTGAGTATATTTTTCTTCTTGTGTATTATATTTGACTGGTTACAGGAACTGGAGTTTTCAGTAGACATGATCAATTCATACTCTGTAAAGTCAACTCAGAAACCATTTAACTGGCATGTTATTAGGGATCAGTGACACAGAAATAGGAAATTCTTGAAAGTCTGATTAACACAGTATCTCCTGGGCAGACCAACATGTGAAGCCATGCGAAAAGGTTCGTCAGCAAAAACAAGGGGTGCTAGAAGCATTAGGCTCGGGATGTCTCTCTGTGTGATGCGGTCTAGCCAACCTCCACGGTCAGCTGCTAAGGCTCTAGGCCCCCTGAATATCATTTGGATAGAAACTGCCATTTCCTATGCATCTGTCGGCTCCACCTGCTTTGCTCGAGCCTCTCCTCTCTCACTCCTTTGATCATTCTTTAG
Source organism: Grampus griseus (assembly GCF_964374135.1). Taxonomy (NCBI): domain Eukaryota; kingdom Metazoa; phylum Chordata; class Mammalia; order Artiodactyla; family Delphinidae; genus Grampus; species Grampus griseus. The sequence goes on along the minus strand of NC_139007.1, from coordinate 56,475,548 downwards.
ATATGTTAATAGGATTATAAATTTGTCCCACTGGCAGGGTCCTGCTGTCCTGAGGTTACTTTGGATCAGCAGACTTCTTGTTGCTGTCATTTTGTAAAGTCCTTTGAGATACCTTTCTGTAATCTTCACAGACTGATAGCATTGGCACATGGAGTTAAGATGTTGAAGGGATGCCCCAAAGAGAGAGATATCCAGCAGTAGACAGAATGCAAGACTGGCATATTAAAATGGAGAGAAATTGAGACTAGAAATCAAGGCTGCATGTCATCTCTACAGAAGTGATGATTTAAATTTTAGAGTAGAATGGCTACAACATGGATTTTCTATCAGTGTCTTTAACTTTTTAAAATCATACTCTTAGTTTGACAGAAAAACAATTTGCCATTTAAAACTTTTATATTTGCGAATGGATTATTCTAATATTGTTACCATGAAATTTTTTGTTGGTTATGGATGTTTTAAAACATTTTTCATTAGCGCTGTCAAATTATAGTGTAAACTGTTTGAAATCACTAAAATTATTTTAGTGTTTAGGGGACTCAGAATTTTACTAGTTCTTTTGAAGGACACTGCCTTGAATATGGGGGGGGGGAAGAACCGAAGGTACACAGAGTATAATTTTAGAATTTTATTTTATTATAAAAGTTGAATTCTGAGTCTACTTTTGGCCCTACTCTACCATTAGTAGTAGTATATCAAAACACAGCTAAAATGTAGATGTATTCAACATTGAACGAGTGAGTTTGAGATCTATGTTTTCATTCACATATTCTCTTATTCTGTAAATCTCCGTTTTATTCTTGAGCAGTGCCATAAAAATCCATATATTATAGACGGTCTCTCAGTAATCACATTCATTCTAGTTCTGTCATCTAGAGCAACACAAAATTCATTCTCTGTTCAATAAACTTTCAAATATTTGGAGTTATGTAATTTGAGCTATAAGAAAATTCAGTGGTCATCCCAACTCTTGCTTTGCAGATGACAGAAGAGTGATGCACTGAGATGATATTTTACCTAAAATCATATTCTCAGGTGGTAGCAGCCAACCGCTGCCAGAACCCCAGCCTCTACAATAGAGGCTGGGCTGTAGTCTGTTACACTGAGGCCATTGTAGCAGACTGAATAAGGTGTTAGGCTTTAAATGTAAGGCAGACCTGCAGAATGGTTTTACCTTCCCCATTGTCAATAATCTTGGGTGAGTATTTCCAGTCTTTGGTTTCTTTGTCTGTAAAATATAATATTACTTACCTCAAATGGTGGTTGTAAAGATTAAATGAGATAATGCACATAAATTATTTAGCACAATGCCTGGTGTATAATACACATTTGGTAAATGCCATTATTATTTTTTTGTTTAATTGAGATATAATTGACGTATAGCATTGTGGAAGTTTAAGGTGTACAGCATAATGACTGCTATTTCTGGATGTTTTTGTCCTTCTGAGGACAAGCATCCCTATTTCCTTCCACATTTTCTCGTATGATCTATTTTGGGAATTTCATACCATCCCAATCCTCTCTAGATGCACATTTTTCTTGAAATGTGATATTAGAGCAAATACAGTTTATTTAGCTCAGGGACAGAGCATGATATATCTGTCTTTAAGTCTTTAAGCTACTGGCAATGATTATAAAATATTTTAGGGCTTCTCTGGTGGCGCAGTGGTTCAGAGTCCGCCTGCCGATGTAGGGGACACAGGTTCGTGCCCCGGTCCGGGAAGATCCCACATGTTGCGGAGCAGCTGGGCCCGTGAGCCATGGCTGCTGAGCCTGCATGTCCAGAGCCTGTGCTCCACAACGGGAGAGGCCACAACAGTGAGAGGCCCACGTACCACAAAAAAAAGAAAAATTTTAGAACAATGAAAATTATAACTCACTTGTAAAATTCTCTGTGGAGTCACCTACATTTCCCAGTGTATGCTTTTCCTTTCTCCACTTGCATTATTCTTTGTCTTCTTTTCATAGTCCTAATAAAGGAAAACAAACACATCATGCTCTGGTTTAAAAAAAAAAAAAAAGAAAGAAAAAGGAAAACATGGAGCCATACAAGTATTAATGTCCTGAGAAATGGAGTAAAAAGAATCAAAGAAAAAAAATTTGTCAAAATTTTTTAGGTCTATTCATGGGTGACCATTAGCCATGATTTTGTCTTTCTCATTCTGGGCAGGGTAATTTCCAGATCTGTCTATCTCATTATTCCCACTACCTTAGTGTCAATATTTTGTTTGATTAGTGGTAAATACTAGTTATATTTTCCAATTATGGCTGTTTTAGATGAATGTGAGATGTGCTTATTAAATAATAATGGTGATTCCTCCTAAAACTTCTAGGTAAAACTTCATCTGAGGATGATGATTTTGTGTGGGTGTTAATTCCATGGGATGTATGGAGTGAATTGTGACTCGTGTATCTTTCCAATTGACTCCAGAATGTAAAACTGCCCTTTGAATTTGCCCCAGAAATTGATGATCATTCTAATTTGATAAACCATGTACATCCTGTAAGTGGGAGTTCACATGCTTCTTCAGAGCATAGAGGCTGAGATGTCTAGTTAGTCACTCTCCTCACCTACAGAATTGTTACTTTGTGTCAGGCCTCTCTTGGAGGCTGGGCATCCAAGACAGAAGAGGAGTTAGTTCACAGATGGACGGGTCTGGAAGTAACTCAGAGCCTCTAAGCAGCCTCACTTGGAATACGCCCGCTCTGTAGTCATTGCTGCTACAGGTTCTGTTCCCAATAACCTGACCTTGAACTTCCTTAGGTGACACGGATGAATATTCTTTATGCTTGTTGTATTCTGTATGCTTGATGTTGTATCATTGTTATTTTCAGAAGCAACATGATGGTAGTAGTTGAGAACTGGACTACTGGTTAGAGAGCAAGTTCCACTTCTGACTACTTGACTGTGCAACATCTGATAAGTTAACTGACCTTTCTGTTCCTGCGCTTCTTTGAAATGAGGGCAATCATACTTCTCTTAGAGGCTGCACAGCCTGGTCTTTAAATATCTGAACTGTGGAGCAAAGTGCGTGGGTTTGAACACCACCAGCTTAATCACTTAAGAGATCTGTGTGGTTTTAGGCAAATTGTTTACCCTTGCATGATGGATAAAAGGGAGATTAAAGAGACCAGTTGTCTCATACCATTATATGAAGATTAAGCACTTTACATATATTAACTAACTTAGAACAGTGTCCGGTACACAGTTATCACTCAAACACTAGCCATTGTTCTTTTCAGTGGTAGTGCCCCTCAGAGACAAAAGAAGATGGTGGATGAGAAAGGGGCTTTGAGCACTGAAGCTTTTGCTTTTATATTGGTATCTGGCCAACTAGATTGTGGGCTCCTTGAGGCCAGGAGCCTGGCTGTGTCTGTGCCACACGGGCACCCAGTACACTGGTGGCCATGAAGAGATGGGTGCGCAGGTGAGAGTTTCCTAAATGGACCAAAGACAAATACCCAACCCTCCTTTTTTCAGACTTTTTTGCTGAAGGGCTGAATGTTTGAAATTTTAATGTAAAATGTATTATTTTTTTCTGAACCCCTGAAATTGCTTTTATTGATGGCTGTCATGGTATTCTCATTTTCCCCTATTTTGACTAATCTCTGATGCTCTTCTTGCCAAATTTATGAAGTATTTATCTGGCTTGTCTCTGCGTAACTTGTGAACTACCAGGAAGGCTTTGTGACTCTCCTTGGTGAGTTGTAGCTCTGCTCCTAAGCCTCAATCCCGCAGTCTCTTCTGTGCAGTGTAAGATCACTCGGACATACCATGGTTGAGAAGAATAATGGAGTAAATGGAAAGAGTATGCATTGATGATGATGAACCAGGTCTGGGTGAGACCTGGTTTTGAATTCGTGGCCGCTTTTTGGTTGTGGAGTCTGAAGCCAGTTAAAATGGTGTTACTGATATTTAGGCCAGTCACATTGTTTGGGGCTGATTAAATGTAATGGTAGGCCTCCCTGGTAGCCCAGTGGTTGAGAGTCTGCCTGCCGATGCAGGGGACACGGGTTCGTGCCCCGGTCCGGGATGATCCCACATGCCGCGGAGCGGCTGGGCCCGTGAGCAATGGCCGCTGAGGCTGCGCGTCCGGAGCCTGTGCTCCGCAACGGGAGAGGCCACAGCAGTGAGAGGCCCGCGTACCGCAAAAAAAAAAAAAAAAAAATGTAATGGTATATATGAAGTACCTAACGCAGTACCTGGGAAAAAATAGACACATTAAATACTATTTCCCTTCTGCTTTAGAAATTAACCTGATGTCACCCAAACTTGCTTTGCTGATGATAAAGAATTCATTTGTTTCCGTTTGTCCTTCTGTGCTTCCAAGCTTCCTGTGCTGCAGAGGGAAGATTTTTGTCTTTTGGCCAGCAGGTGGCAATCACATTAAAGCTAAAAGTTCACCTCATTTTGGTAACTGGTAAGAATGTTGCCTCTTCATATTAATGCTTAATGGAAATGACATGTGGATGGAACACATTTGGCTCTGCAGTCACTCCTGGTGAAGGCATTTTTAATGCGAGGCCCCAGATCTAGAAGAATCATTTTCTTAAGGCTGCTTTTGATTTGAGTACCAGAGTACTACGGTCATACATCTCCTCAGAGGCTTGTCAGAGGAATCATCCGGATTTATGCAATATTGTGTTGAAAATAATGAATCTGTTCACTCGATTTGGCAGTTTAAAAAGCAGAGTAAAAAGCAAAGCCATCAATTGATAAAATAGAGCGGTTGTAAAAAGTCTATTTCATTTTATTTTTAATCTAGTTTTATGTGAATTTTGGGGGGTTTGCCCACTGTGAAATTGTGTGATTTTTAAATAAAGCACACCTTTTGACTAAAAAGACATGAAAAGGTATAAGCAGGATAGAACCCTTTGTAAATCCTGTCTTTGAGTCTTTGTTTTGTTTTACCTGTAAAGTGGGGGTAAAATTGCCATCACATATTGTTGGAAGGATTAAAGTAGAGGATGTATGAAAAGCACTTAGTAGGGTGCGTGGCACACAGTAAGCAAGCATAATAAATGGTACTACTGGGAATTCCCTGGCGGTCCAGTGGTTAGGACTTGGTGCTTTCACTGCAGGGGCCCAGGTTCGATCCCTGGTCAGGGAACTAAGATGCCGCAAACCTCGAAGCGTGGCCAAAAGAAAGGTACTATTTAGATGATTTATGTCATTATCACAGAAGGACTAAAGGTAGAAGGGATCCGAGGCCCCCTGTGATCTAACTAACCTTTTCTTTATACGGTGAGGAAACTGAGGCATAGAAAAGGTACCATGCACAAAGTCACAGAGATAATTAGCATTAACATCAGTTCTGGAAACCAGATCTCCTGAAGGCATTGTTTTTAACACTGATCGCTAGGTGAGTCATTAGCTCGTTCCGGCTGGACATGGATGCTGTAGAGAATGGCTGTCTAGGATTAGTTACTTCTTTTCTAGGGATTGTGGGCAGGGTAGTGGGCATGGCAGATGCTGCGATGGACTGCCTTTAGAAGAGAGGTCATGATCAAAGCACCGTCATGTGATACATGCGGCTGCTATCCTTTGAGATAAAGTCGACTCTAAACAGTAAGATAAACCCCTAATACCAGCTTCCTTTTCCAAAGCAAGTCCCTGCTGTGCCCGCTTTCTCTCAACAGGAAGACCAGACGTACTGGCCATTGTCTTTGAGGCATGTTCAGCATCCTGGGATTGTCAGGAATGGCTAAGTGTCACCACCACCACCTGTGTTCCAGGAAAAAGAGTTAGGAACACTAGTGGCTAAAGCTGCTATCCTGTGGCTCCCCTTAATGATTTGCAGTTTCCTGTAAAAGGGGCAAAACACCTGCCCCCTTATTTAGCTTGCTGCTCGCCACTCTTAGCCATCTAGTATCTCTAGAGGTCAGGGATTTGGGGACACTGTGCCTTGAATCAGTTGGTAGCTGTCACCATCGTATCTGTATAACCTGCCAATGTGGGAAGTGTGATCCGTCACACTGTCAGGGAAGTTCACGACATGATGTACCCTAGACCAATCGTGTCGGGGCTGGAGGGAGCACAGAGGTCCCCATGTGCCATGCAGCCCTTCGTTTTCTAAATCAGAAAATTCGGCAGGACTTCGCTGGGCTGTCACATCCAGAACGACTGCAGTTGTTTCTCCTTCCGTTTTTTTCCCCCACCAGTCCTTATACCTGGCAAAGATAATACTTTGGGCATCTTAATTCTAGCTGGAGATGTTCAAAACCCAACCAAAACATAAATGATGGTGTTTCAGAGCTGGCAGTAAGGGACTTAAGTACTCTGTCATGCGCTTGTACATATTCTGTAGTGGACTTGTTTCTTCCTTTTCCCTGACGCTTTTCCCATTTCAGGGCTGTCCCTCAGGTTTTTGTTAAACTGACAGAGCTTGGATTTACCACATTTCCTGAGACTATTCACATCAAAAATCACACCAAGACCACAGGGGAACAAGTAAAAGAAAATCTGAAACCCCTGGGATGTTACAGTTATAAGTAGAAGAGAGATTTGGGTGGGTAGCATACAGTTACCTTCTCAGAGATGCTCAACTCTGAATACCAGATGGATTGCTGCCCAGGATCCCTATAGACCTGAGGAAAGGATCCTGACTCGTGTAGTGTTTCTAGGCCAGATTCATGAGGCAAGAATGCATGAAGGATGTTTCTGGCTCGGGAATAATTTGCAATAGCTAAGTTAACATCTCTAATGTCTAGGCTTTACAAAGCAAAGGTCTTCTAAAATTAGATACTTGTAATTTATAATTAGGCTTAATTATAGTTGTTGATTAGTGAAGCCAGTGGTAGTTGAGTGCTGTGGGGGAATTACAGGCTTTGTGCTCTTCTCTTGATGTGTTTTTCTTACGTATCCTGTTGCTCAGTAAGATAAAGACAGATTGAGACTGTTGACAAATTAGTCAATTCTAGTATGATAGTGATTCTGGTTTCTTTAGGAAAGGGGAGGTGGAAGAACAGAGTGAAAATGGTTATTTTTCCTTCGTATTTCAGAATGCATCGTTGACACTGCTTCACAGGTGATATAGGGTTGTATTAACAATGATTGATTCAATAGAATAGCTTATTCTCACCACAGCATTTATCTTATCAGCCAAGAAACTGTTCTAGCAGGGATCCAGGTCTACTGCATTTCTCAATTATGCTGTTCTCAGGGTTTGCACTGACCCATCCATCCTCATCTGTGGGGAAGCAGGACTCTTGAGGCTTTTGTGTCCTGAGCCAGACCAGTGGCTTTGACATGGGTACTTCGGCATATTCAGTCAATAAATACTAATGAGTGACTGTGTCCAGACATTATATTGAAAGTATAGAGATGGTTAGAACTTTTTGCCCTCAAGGACCATATAATCTTATAGAGTCTTCGTGTGTGTTGCGTGTGTGCGTGTGTGTGTGTGTGTGTGTTGGGAGTGAGGGGGAAGGGGGAGTTACCAGAAATAACTTCAGTATAACAGGATGAGAGTTAGAATAGAGGACCAAGCATATTCTATGGGAACATGTTATTGGTGAAATTATCACATGTTGAAGTGTTGTTCATACTTCAGTAATTCAGCCTTTCTTTAGAATGTCCAAGGGAGATCTAAGTTACTGCCTAGAACTTCCTTGTGAGAAATAAAGGCTTTCACTCTTTAAAATGCTTGGCAAGTATGTGTCTTAATGGTACACATTTAACTAAAATGCCTGGAAAAAACAGCCTCAAATCCCTCTTATAGTGGGACAGGGTGCAGAGAGAAAAGGAAAGTAAGCAAGTAGGGCAAATGCTTGCTACGTAGCTGACTGATCCGGGGGATTTAGTTATTGGCACCAAGTATTATCTCACGGTAAGAGTAAGTCACCTTTGGAACAATCCTTTGTTATGAACCTAGAATTCATTATAATAAGATTCCAATGACTATATTATAACTTTAACACATACAAAGGCTGAGAAATATTAGTAGCTTAACTTTTCCCTGGAAAGAATAAGACTTGCTCACTACAGAGGGAATGTGTACAGCACTTGTATGATGAAATATGGGACCATGGTATTTCTCTTTCCAATGAAAATAAATGTGAGGGCGTCTTGTCTATTTAATTGTAAGACATACTAGTGTTCAGAGTACTGTAGCTCTGGTACTATGCTCAGCTGCTAGTAACTTGTGCTCCAGGTTTCCGTTAATGACACAACAATGCTCAAACTGACACAACACAAATCTGCTTGAGATTGGAACTTCTAACTGCACCATGATATTCCTTTTGACAGATGCCATGAGCAATATGCCTTAGTATAAAAAGACTGTATGATTGATTTAAAGTCAGGAGACATGGGTTCAAATGTGAACCCTTCTGGTTCTCTCTCTTATAAATTCCTTACTCTTTCTAACTAATCTTTCAGTTTCCTCATTTGTCAAACAGAGGCAAAGAAATGAGGATTAATTGAAAAGGAGTAAAATAGCACAGAGCAGCATATAATTGGCATTTAATAAATGCATTTTTTTTTCAGCTGGGGGAATCTAAGAATTTGCGCCCACTAGCTTTTTGTAAGTTGCTTATTTCATTCTTATTTAGCAATTTATTACCATCAACTACTACAGTGCCTGGCACTAGTAAGTGCATGGCAAAAGTATTTGCCGAATGAATAAACTGATGAGTATCCAATGAACATAGTCTCACAGAAAAATAAACCAATGAACTGGCAATAATTATGCCATGAGTGATCTTTTTTTTCTTTTTCATCCCCACCCCACCGGGGTTTTCCCCCCTTGGTGTCCATATGCTTGTTCTCTACATCTGTGTCTCAACTTCTGCCCTGCAAACCGGTTCATCTGTACCATTTTTCTAGGTTCCACATACATGCGTTAATATACGATATTTGTTTTTCTCTTTCTGACTTACTTCACTCTGTATGACAGTCTCTAGATCCATCCACATCTCAACAAATGACCCAATTTCGTTCCTTTTTAAGGTTGAGTAATATTCCATCGTATATATGTACCACATCTTTATCCATTCATCTGTCGATGGGCATGTAGGTTGCTTCCATGACCTGTCTATTGTAAATAATGCTGCAATGAACATTGGGGTGCATGTGTCTTTTTAAATTATGGTTTTCTCTGGGTATATGCCCAGTAGTGGGATTGCTGGGTCATATGGTAATTCTATTTTTAGTTTTTTAAGGAAACTCCATAGTGTTCTCCATAGTGGCTGTATCAATTTACATTCCCACCAACAGTGTAAGAGGGTTCCCTTTTCTCCACAACCTCTCCAGTATCTGTTGTTTGTAGATTTTCTGATGATGCCCATTCTAACTGGTGTGAGGTGATACCTCATTGGAGTTTTGATTTGCATTTTCTCTAATAATTAGTGATGCTGAGCAGCTTTTCATGTGCTTCTTGGCCATCTGTATATCTTCTTTGGAAAAATGTCTGTTTAGGTCTTCTGCCCATTTTTGGATTGGGTTGTTTGTTTCTTTAATATTGAGCTGCATGAGCTGTTTATATGTTTTGGAGATTAATCATTTGTCTGTTGATTTGTTTGCAAATATTTTCTCCAATTCTGAGGGCTGTCTTTTCATCTTGTTTATGGTTTCCTTTGCTGTGCAAAAGCTTTGAAGTTTCATTAGGTCCCATTTTTTTATTTTTGTTTTTATTTCCATTACTCTAGGAGGTGGATCCAAAAAGATCTTGCTGTGATTTATGTCAAAGAGTGTTCTTCCTATGTTTTCCTCTAAGAGTTTTATAGTGTCTGGTCTTACATTTAGGTCTTGAATCTATTTTGAGTTTATTTTTGTGTATGGTGTTAGGGAGTGTTCTAATTTCATTCTTTTACATGTAGCTGTCCAGTTTTCCCAGCATCACTTATTGAAGAGACTGTCTTTTCTCCATTGTATATCTTTGCCTCCTTTGTCATAGATTAGTTGACCATAGTTGCGTGAGTTTATCTCTGGGCTTTCTATCTTGTTCCACTGATACATGTTTCTGTTTTTGTGCCAGTACCATATTGTCTTGATCACTGTAGCTTTGCAGTATAGTCTGAAGTCAAGGAGTCTGATTCCTCCAGCTCCATTTTTCATTCTCAAGACTGCTTTGGCTATTCGAGGTCTTTTGTTTCTCCATACAAATCTTAAGATGATTTGTTCTAATTCTGTAAAAAAATGCCATTGGTAATTTGATAGGGATTGCGTTGAATCTGTAGGTTACTTTGGGTAGTATAGTCATTTTCACAATATTGATTCTTCCAACCCAAGAACATGGTATATCTCTCCATCTGTTTGTATCATCTTTAATTTCTTTCATCCGTGTCTTATAGTTTTCTGCATACAGGTCTTTTGTCTCCCTAGGTAGGTTTATTCCTAGGTATGTTATTCTTTTTGTTGCAATGGTAAATGGGAGTGTTTCCATAATGTCTCTTTCAGATTTTTCATCATTAGTTTATAGGAATGCAAGAGATTTCTGTGCATTAATTTTGTATCCTGCAACTTTACCAAATTCATTGATTACCTCTAGTAGTTTTCTGGTGGCATTCTTAGGATTCTGTATGTATAGTATCATGTCATCTGTAAACAGTGACAGTTTTACTTCTTTTCCAATTTTTATTCCTTTTATTTCTTTTTCTTCACTGATTGCGATGGCTAGGACTTCCAAAAGTATGTTGAATAATAGTGGTGAGAGTGGACATCCTTGTCTCGTTCCTGATCTTAGAGGAAATGCTTTCAGTTTTTCACCTTTGAGAAGGAAGATTGCTGTGATTTGTCATATATGGCCTTTATTATGTTGAGGTAGCTTCCCTCTATGCCCACTTTATGCAGAGTTTTTATCATAAATGGGTGTTGAATTTTGTCAAAAGCTTTTTCTGCATCTATTGAGATGATCATATGGTTTTTATTCTTCAGTTTGTTAATATGGTGTATCACATTGATTGATTTGCATATATTGAAGAATCCTTGCATCCCTGGGATAAATCCCACTTGATCATGGTGTATGATCCTTTTAATGTGTTGTTGGATTCTGTTTGGTAGTATTTTGTTGAGGATTTTTGCATCTATATTCATCAGTGATATTGGTCTGTAATTTTCTTTTTCTGTAGTATCTTTGTCTGGTTTTGGCATCAGGGTGATGGTGGCCTTATAGAATGAGTTTGGAAGTGTTCCTTCCTCTGCAGTTTTTTGGAAGAGTTTGAGAAGGATGGGTGTTAGCTCTTCTCTAAGTGTTTGATAGAATTCACCTGTGAAGCCACCTCGTCCTGGACTTCTGTTTGTTGGAAGATTTTTAATCACAGTTTCAATTTCATTACTTGTGATTGGTCTGTTCATCTTTTCTGTTTCTTCCTGGTTAAGTCTTGGAAGGTTATACCTTTCTAAGAATTTGTCCATATCTTCCAGGTTGTGCATTTTATTGGTATACAGTTGCTTGTAGTAGTCTCTTAGGATGCTTTGTATTTTTGCATGTCTGCTGTAACTTCTCCTTTTTCATTTCTAATTTTATTGATTTGAGTCCTCTCCCTCTTTTTCTTGATGAGTCTGGCTAATGGTTTATCAATTTTGTTTATTTTCTCAAAGGACCAGCTTTTCGTTTTGTTGATCTTTGCTATTGTTTTCTTTGTCTCTATTTCATTTATTTCTGCTGTGATCTTTATGATTTCTTTCCTTCTGCTAACTTTGGGTTTTGTTTGTTCTTCTTTCTCTAGTTCCTTTAGGTGTAAGGTTAGATTGTTTATTTGAGATTTTTCTTGTTTCTTGAGGTAGGCTTATATAGCTATAAACTTCCCTCTTAGAACTGCTTTTGCTGCATCCCATAGGTTTTGGATCATCGTGTTTTCATTGTCATTTGTCTCTAGGTATTTTTTGATTTCCTCTTTGATTTCTTCAGTGATCTCTTGGTTATTTAGTAACGTATTGTTTAGCGTCCATGTATTTGTGTTTTTTATGTTTTTTTCCCTGTCATTCATTTCTAATCTCGTAGTGTTGTCCTCAGAAAAGATGTTTGATATGATTTCAATTTTCTTAAATTTACAGAGGCTTGATTTGTGACCCAAGATGTGATCTATCCTGGAGCATGTTGCGTGTGCACTTGAGAAGAAAGTGTAATCTGCTGTTTTTGGATGGAATGTCCTATAAATATCAATTAAATCTATCTGGTCTATTGTGTCATTGAAAGCTTCTGTTTCCTTATTTATTTTCATTTAGGATCATCTGTCCATTGGTGTAAGTGAGGTGTTAAAGTCCCCCACTATTATTGTGCTGCTGTCGATTTCCTCTTTTATAGCTGTTAGCAGTTTCCTTATGTATTGAGGTGCTCCTATGTTGGGTGCATAAATATTTATAATTGTTATATCTTCTTCTTGGATTGATCCCTTGATCATTATGTAGTATCCTTCCTTGTCTCTTATAACCTTCTTTATTTGAAAGTCTATTTTATCTGATATGAGTATAGCTACTCCAGCTTTCTTTTGATTTCCATTTGCATGGAAAATCTTTTTCCAACCCCTCACTTTCAGTCTGTATGTGTCCCTTGGTCTGAAGTGGGTCACTTGTAGACAGCATATATATGGGTCTTGTTTTTGTATCCATTCAGCAAGCCTGTGTCTTTTGGTTGGAGCATTTAATCCATTCATGTTTAAGGTAATTATTGATATGTATGTTCCTATGACCATTTTCTTAATTGTTTTGGGTTTGTTTTTGTAGATCCTTTTCTTCTCTTGTGATTCCCACTTAGAGAAGTTCCTGTAGCATTTGTTGTTGAGCTGGTTTGGTGGTGCTGAATTCTCTTAGCTTTTGATTTCTCCTTGGGTTTCTCCTTGGATTTATCCTGTATGGGACTCACCGCGCTTCCTGGACTTGGGTGGCTATTTCCTTTCCCATGTTAGGGAAGTTTTTGACTATAATCTCTTCATATATTTTGTCTGGTCCTTTCTCTCTCTCTTCTCTTTCTGGGACCCCTACAATGCGAATGTTGTTGTGTTTAATGTTGTCCTAGAGTTCTTTTAGGCTGTCTTCATTTCTTTTCTTTCTTTTTTCTTTATCCTGTTCCGCAGTAGTGAATTCCACCATTCTGTCTTCCAGGTCACTTATCCGTTTTTCTTCCTCAGTTATTCTGCTATTGATTCCTTCTAGTGTAGTTTTCATTTCAGTTATTGTATTGTTCATCTGTGTTTGTTTGTTCTTTAATTCTTCTAGGTCTTTGTTAAACATTTCTTGCATATTCTCGATCCTTGCCTCCATTCTTTTTCTGAGGTCCTGGATCATCTTCACTATCATTATTCTGAATTCTTTTTCTGGAAGGTTGCCTATCTCCACTTCATTTAGTTGTTTTTCTGAGGTTTTATCTTGTTCCTTCATCTGGTACATAGCCCTCTGCCTTTTCATCTTGTCTGTCTTTCTGTTAATGTGGTTTTTTCCCCACAGGCTGCAAGATTGTGCCATGAGTGATCTTTTAGGGCCAATCTAGTGACCCTCACATTAATTCAGGAAGTGAATAGTTAAGAGAGAATTTTGCAACTATCACAAGGTAGTTAGATTAAAAAAAAAAAATGAAATCTTGCCATTTGCAGCAACATGGATGAACCTGGAGGGTGTTATGCTAAGTGAAATAAGTCAGCCAGAGAAACACCAATACTGTATGTTATCATTTTTATGACAACATCTAAAAAACAAAACAACAAATAAAATGAAACAGAAATAGGCTCACAGATACAGAGAACAAAATAGTGGTTGCCAGAAGAGAGAGGGGGTCGAGGGAGGGGTGATAAAATAGGTGAAGGGGATTAAGAGGAACAAACTATTAGTTATAAAATAGGTGAGTCACAAGGTTGTAATGTACAGCACGGGAAATATAGCCAATATTTTATCATAACTTTGGTGTGTAATCTATCAAAATATTGAATCACTATGTTGTATACCTGAAACTAATATAATATTGTAAGTCAACTGTACTTCAATTAAAAAAATGTAGTTAGGAATTTTCTTCTTATATTAATTAATTTAAAGTTTGCTGTATCAATTAACAGGACAGGTTATTGGCTTTGGTGTTAAGGAAGAAATGACTGTGTTTCTACCCGAAATCTGTCAGGCTACAATAAGTTCACTAGCTGGTATGAAACAGAAATCTGAAAGGAAGTAAACCATGTCCAGGACTTCCCTGGTGGTCCAGTGGTTAGCACTCAGTGCTTTCACTGCGGTGGCCTGGGTTCAGTCCCTGGTTGGGGAACTAAGTTTTGCAAGCTGCACAGTGCAGCCAAAAAAAAAAAAAAAAGTACACCATGTCCTTGCCAGATTACCCAGGGCACATCAGGTGGTTGCCAGGGCTTCCCTGGGGGTTCATGCACACTCCTAGAGAACAGGGAACCTTGTTCCAACAGGACTGACTCAGTGACAATGCTGGGGTGTGGGTCAACCAAAAGACGATCCCAAAGCCTTTCCAGGAGCCCAAAAACCAAACCAGGAACGTGATAGGTGTAGGAGGTGACATGCAAGGTCTGGAAGACTCCAGGGCAGCCTGGGGCAGGTTCCAATTAAGCCATGCCCCATTGCAAGGACTTCTGTGCCACTCTGAAAGGCCACAAGTCTTCTTTTTAAAGATGAAGAAGGATAAACAGATAACTCCGACTCTAGATTTCTTTATTTGGTTTTCATATTAAAGTTGGGAGTTTTGCATTGGAAGTCAGTCATTTGAAAGAGAGACAAGAGGTAACCACTGCAACTAACCAGCCTTTGTGTTCTGCAGAAGAGACTGAGGACTTGTCTCTGGAAGAACTGACTACTCCCTGCTTTGTGTTGCCTCCTGCCTTTGCAGTCTTCTGTCCTCATACCCAGAGCACTTACTTGATTGATATTTTTGTTGTTGTTGTTAACATTGATATTTTCTGGTAGCATGTTTGGTGACTTGATTGTTAGTTTTTGATAACATGGTCTTGAGAGTTGAGGCAGTGTTAAGCACATAGTAGTTAAATAAATATGTAATTTATTGACTGAATAATTGTATCAGTATCAAAGTTTTGTAATACTTGGCAAATCTTAAAAGAATCAAATTTGTGACCTTTTTGATGTAATTAAAAAAATAGTTCTATGAAATTGGGTCATTTGTAAAGATGTGGATGGACCTAGAGACTGTCATACAGAGTGAAGTAAGCCAGAAAGAGAAAAACAAATATCGTATATTATGTGGAATCTAGAAAAATGGTACAGATGAACTGGTTTACAAGGCAGAAATAGACACACAGATGTAGAGAACAAACATATGGACACCAAGGGGGGAAAGTGGGCCGGGGGCAGGGGGTCGGTGGTGGGGGGCAGTGGGTGGATTAAAAAAGAAAAAGGAAAAATGGTTCTACTTGGTCGTTCTATTTCTGTACTTTATTCTAAGCTGTATATTTGTTTCATTTCATTCACATTTGAACATCTGTGAAATTCTGATGCAACTTACAATTGGTGGTTTTCATAATATTATTGGCAGTATTTTTCTTTACTAGTGTTTTGCAAACTAATGAATGATGAATCTAAAAAGGAATATATTTCTTAGATTCGCTAAACTATAAAAATAATATATAAACGCATCTTAATAATGCATGTGCTGCCATATGCTCAAGATAGAATAATGGAAAAATGGGAAGAGCATGGATTTTACGTCACAGGAATTTTGTGAATCCTGGCTTTGCCTTTTTTAAAAATCTGAGCAGAGTTTGTCCTGACATTAATCTTTGAGTTGCAGTGTTCTCAGCTGTGCGATGGGAGTAATGCATTCATATTAGGGTTCTGTGCTAAATATATATTCAATGAGCAAATTCAGCAAATTCTTCCTTTTTTCTCTCAACCTCCTCCACCAGCTTGTTTGTGCTTTAGAACATCCCTGTCAGGTAGGAACACGTAACTTCCATTTAACTGGTTCAGAGACACAGGCTTAGCAGCATGAGTGAGTTAAAAGAAGGACCTCCCTGGAGCCTTTAATTTCCCACTATCCCTCAGTGCTCCATCAGACTTCTCACAGGTGACTATCCACATAGGTGAGAGCTTAGCCACTTTTTTGATAAATTTCCTTAGACAGCCTGTGTAACAGTTTTACACAATACCTTAATAACAATATCACACACTACTTCCTTTTTGGAAAGGATTTTACCTCTTGCCCTCATCCTGTAAACAAGGATGGGCCTCTATTTAAAGAAGAGGAAAAGGAAGAGGGAAGAGGATATTATATCACCTGGCCGAGCAATTTTTGAGCCAGATGTTTTCCTCATCTCATTGTTCACAGAAAATTGGTTCAAGGTGGTATAAACCACATATGCAAAAATTCGGATTCATAAATCAATTCACAGTATTCTTTGTTTGGATAGAGCAAACCTATGAGGATAGATTGAAATTAAAGATCAGTAATAGAACCTCAGGGCTTGGTGCAAAACCCAAAGCAAGTTATCAGGACTATACTATGATAGACCAATAGACTAATAGCCAATGGATATTAGACCTTCAGGCCTTAAAGATCCAGGGTGGAATCACTGGTAGGTGCTGTGGAAATTGCTTTTATATTTTCTCAGTTTGGTCTGAAAATATTCAATTATAAGATTTTTTTTTAGCCTCAGCATTTCCTTTTCTATTTGGTAATCACATTTTTAATTACACTGCAAATGGATCAAAGAACAAGGAAATTGACTTAGTTCAGTAATCAAATGTTATCAAACCAAAATGAAAAGAAAGTTGTGAGTGCCTTTTGTTTGAAATTGCAGTCAGGTTTCTGAGTGAGCCTAGCCTGCTTCCAGACTCTACCAAGGGCTAGCTCTGTGACTTGGGACACAGCTCAGATACATCTTAAACCTTTAGTGCCCCTGTGTATAAGATGGCAGATTAAGAGAGAACTTTTTTTTTTTTTTTTTTTTTGCGGTACGCGGGCCTCTCACTGTTGTGGCCTCTCCCGTTGCGGAGCACAGGCTCCAGACGCGCAGGCTCAGCGGCCATGGCTCATGCGCCCAGCCGCTCCGCGGCATGTGGAATCTTCCCGGACCGGGGCACGAACCTGTGTCCCCTGCATCGGCAGGTGGACTCTCAACCACTGCGCCACCAGGGAAGCCCAAGAGAGAACATATTTGAAAGGGCCTAACAAGTACCTGAAACTTGATAGTTGCTCAGAAAAGTCACCTTTCCCATCTTTCTTCTTCTCTTCCTTTTTAATCCCTCACTCTTGATTGAAAACTTTCATTGTCTGAAACAGTTTTGAAGGTTAACGGATCTAAGTGGACTCCCATTGTGGAAGTTGAGCATCCTTGAGAAATGGGTAAATGCTGCTACTCACCAATGAGGCAGGCACAAGAAAAACCCTTTGGGTAACCAGGGGAGAGTGGGAGAGCTGGCTAGAGACCCAAAGCTTTCCCTCACCTCCCAGCTGCCACCAGGTACTTCATCATCACATGTTGCCCGAGGCCTTCCTGCTGTGGGGACATGCCAGAGCTGTCCTCTAAACAACTTTGTTTTTAACCATTTGTATCTAACATCTAGTCTCCATTCATCTAGATTAGCACCCATAGGGTAATTTGGGACCCCTTCCTCTTCCACTCCCACTTCCACGTATCCACTGGTTCCTGATTCTGCTGCTGCAGTATCTGTGCATTGCCACTGCTAGAGGTGGCACGGATTAAGAAGGAAGATGAAGAACAGATAGGTCTGCCGCTGCTGTAATACTACAGCACCCTCCTAACTGATAAGCTCTACTATGATGGCCTAGTGGGTCTCTCTCTCCATCTTTTTCCTCCCATCCCTGCTATTTACAGCTACCATAATGTTCTTCCTTCTAGTATAGGTGATTTCGATACTCTCAGTAAACTTTGATTAATCCCCACTGCCTATGGGATGTAGACTAACTAGTTACAAGGTACTGGAAGTCCCTAAACATCTGGTGGGATTTATATATTTTTATGTTTAATCTTCCTATCCTGTCTCCCTTTTCCCATTTGCATTCTTCACAGCACTTGGGCTGTGAACACACCTTGACTTTGTACAAGCAGTCATCCAGGACCTGTGCCTTCGCCTCTTTTGTTCTATCTCCTTGTAAAAAGCCATGTTTTAACCCACCCTAATTCAAGACCTAATGGGTTGTTATTACTTGATGTGTGTTTAATACTATTTTCTTTGATTGTAAAGTAATCAATGTTTAATACAGAAAGCTTGGGGGAAAATGTGCACATTAATTGTGCCCTCTTCTTTGAAACCTTAATAGATCTTGGAATTATTTACCTCCTGTGAGTTGTTCCCTTAGCATTTGGGTATGCTTTATTTTTGCATTTACTATACAGTACACGTTTGTCCATCCTAGCTAAAAATGAACTCCTGGGGGCTGGGTTGTGTCTGACTCATTTATACCTCTCTTAGGTTATCTATTTGAAGGCAGCCAGTGTCTATGCAGTATAACCCCACATGTGACTTTAGTGGTGAAACCATGGGCTGTTGGAGAATTGTATTTCTTTTAGAGGCAGGCCTGCTAGTCTTCTTCAAAGTTCCCCAGCAGGCCATTGCTGGTGTCTAGTACCTGCTCTTGGGACATTTGAGGAGTCTCTGTTGGGCTCATTTTGTGCCTCTAGTTCACATGGAGGTGGTAGAATGTCTGCTCTGGACTAAAACCTTTGAAAAAGTCTTTTTAAGTGTTTGATGGTACCTCTATCAAGTTTCTTTTTATTATCCTCTAATATATGAATGCTTATAACAGACTGCATGGCAGTCTCTCTTGAAAGAAGACAAATCCTAGAGGGCTCTAACCATTTCGCTTTGTTTTCTCTAAGTGTTTACTTGTTCACCACAGCTTTATTTTGATGATCTTTGCAAGTATTACTTTTTTTTTTTTTTGCGGTACGCGGGCCTCTCACTGTTGTGGCCTCTCCCGTTGCGGAGCACAGGCTCCGGACGCGCAGGCTCAGCGGCCATGGCTCACGGGCCCAGCCGCTCCGCGGCATGTGGGATCTTTTCGGACTGGGGCACGAACCTGTGTCCCCTGCATCGGCAGGCGGACTCTCAACCACTGCGCCACCAGGGAAGCCCCCCAAGTATTACTTTTGAGAGGGGCAGACTTGCAGTAAGGAGAATTCTGATACATGTCTCATTTTTGTTACCAAAGTGTGACTCTGTTGCCTTGACTTGAATGCTTGATAACTTACAGTGGTAGAAATTTCAAGAACATCAGAGAGTGTGATTTAAACTCAAGTCTTAGAAGGTTATATTCAGCTTCTGGAAAAAAAAGAATTCTGTTTAAGAGGAAGAAGCAGTGTGATATAGGGTGTGTTAGAAAGAATAACCTACCTTTGTCACACTCTCTTCCTGCTTTTCTTCTGGCATGCCAATTTGTGGTAAAAGCTGTTTTTCATGAATATATGCAGTCTACAGTGTTTGTGGGCATTTGATGTATATGTAAAATGTATTGTGACATACTTGGAAGGATGATGACTGGAGGGAATTTTATTATATTTATTGTTACTTATTAATCCATACCTGCAGGAATGTGACATATCTAATATTAAACATATAATTTCACTATCGGGAAAGAAAGAATATGTATCTTACATACTTTTTTTTTTTCTTCTTTCTCTTCTTACATACTTTTACAGAAAAATACATAAATGAAATATAGTTAGCAGGAAGACAGGTTGATGACGGAAAATAATGTATTTTGTACTTTATGTAGTGGAATTCCAATTTTTTCACTATTTCAATTGTAGAGAACCTTCTGGATTTTGGGGGGTGGGCAGGTGGGATAGGAATTTTAAAGACATTATTTAGGAGTGATTCACAAGAACCAGATGTCAGTTCTTACAATCGAGACGTTTTGATTGAGCAGGGAACTGTGTCTGAGGCAGTGTCTGAACTTGAGCAGTTTATACTGTAAGAAAGTATATATTCTGGTGGCAGGATATGGCATTTTCCTCAATTGTTAGAGCCCTGAGTCTGTAATCATCTGCCTGACAGCTTTTGCCTAACCTTTTGTTCCATAGCAGCTGCTTTTATAACAGAAGTAGTTTGTAGTAGCTATATATAACCTCTGGACAACCTCAACACTGTAATTTTGAGTCTGTTTTAAAATTTCAGAAAGCCCAAATCCCCATGATTATAGCTATGTTCTTTGAGCCTTTGTAACAAGTCAGCTAGCCAAATTATTAAATAGAATGAAGGCAAATAACTCTCTTAGATATTTTCAGAGCATGTTTCAGGTGCACAAACCATTTGGGGCTAGGATGTTATGTGAGTAGCGCTTTCTCAATTAGCATTTGGATGAAAATCATTTATAGTAATGTCTAGAGCAATGGTTCTTCATCTTTTTTGGAGGCATATTGAGAATTCTGGAGGCATATGGACTCTGGTTCCAAAAAAAAAAAATCAGTATACACAATTATACTACAGTTGTTTTAAATAATTTACTTATTTCATTGGAAATTTATTCTTTCACAGCGAAGTAAATTTCCAATGAAATAAGCAAATTATAACCAACAAAGAAAATTCATTAAACCCAATGCAGTCAGTATATTATACCATAATTTTGCAGAGACAGAATGCTTTATTTCAATGATTCTAGATTGCATTAAGTGTAAAACAAATCAAGTTAATAGTTTTTTTTCTTTTTTTGGAAATAAATGTCTTGTTACCATATAAAAAGTCTGATTTCAAGGTAATACTAATTTTAAAAATGTTAAAATCTGTTTCTTAAAATTGAGGGAATATGGTCTAAACTTTTTTTAACCAGGAACTATGACTCACTTATTTGGAAAAAAAATTAATGGTTATTTCCAAAAAGCAAAAACAAAATCGCAACTGGTCAAACAAGAAACAAAGCAAATTCTTCCCAAAATAAATTTTAATAAAAAGACTGCTTTTCTACAAAGTAATGCACATAATTTCTTTTATATATAATTCCTTTGATTTTATTTTGATAACAATTCCTGAAAACTCTGGTTCTCAAAGGCATGTGGTAGCAGCATAGAAAATTAGAATTCATATAACTTGCTTTGCTGGACACAGGCCTGTGTCAAGACAGGCCTATCAAGAATCCTCTGAGACCCTGAGTTGGAGTCGTGTTAGGAAGTCAAGAATCGTTAACTCTGATTCATCTGAGTAGAAGTAACTTGAAAAAGAGTTCTCCTGAGATTTTTGCTTGTAGAGAAATTGAGAAGTTGTTGTCCTTCTCTATATCAGCATTCAGTTATGGCATTCAAAAATTTGTCTAGTATTTCAATTTCTGACTGTGGACATGGTGCCTACTTGTCCAAAACAGCTCTGCTTGTTCTACAGCTTTAAAAATGAAAATATTTGCTCATTCCACTGACCAGAAGTAATTACTTTTAAATGAGCCAAACTCCCTGATTAAATTCCTCTATGAGATTATCCTGAGGGTTTTCCTTTTCTCTTAAAACAAAACAAAACAAAGAAAAACTTCCCCATGAAATACAGTCAAACATGTCTAGACATTGTGTGGAAAACTAGTGAAGCCCTGTGTAATCTAAAGGATGGTAATATTTTTCTGTTATTTCTTGACACCCCCCTTTGAAAGGTTAGTGGGCAATGTCCACGCTCTGGTGATGTGGACAATTTACATGGTTCTAGAAATTTTTTGCCACCATTGTGTGCACATGTAGAGAGCAGTAATCCATATTGACATATGAATCTAATTTCTTCACCCCAGAAAGCAAAACCAGGGGTGTTGCCCAACATTCTATGTGCTCCTTCTGTAAACTAATCAATAGGACATTTTTTTCCAGTAAAATTATGCTTTACCATTTTTGGAGATATTTCTAACCTTAGAAATTTCCCAAAGGGCTTACAAAATAGAAAATTCTTCTCTGATAGCATCTGTGCAGTTTTAGCTAGTATTTTGGTCAATAAAGAGAATATAACTACTCCAGGACCTACTCTAAAACTTTAAGAAATAAAATTAAAACTTAGTAATTTTAGTTAAAATAAAAACTAAAACTTCAATAGAACTATAGTGCTTTCCTTAGATATTCAGCTTCCCCAAGTCTTCCCCAATCATTAGGACTTCTTTTACTTGACAAGGAGATAAACATTCTTTGTAATCTACTTCAGGACAAAGCTTTTGTACTGGAGCAAGTCTAAGTACTGCTATACTTCTAGATATTTCAAATTGAGTCTTGTTAATAAGCAAAATACTACCTTTCCAGAGTGTACCTACCTCCAGAATACACTTCACTCTTCTTGACTTGGTGCTCCTAAATGCAAGTGTTTGCAACACGGGTCCCATTGTATTCAGCAATGAAGAGAAAACCAAAGGAAAGTTTAGGGTCATTGCTTTTACTTATCGTGGCTAATTTCCAATTGAGGCTAGTTTTGACGTGAGGTTGGATTCACCATGAAGCTAAATGAAGTTAAACCTCCAGTCTTGCCCTTGCAAACCCCCTTCCAAAGCCCCGTGTCTAAGAAATTCTATAACTTTAGGGCCTATAAACTTAGATCTGTCTTTGCCTTAAAAAATTTATTTAATTAAAAGATAAAGGATGTTTATAATCATAACGGCCAAAGGACTTTCATTTCTATCAACGGAAACAGTTTTAGATATGATAGCATAATGGTGATGACCTTGTACAGTAGGATGTACACTGTGTCACAGTCCTCTAGTAATTTGACATAAAAAAGAAGTTTCGCGCTTCCCTGGTGGCGCAGTGGTTGAGAGTCTGCCTGCCGAGGCAGGGGACATGGGTTCGTGCCCCGGTCCGGGAAGATCCCACATGCCGCGGAGCGGCTGGACCCGTGAGCCATGGCCGCTGAGCCTGCACGTCCGGAGCCTGTGCTCCGCAAAGGGAGAGAGGCCACGACACTGAGAGGCCTGCGTACCGCAAAAAAAAAAAAAAAAGTTTCAAAGTACCGGGAAATAACTAATATGTTTGAGTCTGTTTGAATGTTCATCTCCACAGCATTGCATTTACATCAGTATTCCATTTGGTTAAACACTTCACATGTGCTGTAGATGATTTTACCTGCTTAATTATCCATGTGGAGTTTTTCATAAACAAAAGAGTCAGTTCCAGGACACCTGTGACCTTTACAGTGTTTAAGCCCTCAGGCTCAATGGTCATATAAACTCAGGTTTACATGTCCTAGTTCTGCCCCCTACTAGTGGGGTGACCTCACATTTCTCATCTCTAAAGTGGACAGAATTCTAATATTTATCTCTCAGGCTTGTTGTGACGATTAAATCAGAGACTGTGTGTACTACCTCTAGCAAAGAGCAAGCATCCGAACGTTAGGTGGTATTATTTATTGGTAGTAAACTCTTAACTGTAGGATCTTTTCCACATGTTTGCCAAGAAGCCTAAATTAGCCTCTGGCAATAGCAGTTAGAAATCATTCCAGGCATGGCTAGTATTTTCTCCCTGGAGGAATAGTTAAGAAAATAACTTTGAGAATAACGCAGAAATTTTTAGACCTGTCCAGAGGGAGGGAAAAGGCTTTTTCCTTGTTGCTCCAGAGACAGAATTAGTAATAATGAAGGCAATTTCCAAGGCAGTAAGTTTACATTCTGTGTACAGAATAATTCTCCGTCACAGCTCCTTAGTACAGAATTGACTTCCTTGCAAGCTCACAGAATTATTCCTACAAAAGCTTGATATCACATCAGGTAGGAGGTATTAGAACACGCCCTCTTCTTTAGTTAATAATGCTGTATGAATCTAGGTTTTATCACCTATGTAAAACTTTAACTTCACAGTTGATGATTAAGTTATCCAAGCTCTTGTTATATTATTGTAAGTTGAGTTTAGCCGTGCGGATTGAAAGGTCAGTTTTCACATTGCACTGTGTCCCTATACAGGCTTCCAATGATCTTATAGTGTTTGAGTATAAACATTCGCTTTAGTTAATTCCATTTAAAGTGACAGAAACCAATTAAGAAAATATTAGATAAATATGTTCATCTGTTGCAGTTTTGGTACCCTGCAAATATAATTCCATACTACTAAGTAGGCTCCTAAATCAAAATATGAAAACTAGTTAACACATTCTGTGATACTACTAGCTCTGAGGCTAAGAATTTTTTTTTTTTTTTTTTTTGCGGTACGCGGGCCTCTCACATCTTGCGGCCTCTCCCGTTGCGGAGCACAGGCTCCAGACGCGCAGGCTCAGCGGCCATGGCTCACGTGCCCAGCCGCTCCGCGGCACGTGGGATCTTCCTGGACCGGGGCACGAACCCATGTCCCCTGCCTCGGCAGGCAGATTCTCAACCACTGCGCCACCAGGGAAGCCCAAGAATTTTTTTTTTTTTCATTACTTTGAACATGGCTGTCAAATTATCTGAGGCTGCAGTGCTATCTCCACCCTATTTTTAACAACGGATTTGGGTATGTAAATTACAGCTTCCTTTTTCCTCCCTAGGTCATCCAGTTAGTCCCATTTGAAGGGAATGAATGAAATGAATGTTTAAACTGTCTTGATGTTGTTAATTACTTTGTGAGACATTTCATAACAGGAAAGTCTTTGGCATGCAGTGAGTGGCTTGGAATATTAACATCTTCAAGGACATTAGATTCTCAGTGTTTGTTTAAAGTGGTTGCAGAAGAGAGTAAAATAATACCTTTTTTTTGTTTTTTTCATAAAAGGTATCTCTATGAGGAAGGGTATGAGGGACAGACTAGCAAATTCTTGGTAGGGTTTTAGGTTTGAAACAGGAGTAGCCTTTCAAGAAAGCATTTAAAAAATAAATTTATATATTTTATTTATTTTTGGCTGCATTGGGTTTTCGTCACTGTGCGTGGGCTTTCTCTAGTTTCAGTGAGCGGGGGCTGCTCTTCGTTGCGGTGCACAGGCTTCTCATTGCAGTGGCTTCTCTTGTTGTGGAGCGCGGGCTCTAGGTGCGCGGGCTTCAGTAGTTGTGGCTTGCGGGCTCAGTAGTTGTGGCTCGCGGGCTCTAGAGCGCAGGCTCAGTAGTTGTGGCGCACAGACTTAGTTTCACCGCAGCATGTGGGATCCTTCCGGACCAGGGCTCGAACCTGTGTCCCCTGCATTGGCAGGCAGACTCTTAACCACTGTGCCACCAGGGAAGCCCCTCAAGAAAGCATTTTGGTAGTAAGGTTTGTGTCCGTGATGGTCATAAGAAAATTCTGAAAGTGGTTTTTCATCTATTGAATACTTGAGCCTATATTTGAAGCTAACTACACCAGGGTAGAAGCCTGCCAGCTGTCTCCCTGTGACAGACAACATTCTTAGACCAGTAACAACTGGGCTTATTAGGAGGAAAGGAAGAGGAGTCCAGAGGATTTCCATGTACCTGAAAGTTAAATTAGCAGGATTCAAATTTTATGTACCAAGCTATGTAAATCAATTTGTGCCACATTTTATTTTATGCCTCACAAAAATTAAAAAGCTTGGCTACTATGAACCCAAGTATTACTTTGAGCTAGTAAAATAGTTTCATTTTGATTTACACATTGTGATTTATTATTAAACAAATGGAGAGACTGTAGTCAGGCAAAGATATAACTTAATCATCATTTTGGTTAAGACTGGACAAAAGCTCCCTGTATCATAAATTGTCTCATGAGAGCTGGCAGCGCTCATGGCTGTCAACGGGCATGTGTGACACTGACTGAGGATATAGCAAAGGAAGAAGGAAAAATAGAAAAATAAAGAAGGTAAAAAGGAAGTCCAGGGAAGTAAGGGAAAGGATGGTGTGGGATGGAGAGAAAAACAGAGAGTAAAGAGTTTTTAAAAGCTAGAGTGTATGGCCTACCAGTAATTGTAGAAGGTAGTGATTCTTGGTTTTGTTTTGTTTTTTTAAATCTCAGAGCAGCTACGTAAAAAAGAAGGGTGAATGTGGGAACATTAATCATTTTTCCACATAAAGACATTAAAAAGAAATCATACACTCCAGTCAGCTTACCTTTTGCCTCTCTTCCTGTGCTTCTCATCTTGCCTGAACTGGTAAACATCGCATCATAGGATCATACTGGTATGTCCGTGGGGATCACTTGTCTAATATTACCAATTTAACTAAAAAAAAAATTACTGTACTTTCTAAGGACACATTAAATTCATTCAGTTCTTTACCAATCAGCATTCACTGAACATCCACTATGTGGAAAGTAAGTTAGATGTGGAAGGCCCAGAAAGGAATGACAGGGGGACCAGAGGGAAGGGTGTCTGGCAGAAGAGATGGAGAGACTTGTGTGGGTAAGGGAGCAAGAATGTTCAGTACTGTACACAAAGGTTTAGAACTGGTTCTGTTAGCAGTGGGGAACCAGTGGAAGTTTCATGGGGAGACATCAGTAGGGCTGTGCTTGGGTGTGCTAATAATGTGCCATATAACTTAGAGGAGGAGGCAGGAAAATGAGTTAAAGCGTTGTAAGATTGGAGTTAAGATCGAATTACAGGGTACAGAGAGGATTTAGGTAGTGGGGACGGAAAGGAGACAATGTGTAGAGCCCAGTGGAGGTATTAGTTGATACGCAAAGGTTGACCAGCTAATTGTGGAGTGGGGAGGGAGGAAGCTGTAATAAACTCTTTTTTAAGAAGACTTGTAAATGGGAGTTCACAGCAGATACCAAAGAGGATTTAAAAAAAATAATTTTTTGATACCTTAAGAGTGTGTAAGTGTGAATAAAGTATTTATTTCTCATGATCATTTTAAATAATTAAAAAAGTACAAACAGTATGTTTATGGAATGATGACGTTGAAAACTTATTTATGAGGAGGTTTAGACACAAATACTGATAGACCGTAAAAACCACCAACAAAACCCACTTCCGTTCAGGCTACTAGATATATAGAGGAGTGTAGAATTTTTTAGAGGAGAAAGGACGGAAACATCTCTTATATTTTTCATAACTTTTGCACTTGTTTCCTTATCTGCAGGACAAAGAACAGGATGGTGGTTAAAAAGAATGGAATTTAGCCTAGAATTCTGGGCAAATCTAGCTTCTGGCACAGAACAATTGTGTTATCTTAGACAAGGTACTTAATCTGCCCCTCAGCCTCACTTTCCTGCAGATGAGAGTGATACCCGTGTTATAAGGTGTGTTTGTGTGCGAGAGAAACAGATGGAGGGGGGAGGGGGAGAGGAAGAAGGAGGAAGAGGGAAGGGAGGGGGGGAGAGAGAGAGAGAGAGAGAGAGAGAGAGAGAGAGAGAATTCAACTGAATTGAATGAGATAATACATGTAAAACACCTGTCACAGAGAGAGCCTGGCATATAGTAAGTGCTCAACAAGTAACAGTAAGTACTTTTTTTTAAATTCTCAGCAGTGCCATTTAACAGTTTTGGTAGATGGGTCTCTTTTTGGTACTGAAGGGTATTTTGTTAAAAACAAAAGGTAAACTTGGCATTTGCTATGTGAAAGAAGATGGTATTCTAGGTACACATCTTTTTTATGAAGACATGTTAAACTCAACACAACATGTAGCCTTTCTCTTTTTTTTTTTTTTTTTTAATATTTATTTATTTAGGCTGTGCCGGGTCTCCCTTGCGGAGCACGGGCTTAGTTGTGGTATGTGGGATCTTAGTTCCCTGACCAGGGATTGAACCTGGGCCCCCGGCCTTGGGAGCTCGGAGTCCTAACCACTGGATCACCAGGGAAGTCCCCAGGAAGCCTTTCTTGTCACCTGTATGGCACAATTTTGCTGGGCAGGTTGATTGGGTTTTGCTATGGTTAATTTTAATGCTGACCTTGAAGGGATTAAGAAGAGCCCTTACTCCCGTTACATGAAGCGGCAGAAATTACCAGATGGAAACAGGAATTAAGAAGGGAAAAAAAGGCTCTGCAGTAATTCATTGTTTCCTAACCAAGACGGCTTGTGCTTACAACGTTGAGAGGCGGCTGCAACGTGGCTGTTTAATCAGATCAGAATAACTCGGGGGTGGGAGCAACTAGTACCCCCGCCACCCCCCACCCCTTAACTGCAACCTTTCGGACTGGGGTTGTCCCCGGGCTGCTGCCACGCTTTGAGTCACCGGTCTCCCCCTTGGAGAGTCGGCGGCCCCGCGCCGGAGAGGCCCCGCCCCTCCCTTGTGAATCGCTGGCCTTGGTGGGAGGAGCCGGCCGATGCTAATGAGCCGAGTTGCCGGGAGAGCCAGGAACTTCTTTCCCCTCCGCTGTGTCAGGATCGCAGAAATTATGCCCCTTCTCTCACCATGAGCTGGCTCTCCAGTTCCCAGGGAGTTGTGCTCACTGCCTACCACCCCAGCGGCAAGGACCAGGCCCTGGGGGGGAACCATGGCAAGGGAGGGGAGGAAGCCACCACGAGGTAAGCCCGGGCACCTGAAAGCTAGAGAACAAAACAAAGCCCTCTTACCTGCTCCGGGGAAAAAAGTGACAGGGAAGTTAGTGTGGGGAGAAAGGAACCAAAAGCCACAGGTCGCGCTAACCTCGTGCAGCAGCAGAAATCTTCGGCTGGGGTTTTCTGTACTTTGCACCTCACCTAATCCTGAAACCGCCTCTATGATGACTGGTGAAGACGGATAGGAAGGAACTGGGGCGATGGCTGTCAGGCTCCTTGCTCAGCAGGTGCATTTGCAAATGCTGAAAGATCAAATAACTATATTTGAAACACTTCCTGTGAGATGGAATTCTTGAATGGGCTCAAGGCCCAGCCACTGGAACTGCTGCTTGGGAACGGCGCCAACAAGCAGGAGGGCTGTTCGCTGTATTCTACAATCTGCTGTTGTTACAGTGTGATTCTTTCCCCCCTTCTTCTGGCTGAAAGCAAACTTCTTAGGCAGAGAGCCCAAGACACTGGCCTGGGGCAGTAGGTTTCACATTCTTTGGCGTATGTAGATTGTTTGTTGGTGGGGGAGCTTTCAAAAAGGTTTTGTCAGGAAGTAGTACTCTGCTGCTAGAGTGACCTGTGGTTAATGCTAAATCACTTTATAGGCAGATAGGGCGAATGTTCTATAGACCACTGAGGTGCAAAGAGTACCGTGTATCTGTGTACTTTGTTCTGTTTTTCCAAGCCTCCCCCCCCTTCCTTTCCTTAATGACCTTCTCACTAGCTGAACATTTTTACCTCCTGTCTTAGATAGAAATTGTAAATATTGGCCTAGAAGCTTGCAAACAGCAAATGCTAACCTAATAGGGTAGGATACTAAATTAGTTATCAGTAAGCACATTTCCTCCTTGATGTTTAATGTGATAATAAAACCTTCTTTGTTCTTTTGTGACTTATGCTTATGCCTTAAGCTGGAATAATGCCTTCTTTCATTTGTTTTAAAATCCCCAGATGTGGAGGAGGGGAATAAAAATCAATGGAACGGCTGTAATACTCTGCGCTAGATTCCCAGGCTGACCAGAATTTTTTCTCACGTTGCAACCACCATATGTATTCCATTGACTTAATTCATTTCCAAAGATAAAAGGGAACTGCTGCCTGTGCTTTGGATGTGTTATCATTTTATTTTGTGTGAGAGGGTCATAAAGTGTTCTCATCCATTTTTCTGTAGCACGCTAACGAGATAGTAACCTTTGAGCAGTAAGCAGACTGCAACGCCAACGCCTTACTGTCTGTAACTTGGACTCCCCTTGACGGTCAAAATGGCCAGAATTATGCAGACTTAGCACATGCTCCAGAGACTTTACTCTGGGATGGCCTGAGGATCTGAGCTGAATTTTGGGTCTTGATTGTGAGAGTGAAAAGAACCTTAGGGACTTTGAGTCCTGACCTCTCATTTTTACCTTGAGGACTCAAACCTCAGGGATTAGGCTGCTGCAAGGTCTGTTGTCGTAGGGCTTTGCCTGGGGCTGCATATTGAGATATGGAGCCTTTATCCGATGTTTGTGGTTTTGCAGCCTGTTGTGGGTGGCCTATACTTGAGTGGGTTGAGAGAACAAAAGAGAGGAACAGCTCATTCTCAACCTTGGCCAGAGCAGGATCATTCTCAACCTAGGCTAGCGCAAAATCGAGAGGGTGTAGGGTGGGCAGCTGCTCATACAGTGAGCGCACTCCATGGCGTGGTAGTGCCAGACCTGTTCCCAAGTGCCTCCCCCACTGGCTGCCATACTGCTTGCCCATACTGGCCCCAAATTCCTACCACTGAATTAGAGTCCTAGGCTGGAGAAGACGGGAGCCTTGGTTTGAGGGCTGGGGGGGAAGGAGAGAAAAGGGACAGTCCTTATTGGCTTTTACCCTTAAGCATGGAATCATTTATCAGATGACCTTAGTGTTTCTTTGGGAGGCACCTTCTTTAGCCTGGAGAGGTTGAGATATTGCTGTTGGGGCGGGAGGGGGGTGGTGGTGGGAGGAGGGATTTGAGGGTGGGATGGGATCAGGAGCCAGCCTTTAAAGATGGTGGTGAGGGGGCGGGGCCCAGGGCTTGGCTCTGGCCCGAGGTTGTCAGCTGTACTTGAAGCATTGGCAGGCAGCCCTGAGGTGCAAGTTTGGTGGTTGATGCCTATTTTAAAAAGCTCTTCAAAAGTCAAAACCAAACCAAAACAAACTGTGAAAAAGACAAAAGTTAGACTCTTGTGTTCCCATCTACCTATTCAGCAGTTGTTGAAGGGAGCACAGAAGTCTAACTTGGCTTATTGCAAGACTTTTTCTCCTAAATAATATGCACTTTGATGAACTACTTAATCAAATGTTTAGTTCAATAAGATGAACTCCTCTATATGCCATTTGAAAAGTATAAAGGATTATGTATATGATTTAGGATATTTATAGAAAGCATTTGAGTTTTAGTCCTATGTTACCAGGTCCTTTTTTAATTGTTGTTTTGGTCTTTGGGGAAGCTGCGATAGTCGGGAATTAATATTTTTGTAAGTTATCTGTTAGTCTAAAATTCCCTCCATTCCATTCCATTATCCCTCTTTATCAGGACACATTCATTGGATACCTGATTAAGGAATTCTTCCTACTCATGGTTAGACCGTCTCAAATATTTACAGAATTCTGTTTTCAATTTGTTTTGTTATATTTCTTCTTGAAAACATTAGGATTTGAAGAAATACGCTGACATTAGTTGTTCTGACTGACTTGTGCATAGTCAAATGTTTCCAGAGGAAACCACTTTTTATGAGTAGCTATATTTATAAGACTTTATTTACTTGTTAATTTTCAAGTAGGTTTCTTAATGTTTACTTTTGGAAAGCAGTTTTTCAAAGAATACTGCGTTTTGTCTATTCTTACTGTTTTCCCTTGACTTTCCCATCATTTTAAGAAAAACTATTGTTTGCTTCCTATCAGTTTTTGCTAATATTTGATAAACATTAATGTCAAATGGTATTTTTCTTATTAAACCTTTGAACTCTAGTTTCGTCTGAGATATTTTTATGTCTTCTATGAGTAAATGTATAGCATTCATCATGTAAGATCTTGTTTTGTTGACCCCGTTTGCCATTGGTGTTGGGCAAGCAGAACCGAGAGGCTTGGTTTATGTCATGATGACATAAACCCTGAAAATCTGGGCTCGGGGGCCAGCCTGCATGGGGTCACATCCCGATTGATTCTCCCACTCATTCTCAGTGTGGCCTTGGAAGGGTTATTTAAATCTCTACCTGTAAATTGAACTTCATATTAGCGCTCAGTTCACTGAGAGGATTAAGTGGAATGATCTAAAGCCCATAGAACAGTGCCTGGTTTATGGCTAGCTGCTGCTTGCTCTCACGCTAGATACAGAAAAGGAAAGAACTTATCGAGCTTTGTGGCATATCACATATTCTTCCTCATTTCAGAAGCATTTTCACAAATATCATTTTGTCACATGTTAAGAAACATGGGCATGATCCTTATGCTTAACTAAAAATGGCATAACTGAAAATTAACCATTGTGTAAAAGTTCAGGCCTGGCAGAGGGCTGCCATCGTCTAATGTCTTTCTTTTACGTGAATTTACAGCATTTTAAAAAACCTATGTACTGTATCATGCATAGAGTTCTTTCCGTCTGAATTTGTGTGTTATCTGAAATTTTATATATTTTTGGTGAAGGAAGGATGGCGAAGAATTGTTATATTGCAATTATGTCATAAGTGAACGACTGTTTCTTTTTATTTTTCCTAGCCTTATCATTGAAGGCGTGATTCCTCATTCTAATTTTGCAGGAGTTACTGACCAAATACATTTTTAACCTGTCCATATGGATAATTGTTTTCTAGATCAATCTAGTCCTCCGTGTGCTGGCATAAGAGTACTTTCTAAAAACTGATTTTTTTTTTACTGTGTCATTTAGAAGCCCTATTCATAACTTTCTCTTGAATTGTTAAAAGACACACCCAGTATTCTAACTGGGCAGGTCTTACCTTTATTTAGAGTTCTGTGATATTTGCCTTTTAACCGCCCTCATCTGTGAGGCATGTGATTTTTGTGGGCCTGTTTAAAGTTATCTTCATGGGACTTATATTAGGTGTATGCCTTTCAAGTATAAGGATTTATAAATCACAAGAACCCTACCTTCTTAAAAAAAAAAAAAAAAAAAACCTGCTGAAAACTTTCCTTGTCTTCCACGGTACTCTTACTTCTTTCATCACCTGCCTTTGTTTTTCTTTTCTAACGGGGGCTAGTGCTTATTTGAAGGTTTATGATTGCTCTTTTGGTGTTTAAGTTCTTAGTACTTGTCTTGTTTTTGAGAGTGTTGCAGCATGACGAACTCACAAAAATTGATGCTTTTAACGACGCACACGATGGCTTCTGGATTGCCTGGTAATTAGGCCTAAAGAGTTTTTAATGATTGGCCCACCAAAATGAATTATTTTTTCTCTTGTTTTAAAATTCCTCACTATCTGTACACCTGAGTATCATTTACAGGTTAGAAAAAGGACTCAGCATCCTAGAGGCCAAGGCCACACTTGTGTCAAGTGGAAGTCCCCTGTGCTCTATGGTCGTGGATCTGTGAGGTCTCACTCCCTTTGGTGGCCTTTGCTCTCCTACATCTTCTTGATTTGAATGCTGCCCAAAGGTCCTGAGAAGCCTCTCTACTTGTCACCCTTGTGGTGTCCCTGTGAGAGAGCTTGGAACAGCAGAAACTTGAGGCTTCCAGGCTGTTGCTTGGGTGGTGATGGAGTAGGGGATGGGAGTGGGCGGAGTTAGCAGCATGGTGTCCAAGCTTGGTTTGGGGAAGAAGGTGTGCTAGGCTGGGTGTGATGCCAGTCCTCTCCTGAACTCTCTCCTTTAGGTGATTACTGTCCTGACCTAAACCTTTCATTTCATACAAATACTCCGAGATGAAATGGTTTGTTGTCAAAGTTTTAGTCAGTATTGATTCTTTAATGACTTTGTTTTACTTTTGATAAGAGGAGACAGAAAATAAGAAGTTTTCTTATTTGAGGAGAGTGGGGATAAGTAAAGGTGTTGGGGGTGGATTAGGGAAGAGGAAGTAGAAGGGATGACGTCTGGATAATTCTGAAGACACATTCTTTTGACTTCTGTGTTTGTTGCTGTGAGCTGGCCAAGTTTATCCCTTTTTTTGCAGGAAGTAAACAGAAACCATGGAGATCTGTGTGGCCAGTTACTACATCTGGAGTCTTTTCTCTACTCAAGCCCACTAAGTATCTGAATTTTTGTGTTGGAAAAAATTGTGAAACGTCATCCACTTGACACATGCTCTTTCGGTAGTTGCTTTTGCAAAGAACACTTGTGTCTTTAGGGAAAATGACGTTTATTGCAGGCATCTGGGTCATAAGGAAGAGACCATATCCCCTGTCTTCTTCCCTCAGGACTGGTCACATGGCATGTTGCTCTCTTTTTGGGACTCTGTTCTTTTCTGTCCACTGGCTTTATAATCTCCTCATTTCGAGCTTGACCTTGGCTCTCAATGGATACCCCACCCTCGTCGCCCTCTATCATCTTACATCTCATAGCAAAGGGACGGACTAATTTCAAATTTTTGAAAGGGGATCAGGTTTGCCCAGTTAATTTTTTTGAACTGTCCCAGGAAGCCTATGATTTGACCATCTGGGGTCTTTTTAGAGAAGCAGAGTCTGTAGGCAGGGCAATTTCCCTCCAAAGGCAATGTGGCATCTTTGCTAAGCTGTTCAGAACTTACTTGATTCCTCATCTGTGAAATGAGTGTAATAATGCTCGGCTTCACAAGGTTCACTTTAAAGATCAAATGTGTAGCTTTTGAAAGGATTCAAAAAAAATGTGAACATCAGGAATATTATTACTAAATCCTTTTCAATACAATATCTTATCTTTTCCTTGGACATTTTGCTGAACCAGAATTGTCATATCGAACTTTTGGGTTTAATTTGCACTTTCCTTTTATGCTGTGCATTAAAATGTAAGTTCCTTGAGGATGGAGATCTTGCCTTATTTTGTCTCTTTACCTGGGTTTAGCAAAGTGCTTGACCTACTCTAGGCAGGTAATAAAAGTTTGAATGAATGAGTGTGAGAGGGAGTAGGGTGCAGTGATTACACCTACTTTGTGTAATCACTTTGGAACTGGACTCTCTGGGTCAGAGTCCTGGTTCTGTCATTTAATAGCTGTGTGATCTTGGGCAAGTTATTTAATGTCATAGAGCCTCAGTTTTTTCTTTTCCTTCTGCAAACTGGGCATAGTAATACCTAACTCAAGAGTTATTATGAGGATTGAATGAGTTAGTATATGTAACGTACTTAAAAGAGTGCTTGACATAAAGCACTGTGATTGTGATGATGCAGGGCAGTCAAAGACCTGTGGGTGAATTAATTTGGAAATACTGTTAGAAAGCATTTTTGAAATTGATTTGTAAGTGGTTCGGGAAAAGGATGCTTGCTTTAATACATATGCAATATAACTTCTTAATTTGAAAAATAATATTGTGGAATTAGTTTAAGATATTTATAAAAATATCTCAGATTATATTAATGTTAATAACTACTAAGAATACCAAAACAGTATCTTAAAAAGGGCTTAAAGGTATTGAACCCCTGTTAGGCACAGGTGACTGTTTTAAACAGCTTTGTGTAGTTTGGGTGGATATAAATTTCTAAATCGTTTGTGACTCTTAATAAGATGGAAAATCATCTTGTTTAGAGCAAGGAAAAGTTATTTTCTCATGTTCCTCAAAGACCGAATTGACTTTAGGTTATTTGAACACTTGTAGGTAAAAGTACTAGTATATCACCATACCTAAAGTTTTTGAAGACAGGATAATTTTTACGCTTTTTCTCCCTTAAAATATATTTGTGTAGTTTCTGAACAACTCTCTTTTTTTTTTTTTGCCCACGCCCTGCGGCTTTTGGGATCTTAGTTCCCTGACCAGGGATTGAAACTGGTTGGGAAACTGCCCCCTGCAGTGGAAGCGTGGAGTCCTAACCACTGGACAACCAGGGAAGTCCCTGAACATCTCTTGATCTTATAACCTAAAAGTGATGTTTCACGGAGCAGAGCTAAGCTGAGGGTGTGATATCCATGGTCCAGATCGCCACCCAGTTCCCCCGAGCCCCATCCCCTTTCTCATTTAGTGCGCACATTTAAAGACTATACTGTTGGTTTTTCTCTTCATCATATTATTATACATAATACATTAACTTTAAATGCCTACTGTGCACTGGGCCTACGCTAGGAAACTCTGTCCCCTTAGCCAGTTCTTCTCAAATCCCTCTCATACCTGCCTTTCAAATTGCTATTAGCTCGGTAGCTCCTGCTTACGAA
The DNA here is from genome assembly GCF_964374135.1 of Grampus griseus. Lineage (NCBI taxonomy): Eukaryota > Metazoa > Chordata > Mammalia > Artiodactyla > Delphinidae > Grampus > Grampus griseus. The sequence continues at coordinate 56,440,039 of NC_139007.1, read as the reverse complement.
TGGCTCACAGGATCAGGCTGTTTTGCTTCCACCTCTAAGAGACTGGGGACTTTTTTGGTGGGAGTGGGAGTAACTGGAGGAAAGAAAGAGATAGTGAACTGGAGGGAGGAGGGAGATGTATGCCAGTGAGTAATGCAGTAGCCATTTTCCATAGGGGGAAAAACAGCATACGTGGTAATCAAATCCCAGAGAGCTGTAGATTCTCCAGTCGTGCCATTTTCTGGATTCGCGGAGTTCTTTTCACCTGCTGGAAAACTCAAAGCACCATATATTTGTGGCATTGTTGCTATGGGAGAATGTGTCCTGAGTTCCCAACAGCAGGTTTTGAAATACATTTTTCAAAACTAAATAAAATTTTCAAGTAACTTGGGGGTGACTGTTCTCTGTTGCCTCTTAGGATCTTTGTGAATTGAGACGTGACAGTGATGCTTTTTTCTGCTGCCTTTAGTTTCGTCTTACTCTGGTACGGTGTCCTTCTCAAGGTACATGAGAGCCCTGCACATGCCGATACGATATGTCTTTCCACAGGCCCTTAACATGTGCCCGTCTTCTGTTAGGGGGTATGCACTTGTCTAAGTTTGTCATTTATTTGGAAGATTTAGGAACATGGAAATTGATATATGTTCTTGTGACACTAGTTGAATCAGATTAGAACTGTAAAATGTAATTAACTTAATAAACTGGGAAATGCTTTAACATCATGCTACTGTGAAACTGAAGCTGTGTAGAAAAATATTGGAATTCACACTAACAAGAATTCTTGAAGTTTGGGTGGGTTGGCTGTAGAGATCTGGTTTATCTCTGAATGCTAACGTCTGTCAGATATCGTCTATGTTTTGGGAAAAAGAGTAAGAATTATTTATTGTTGATGAGCAGCATAAAATTGAAATCCTACCTAGAATGAGATTTGGGTAACTTAGAAAGGCATTAAAAATATGTAAATGTAGAATGTCTTAAAATTTAAATTATTTAAAAGAATCCTAACATGTATTTTAATAAACAACCATGAAGATTTTTGCTGGATGTATATGATAAGCCTAGAATAAAATAAATGTAAGAATTCCTGCCCTGAAGGAGCTTGCATTGTAATACAGATGGATTCTGAAACAGCGTTTTCAGTATCATATTTAGGAAACCATGGCATGGTTCCCGCTTTTGAGGTATAAAACTTTAAGATAATTTGTTATTGAATAATTAAGATTTGGTTTGAGTAAGAAAAGGTGAGCTGGCAACTGAAAGTTGAAAGGAACTTTGGCTATTTATAGGTGGTCTAGAAACATGTAACTCGATCAGCTTATTCTATAATTAATGTTTTGACTAGAGTTACTAAGTGTGTGTCTTTTCATTTCTCTCTGGTCCAAATAATACTGTCAAAGCCATGGCCCATCATCTTGATTGAAGTTATTTAGATCAAGGTAGAAGTAAATTTGAATGATGTCTTTATTTATTTTTAAGTAAATCATTGTTATTTTTAAAATTTATTATTAAAAATGGGGATATATATGCTTCAGTATATCCAGGCTAAAATTCTTTTGATTTATGGCATTTTTGAATCATTCTGGATTATAGTATAACTATATGATATCATCAGACTGGATATATTTAGGTAATTGTATAAGTGTATTAATCCCTTGCTCCCATTTTTTAGAGAAAGGTTTCTATACTTAAGGACCAATAGGGGCCTGGCAGGTTATATAATAAGTGAAGTGGATGATTGGAAAGTGCAGGCCTCAGAAGAATGTGGGTTTTGTTAGAAAATGTTAGCTAGAATTTTAAAAATACTGAGTAAGCCCCCCAAAATCCTGTCTGCAGGTTCGATCTGGCCCCGGTACCACCATTTGTGACCCCTATCCTGAAGGTCAAGGTGACTGTTTCAGTCGGCTGTTGCTGTGTAACATACCACCCCAAACTTAGTGACTTAAAATAACAATTTTCTCTCTTGATTCTGGAGGATCACAATCAAGTTCTTTCTTGGGGTCTGTCAGGCAAGATGGGCTGAGGCAAGGGGATCATCAGAGGCGTCTTCATGCACAGGTTTGACACCCGGGCTGGTGGGTCGTCTTTCTCCTTGTGCAGCTTCGCCACATGACTAGCTTGGGCTTCCTCATAGCATGGCAGAATCAGAGTAGTCAGACTTCCTACATTCTTGCTGGCTTATCCCAGAGTGAGCATTCTAGGAAGTCTAGGTGGAACCTGCCAGGTTTCTTGGGGCTTGGCCTCAGAAGTTACTCAATGCCACTTGGCCATATTCTGTTCGCCAATTAATCATATCCCGTCTCAAATTCAAGAGCATGGAGGAATAGGCTTCACCTCTCAGTCAGGGAATGGCTTACACAGCTTGGTAAAGAGGTCATCTTTGGCAATAAGCTACTCAGTTATTATTCCAGTCTCTCTGTATCTGGCCCTACCTGCTTTTCTGGTCTTATTGCCAACTCCTCTTAGAAACCTCTCTTCCCTGGAGCTTGGCTTTAAAATTCTCCATTAGTAAGTGTACACATCCTATGTGCGTTTATCCTTCTGCCTTGCTTTATTAGGCAAGTTTATATTGTAGAAATTTTTCTATTTACTAAGAACATAAATGCCTCAAGGGTGGGCTTGATTTTTTTTTTTTAATCCTAAGCACTAGATGGATTCAATACCCTGTATATAATAGGAATTCAACTATATTTGTGCATTGATAGATATTTTATATTTTGGAACGGTTGGGTTTTATGTTTGCAGGACAATTTAGTATAGAGCCTTTTTTTCTTTCCACCAGAAACAAAAAAAAACCTTAATTCTCAAAAACGTTTTTCACAAAAATGCTAAATTTGAATTTAGGCACAAGTGAATTTGAATTTGGAAAGAATAGAGTCCTGAGAAATGAGATCTTCCTTGTATAGAACATGTTCCCTCTATTTGATAGCAGCAGAGTTGCCAAAGGCCCTTGTTTGTTTACATCCAATGATATTTACTCTAAGGGACTATTGGACACAGATGTAGTATTTTGGAGTACGTAATCTTTTTGAGATCACATAGTACATATGGAAAACATCCCAGAGGCTATATAAAAATTAATTGCCAGTATTTGAGTTGCTTGCTTTTTCTACTCCCAGAATGTTAGTTAAATTTAGCAGTCGTCCAATAATTCTTATCATTGCGCCTTAGCATACCTAAATAGCATCACTGTAGGGTATCCTTTCTTTCTTGTTTAGAGACATTGCTTTACTATACCAGTTACTTAAATGGATTTGTCTCTTGCCACACTTCCTTCAAAGCAAAGAGGAAAATAAGTGGCTAGGACACCCTCTGAACTCTGGGTGGAGGTGGGGGGAGTGTTTTTCCCTTAAAGGAAGGAAATTTTTTAAAATTAGTACTTGAAGATTAGAATATGTATCTATTTCTTTAAAAATACTTTGTGTCTCCAGCTTAGAGCTGCCCCTGTTTTTGTGAGAACCTGCTGCATAAATTTTAGTTATTTGTCTATAGCAATGATGGTCATGTTTTATTCATCAGAGCACTTAATTCCTAAGATTTTAAGGTCATTTAAGAAACACATTTACACCAATTTTCCCGTCCCTATACTATTGATCGGAAATCATATCATCTCCATTTTGCAGGTAAAGGAAAGAGACTAATCCCTTTTGAGCTTAGTTTGAAGCTTGAAGCTTGAAAGCCAAGGCCAGGCTATGTGTCTTTAAAATGAAAGGCTTGTCCTAATAGCTTTTTACACATTTCAGGAGAGACTAATACTTTGTTAATCTGCTTAAAGCAAAATTTCTTTAATAAATAAGTGAAAGGAATAGAGCTCTGTTTCCCAAATTGTGTGTGAAATATTGTTACTAGGTGTTCTGTTGAAAAGGAGTTTCGTGGTCCAATATTTTAGTGTAAATAAAGTTTACTGCAAGACGCCTTGTAGCATATAATATTTTAGCTAGTATTTATGAATTGCTAAAAAAACCTGGTAGCAAGAAGCATATTTTAAATATTCTAAAGTTATTTGACCTAGGAGCCTCTTTTATTTTTTAATAACACTTGTTACCAATGTTCCAGGGAACACAATTTGTGAAATCCCAAAATATTGCTGTTTCTTTATAAGTGGAAAAATGTTCAAAAATTGTATACTTTGGAGTTAGGGACATATTTTGGGCTTTTTCTGTTGTGTTGGTAGTAGTGGTAGTAATAGGTTTTTAAAAATTACCCTTCTTCTGTGGCCACTATCTGTTTTATTGATACAAGCATACCTGTAAAAATCTCCCCTTGGTGAACATATTTCCACAGTAAGAATGTTTATTGCTTTTTAATACCCAAGCTTTATAGAATATACATCTTTTAATACAACATTTTTTAACTTATGTTTTTATAGAGAAAATTTATACGTATGCCTCCAAACCCAATAACGAAATTTTAAACACAAATGTGGAGGAAATAGCTCGAGTTACATTTTTAGTATAATGGGGACATCTTGAAAAACATACCCAGTGTCAATCAAGAGGATATATGCCACGTCACTGCTTGGAAATAACACTTAATCTTACTAATAGTTTGATCTTCAGTAAACAGCACTTAAGCATTTTACATTCAACATGATAGTTTGTTAATTGTGTATTGGAGTATTGCTGTGTGTTTTGTTTTGGAAAATGGGTTGAGGGTCCGGGGTAGATGTGTTATATGTTACTTTTTCTCCTTGAAAGAAGAGGACAACACCAGTGTTTTTTTCAGGGAAGGATTGCTGCCACTAAATTAGAGAGGCTATCTTAACTTATTTAACAGCCCAAGCAGGTAGGTGATATTACTCCCAGTTTACAAATGGAGAAATGGAGGTGGGGAGTGGTAGAGAACCTCACTTGAGGTCCTAGAGCTAAGTGGCAGGACTGGGATTTGAACCTGGGCAATCTGCTATCAGGGTCTTCACCACTGTGCTGTTTATAGAAATTATTTGTTTCCAACTTTTGTAAGCTGAATATGGTTTCTAGAAGTATATGCAGAGCAAGTTAAATTACAACAGAATGTTTGGTTGTCTGGTAGTTCGTGTGTGTGTTTATATATATTTATATAATAAAACTCTGCTGTCTTCATATTGAGAGAAGCTTCTGTGAATCTGGATTCTCAGCAATTCACTTAGGAGTAAAATAGGCACCTCGGGAGATAACCTTAACTGCTTTCAAACCCCAAGATACCATTTACTGCAATGAAGTAGTAAATAGTTTTACTAAATTCTGCTATTTAAGTAAATAATTTTGTGTGGCCTTGAGGTATCTCCTGGCATTTTGTGGTCAGCTATTCATGCAACTGGTGCAAATGGTATCACGGAGGAAAAGAAAAACAAATATTTATTGAGTACTCTCTGTTCAAAGCCCTTTAAAATGGACTTTGTTTAATCTTCATTAGGTGAGAATTACCATCCACATCTTAAGAAAGACAAAGCTCATGTACACAGAATAACTGGTCTGAGATCGTACAGCTTGTATATAGATCAATTGTGATTTGAACCTTGGTCATTTTCATCCTACTGACTGGTATAGAATAGGGGCCATTATCGTTTTTCTCCCTTCCAAGCACATGTGTCTGAATGACAGTGGGGCCTCAGTTCAAGGGTGGGATGTGTTCTGTGGCAGGCCCTGATCTGGGTCTTTCAGAGCAGCAGTCTGGACGTGCCGTGCTGCCTTGGGGGCCGCAGGAGCCATGGGGAAGTAAAGGAGAAAGCCCCAGGCCGGGACCTCTCTTCTCTCTCCATCAGTAGGCATTTGTAAACTGGAGACTCTCTTCACATGCATTGAAAAATCTCCCGACACCAGCATGACACAGTAATAAGATGTACCTTTAAAATACTGCCACCAAGACTTCCTTGGTGGCGCAGTGGTTAAGAATCTGCCTGCCCATGCAGGGGACACGGGTTCGAGCCCTGGTCCGGGAAGATCCCACGTGCCACGGAGCAACTAAGCCCTTGTGCCGCAACTACTGAGCCTGCACTCTAGAGCCCGTGAGCCACAACTACTGAGCCCTTGTGCCTAGAGCCCATGCTCCACAACAAGAGAAGCCACCGCAATGAGAAGTAGCCCCCCACTCGCCGCAACTAGAGAAAGCCCGCGCTCAGCAAGGAAGACCCAATGCAGCCAAAAATAAATAAATAAATAAAATTAAAAATAAATAAATAAAATACTGCCACCATCACCACTGTCATTGCTATTAGGTGGTTGTATTTTTCTATAAGGGCTCAATAATCAGATTTTCCTTAGTGCTAGAAAAGTAAGACAGTAAGACAGCTGTGAGGCTACATTGTCTCCAGGTCTTCCCCAACAGTCTAGGTGGTCTCAATACCCTTTCTGTCACATGAGAATTTTCCACTGAAATCCAAACGAGCCATTTTCTTTAACTGGGAAAGTGTGGAAATGTTGCAGTTGCTAATGAACAGCTCCTTTTCACTTAGTAAAGTCATCCAAACACTTCAGGGGGCTGCAAGGACATTAAAGTCTTGGCCTACCACAGACCCAAAAGTCTCAAAATAAAATGACCTATTTGGAGCGTCAAAAGCGCTTTTGATTAAATTACTGAAAATAAGGTGGTGAGGGCTGGCTGACTGGACAGTATATACTTAGAACTATCTTCTAGCCATGGATATTTTTCATAGCAAATAGATTTTCTTAGTTTATAACTACTAACCAAGTGATCAACTCAACCACAGCTCTTTCTGGAGCTTCTCCACGTTTAGGCAAAGTAATTTGAAACTTGTCCGAAAGCCAAAGGTTGGGGATTACCTTATTCTTGGTCCTAAACCTAGACCTGTTCTATAAATAGATTTTGATTTCCAGGCCAAGCTGTCCCTGCATGACATGTCCCCGTAAATGTCCCGTTGCCACAAATTGCTAATCTTAGCAAAAATAGAATTCTTTGTCCACTCAGAGCTTTCCTGGGATGCCATCTCAGTGCTGCTTTACCACACGGGAAAGCATGCACACATCACCCAAAGAAATCGATTTGTCTCCTAAGATTCTCTGCCTTCTAAAGCTGTCAGTACTTGACATTATACCCTTTCTCTGTACCCAGGCAAATGGTTTGCATGGAGCGATCTTCCAAAGCAGCCAAGTCTGCAGACCCAGTGCAGGGAGGAGAGGGAAGGGGGAAGGAAAATATGAACCCTGTGCTGCCGAGGAAACCAAGCATGATGGGATAGTCTTGAGAAAGGGGCCTGCTCAGGCAGGCTTAGCTCCATGGGCAACCTGCCTCTTTGGGGGAGAAGGAAGGAAGGAAGGAAGGGAGCATGCAGTTTGAAAAGAGTAAACCATTTCACAGTGTGAAAATTTGACAGAGAAGCCCAGGCTGCCCAGCCCTTCCTTGTCTCAGGCCAGTGGGTCCAGAGGCCTCAGGCTAGGGTAGGAGGGGTGCCCTGGGCTTCAGGGTCAAGAACAGAAAACTGGGCCTAGGCCTGGAAGAGGAGGAGAGCAGTTAAGGAAGTATGCGGCGATTGCTCCTGTGGCCTTACAGAGGTGCTGGCTGGCAATAGAGCTGGCCTGCAGGAGAAGCCAAGAACCCAGAAGGCCACGTGGGCTGACCAGGAGTGAGAGCATTAGGCTGCTGGGCAGAGCAGTTACCAGGGCTCTTGGCCACAGGGAAGTGTGTATGCAGCCTCTCAACAGCCTTTTGGGCAGAAAACAGACGATGGGCAGGAGAAGATTCCCGCAGTGACATGGGCCAGGTATTCACCAGAGACTATTTATTTGTGCCTTTGTAGGGTAATTCACATCTCCTCAATTACGCTTCCTGGGGACGTGGCCAGGGAAGCGTCTCTTCAGGTATACCTTTTATTTTTAATTGATAGTACTGAAATTTTAAACTATCTCGTAACATTTTGTTCTGTGAAGCATTAGCCAGTCACTTTTAAAGCTTGGAGAGAGTTGGTCTTTAAATTTCCACCTGGAATCCTAATCGTCCAAGCATCTTGAAGAAGTGATCGAAAGAGTGAATTTCATTAGGACAAACTAGCTTCCTGAGCAAAATGTTAAAATGCACAAAATTCATTGAAGGTTAGATAGATCTTTCCATGGAGATGGCTAAAGCAAAGATCTGCCTGACTGTGTCTCCCCGCCCTGCTCCCGTCCCTATCTGCTTGCTCTTTAAGGGGAGTTCCCCAGGCTTCTAAGGACCCCGTGCTGATAAGAGATGTGGCCAAAGTCTCTTTAAGGATGTAGTCCTTTGTCAAGGACTGGTTTAGGGAAAGTTTTAGTGTATTTGTGTTGCAGGTGACCATTTCTGGGTCATTGACTCCCTCTCCCTCACACACACACACTACTTCTTTCCTCATCTCATTTTTATTAATGAACTAAATTAAGGATTAAATAACCTGTTAAATTGTGAGGATTTTGTGCGCTGCTGTAACATGCCTTATGTTACTCATCAAAGAACAGCTTAAACTGAGCCCCATCTATAAATGACCAAGATGTAATGCAATTGTTACACTGCGTTTTCGTGTACCACTAGCATCTTTTTTCTGTCATTCAAGTAATTGGTATTGCAAAAATGATGATAGCATTGAAGTGAATTTACAATTTCAGAGATTTTAAGAAAATGTCCAAATATTGTGAAGCATATAAGATTTATCTGATCTCTCATGAATCTTCTAACTTGCGACGTATGTTTTTAAGCTCATAGCATGCAAAGTTTTCCTTCTTTTTCAGAGGAATATTAAATGCTACAAATCTACATAATGCTGTGTTATTGATATATCTCCTGGGACTTCCCTGGGGTTCTGCGGTTAAGACTCTGAGCTTCCATTGCAGGGATGTGGGTTCGATCCCTGGTTGGGGAACTAAGATCCCAGATGGTGTGTGGCGTGGCCAAAAAAAAAAGAAAAAAGATATATATCCTTTTCTCTATGCATGAACATTTTTTTAACATATAGACGTATTTATTTATTTTTGGCTGTGTTGGGTCTTCATTGCTGCTTGTGGGCTTTCTCTAGTTGCGGCGAGCGGGGGCTACTCTTTGTTGCAGTGCGTGGGCTTCTTATTGCGGTGGCTTGTCTTGTTGCGGAGCACGGGCTGTAGGCACGCGGGCTCAGTAGTTGTGGCTCGTGGGCTCTAGAGTGCAGGCTCAGTAGTTGCGGTGCACAGGCTTAGTTGCTCCGCGGCATGTGGGATCTTCCCAGGCGAGGGCTCAAACCCATGTTCCCTGCACTGGCAGGCAGATTCTTAACCAGTGTGCCACCAGGGAAGTCCCTGTGCATGAGCATTTTAAAGTGTTTATACTATTTAATATTTTATTTGCATTACGTCTTGGATAAAAAGTAAATAAGGACTATAATAATTATTTGTTTGAAAGCAAACCTTATCTATAGATTCTAAAATTATACTTGTGAGTAATGTAAACAATCAACTGTTTCTTTACTGTCTGAATTATCATCATTTTATTATATTTAGAACATGAATTCTTTTACACTTGGAGAATTTTATATGTTGTATGTAATGACAGGTGATTTGAGCCGAGGGTAAAATCTACCACTTTTGCTCAATCCACGGCAGATATTTAAGAGTTTTCCATTTTAAGTATAACATTTACAGGAATATATCTGATAAGCATGTATTTAATTCAGCAGTGATTTGATGCATTTTATTTTATTTTATTTTATTTTATTTTATGTTATTTTTTGCTGTATGTGGGCCTCTCACTGTTGTGGCCTCTTCCGTTGCGGAGCACAAGCTCTGGATGCACAGGCTCAGCGGCCATGGCTCACGGGCCCAGCCGCTCTGCGGCATGTGGGGTCTTCCCGGACCGGGGCACGAACCCGTGTCCCCTGCATCGGCAGGCAGACTCTCAACCACTGTGCCACCAGGGAAGCCCCGATTTTATGCATTTTAGTGGCATGTACCACTTTAGACGTTGCACATATATGAAGATAATATTAGTGCTTCATGAATTAGTCATTTGGTTAATTTTTACTTATAATTTCCGTATCAGTGATTTCACATACACACATACACATGAGTTTACATGGGCAGGAAATTTGTATTGATTTTGTGATTAATAAAATGTTATTAGGGACTTCCCTGGTGGTGCAGTGGTTAGGAAACCTGCCAGTGCAGGGGACACGGGTTTGAGCCCTGGTCTGGGAAGATCCCACATGCCGTGGAGCAACTAAGCCCGTGCGCCACAACTACTGAGCCTGCACTCTAGAGCCCGCAACCCACAACTACTGAGCCCGCGTGCCACAACTACTGAAGCCCACGTGCCTAGAGCCTATGTTCTGCAACAAGAGAAGCCACTGCAATGAGAAGCCCGCGCACCTTAATGAAGAGTAGCCCCCGCTCACTGCAACTAGAGAAGGCCCGTGGACAGCAACAAAGACCCAATGCAACCAAAAATAAATAAATAAAATTTCTTTAAAAATAAATAGATAAATCAAATGTTATTAATTGGACTGTTTAGCCAAAGCAGTCTGGTATGTTTGCTTATTAGCATTAGATTCATAATTTAAATTTATGAAATTATTTTAAAAACAAATTAACTGGCCCCCTTTTAAAATTAAATGGCAAGTTGACTTAAATGGTCAAAACTTCTTTGTAATTTCAGAATTCAGAATGAAAATCTGAAGGCTGGGATGACAGGAGTGAGGGCGGTAGAAAAAGAATTGTTTTTCCAGGGATGCTGTTTTCTCAGGTCCTCACGAAAAGCAAATGGAAAAATGTATGCTTTTTCCAAGTGATGAAAAAGAGGAATAGAAAGATATCTGTATGTATATATTTTGCCTTCACACTTGCACTGATTTCTGAAGTTACTCCAAAAGGACATCTTCATGCAGAATAATGTGTAAGTGGATTATCGTTCCTGTATCTTTCATGGAAGTACTCTGGTACTTTCAAATGCAAAAACAATAGCTGTCCATTTCTCCTTCCTGGGAGGAAGCTCCTATCTTCATCTGATAGGAGACCTGTTGCCTCTCACTGCCGGGTTTCTCCTTGTCTTTCATGCTAGAGATTGATAAATTTGTCCTAAGCTGCTGATGAGGCCTCAGAGGTCTGGCTGGGGAGCCATCATTAGTGATAACAGCTATTAATTCCTCTAGAAATTTAAAATTAGCCCCCTTGGTTGTGTTTGTTCAATAAATTTTAGACAAGGAAGGGTAACAGCAAGTACATTTTTGGATGTTGAAGAATTAGAATCTGCATCTTCTTGGCCTTGTGACATTGAGATCTTCAAGGAGATAGAAGGAAAATAGAAATTTTTATATTAGACAGTACTTAGATGCAGCACACTTAGAATCAGTTTCCTGAATCTCCAAAAGATGGAATCATTGTCACTGGTAGCAGCTCTATTTGTTTTCATTACCCAGTGTAGCAGCTGTCAATGATGAGACATCTTTAAAAACAAAAACAAAAATCCGTACTATGTTAACTCTTCTGTGAAGTGTGTTGAGCAGGTACTGTGTTCTGTCCTATGCTGGGTACACTGTGCTATTCAGAGAGAAAACCCTGTTGCGGAGTTTTCAAATTTCTGCTAAGGATGACGAGCCGTGTCACATGTTACAATCACTATAGGAAGTTACAGTCACTATAATAGAGGTTAAAACAAACCAACCAATAACCCTGCTATGGATGTCTGCAGAGGAAGGACATCTCACAGTCAACTAAGGACCCAAGAGAGTTTCAGGTTTCATCTTGTTGGAGTGGTTGGGTAGGATTTGGCTTTGGGGGAAGAAAGTAAATATATTGCGAGGAGAGAGAGGTTCAGATGGGTGTTAGTTCTATGAGGATTCTAGTTTGGCTAGAGGACAGGAGGTGGAAGGAAAGGCAAGAAGGGGAGGTTGAGGCCAATTTGTGGCAAGCCTTAAAGGTCAACCTTGACTGGGGAGTTGGGATTACTTTCAGTCAGTGGCTGCGTGTAACCTGCCCACTTTTCAGAATAGCCAACTGCTCCAGTATAGACCCTTGGTTCCCTTAAGCTGGGACAGATGTAACGGAATGGCATTGTGGTGAAAAGAAGGAGCTCGGGATTGTGAGACAGCGTGGTTTCATACCTTGAACCCATCACTTACTAATTATGTGACCTTGGGCAAGTTAACCTCGCTGTGTTTCAGTGGCGGTATGAGGATTAGATGAGGTAAACCACAGAAAGCGCACAGACCCATTGCAAATAACTGGGAAAAAAATAAAAGAAAAAGTTTGGTCGCTACTGTACCTCTTATGGCATCTTAGACAGTCTCCTCCCCTGTCTGTCCTATTATGAGCATAGCTCACAATAAGTCTGTCAGTGAATCCAGAGAGAGACAAAGTATGATGGGGAGATGGGGGAAATAGGTCAACACAGGTAAGATGTAGGTAAGAAGAAAGTATGGCATTTTGTATGAACTATCAGTAGTTACCTTTAGGTTCATTTCCTATAGTGAAGTCTGACTTCCTAGAACAAAGATGCTTGTCTGTCTCCTTCCCATATTCAGGGAAGAGAATGAAAGAAGTATCCTCAGGCTGGGGCGGCTTTGGTGGGCTTTGAGCCTGAGCTCGAACGTCCTGGTGAGTCCTATTGGTGCCTGAGTAGAAGATAGAGGTTATGGCTTGTCAGCCCTAGACAATCAGAAAACACTTTCTTGACTGTGGGATAAGGTCTCAGCTACAAGCTCTGTCAGTAGGTCCTCAGACCCCTAGTATTTCCAGAACTAACATTTGTAGTGTCTGTCGCTTGCAGTAACTTGGACGGTTGGAAACTGTGGTTGTTTAGAGTTTCTCTGAGATCCATGAACCTGAGTTGCAAGTCCTGAAGATATGGTGTGTAGAAACCAGGCTCTAACAAGAGCGGGGAATACCTGCCCGGCACCTGCAACCAATTGTCTTGAAGTGATGAAGCTGTGTGCTTATAAAGAATAGTTTTTTAGGGAGACAGTTTAGTGAAAGTTGACATGGCGACTCCCCTGACTTCTGAAAGAAATGTGAATATGGAGAAAGCCAGAAGTCTGTATAAATATTTCTGTGGTTGCAATTCTGAGGATTTTGGAAGCGTTCAGCTCATATCCAGGTGGTTGGCTTCCTTAGTATCCCAGGGAAGAGGCTGAGCTTGGAAGACACTAGCTCCCTGTGAGGGGCCAAGGAAATTCTGCGTAAGCCTCTGGCACTTGTCAGCTTACCTGACAGGGAACCTTTGGCCTGGCATCTTATTGGTGGAGTGCCAGGCTAGAAGCTACTGTCATTGGCCAGATTTTGAGGTGGGGTGGGCCTTCCAGGGCTCCTTGATAATCACCTGTGGACTGCTCAGGGAGCCTTGTGTGAATGGCTGAGAAGAGACAAGCTCACTAGGAGATGAGCAGGCCAGGCTGCAGAGGGCAAGTGCAAAGGACAGAACCAACCACTGGTAGTGGGGTTTGGCTCTAGTGGGAGTTAGTATTTCAGTTTGTGATGGCCCTTAATACACAAATGGACAAGATTCATTATCTAGAGAGGTGACTTGAAGAAATACTCAGGAGTTGAATTCTGAGAGGCTGCACTGCTCTGCAGGAGAGCTAGTTATTATAGCTTTTTGTAAAATATATGTTTACTTAATTTTCCTTTAGCACAGACTTTTTTTTTTTTTTTTTTAAACAGTGAGTCAACTTGTTTTTCATTTTGAAAGTTGTTGCCAGCATACTGGATTGTTGAGTCAAAGACGTTTCCTTGGTTTCCTAGGGAAAGGCTTGAGCAGGGAAGAGCATGACACAGTGGGGACGAAAACATCTCAGCCTCTCACTCTTGGGTTACTGTTACTTTTGAGGAACTCTAGTGTGGGCTCTATTAATCTTTGTATATAGGTCAGGGAGGGAATGAGAAGAAGTGGGAAGGAAAGAAAGCAACTTTGTATTTTTGAATGTGGCCTGACTGTATCAAAGGGTCACCAACAAGATTCCCACAGTTTATGGTTGCATGTAAGTATAATTCTTGGGAAGGCTGAGCTTTTTCAACGTATTTCAATAATATTTATTATGAAAAATAAATAATAGCTAACCTTCCCACGGTGCCCTGCGTTTGCCTAGTGCTGTCCTATCTACTTTACAATATCCTGTATGTGAATGTTGACTCCTGTACTTCACAGTACTGTGAGGGTCAGTATAATTTTGTCTCTGTTTTGCAATGGAAGAAGCTGCGGCACAGAGGCTCAGAAACTTGCTCGAGATGACACGCGAGGAAAGTAGTAGAGCAGAGCTGGGTTCAAAGCATCCTGGCAGTCTGGTTTCCAGAGTTTGTTGTCTTAGTGACTGCACGATGTCCAACTGTCCACAGACTGAGTTTGAGGCAGGAATGATGACTATTCTGTAGTCCCTTGCATACTGGATTTGCCCAATTTACTTTGGAAGTACCCATTCTACTTCTTTATGACCAGAAAGTGCCTTATTTAATAGTAGAAAATCTTAGTGCTGATATCCTCTGTACTTCTAAGAAGTACTTCTTACAGATCTCAGTGAAAAATGCCTCGCAGTAGTAGCTCTTGGCACTGGCAGGCGTTAGGTTGAATATTAGGCTGACATTCCTTGGCTTTCATGATGAGCTTTGGCTGAAGTGAGACCAATCTATGTGATGTATGTTAAATGTGAAAGTCACCAGATGGCAGGATGATCCAGCGTTGGGTATGTGAGTATGATGGGTGTGTGAGTGATAAGTTGGAGTTGCCCTAGTATGCTAAAACCTCCATAATGCTTCAAGTAGGTGGACACGTTTTGTGTGTGTTCCATGTGTGTCCATGAAGCTTACAAAGTAACACAGCATGGTAACATGCTCAGTTACGAAACCTCAAAAATTCGTCCAACAAAATAGCATTCTCCTTAGAGGAAACTTGGAAAGATAAATAAGACTGCAAAGAAGGAAATAAAGGTCACTTATACAACTACTCCAGAGCCAGCCACTATTGAAGTTTACTTTCCCTTTTTTTTTTTTTCCTGCACATGCATTCCTAGACATGCTCTCTTAAAGCAACAGTTGGGGTCATTAACATGTTGTTATTCTCCCAGTTAAATTTTAACCAAGGTGTAGAACGCAGGATGTTTCGCACATGCATTTTTGCCGGAGAAACCACAGCTATGTGACTATTTATAGTGTTTCTTAGCTATCTCATGCATCATTTCCTCTGGTACTTCCTCAGTGTCACTGGCAGTCCTGCTGCTGGTCTGTCTGTTCTCCACTCGTGACATCTGAGTCATCACTGACATCCCTCTCCCCAGGCTTCCTCATGGAGCCTGTTGCTGAGCTTGGCTATTTTCCTTCTCCCTGAAATTTCTCAGATCTGTACTTTATTTTTCAACTGCTGCCCCCCAGCCAGCCGTCTCAGTGCTGTCCAGTGCCTGTTTCTGGGCCTCAAGCTGCTTCTCTTTTCAATCCACACTTTAAAGTAATTTTCTCATAGCTGTTTTCTCAGCATCCTGTTCTTAGCAGAACTCCCACATGATAACACCTCTCTATTAGTTTCTGGTTGTCTCTACATCGTTTTCAGATTCTCGGTGACATCCTCCTTCACCTCATCCACTCCGTGCCAGGCAAAGACACACCTTGGTCCTTTGTTATTGCATTGTTCAAGGTAAACTGTGCTGGCCCTAGTGGAAATTGTGAAATAAGCAAAGTCTTTGCCATTTCCACCCTCTATTCTCCATTACATTTCTGACCCACAAAGGTTTTTCTTTCCTCCTACGTGTCTTTTGGTTTTTCTTCTTGTTCTATAATTCACACTTCTAGTCAGATATGAAAGGATCTGATATTGGTGGTTGATACTTGAATGAATGTGATCACGTATTTTTTTATGTGATCAAGTGTCTTTAATGAAATAAAGCTAGTGCAAGTAGATATAGTTTATTAAAAAAATGTACTTGGCTAATAAAAAGTTTGCAACTCTGTGTTGATACTCTCCACCCCAAATTAAAAACAAATTTTTTTTTCTAGTATACAAGTCTGGGAATAACTACTTTAAGCTATAGCAGTAAACAAGAAAAGAAGCGGAAGGGGGAGAGATAAAGAAATAAGACAGCCAGTAAGAGATAATAATATTAGCAAGCTATGTCCTTTGATAAAAGTGCATTATTATGAGTATGTTTTTCTTTGATAAAAATGCATGATGTGTGCTAATTAAAAAAAAACACATTCTCTTTGTGTTTTATTGTGTAGTCCTTCATTTCTTTTTTTTTTAACATCTTTATTGGAGTATAATTGCTTTACAATGGTCCTTTCTTTCTTCTCAGCTACATGTATATATTTATTGTATGCATCTTAGAATAATAACCATAACAGCATTGAGCCTGTTGTTTTCTTTATCCCTGAATATCAACGTCTAGTTAAGGCCAGGCATTCTGTGTACAGTCAATAAATGATTGCTGATTATACGACAGTGTTTTGGGACAAAATGATCTTTCTTTGTATCTCCAGTGTTTTAGTTTATTTTTACCCAACAGAATGAAAGGATTTGACTCTGTAACACCCGTATCAGAAATCCGTGTTTCAACAACTGCCTACAAAAAATGGTACCCAGTTGTTCACGAGGAGATTTCATTTGCAACCCGTACTGGCGGCAGCTAGGGGTTGATTCCTCTTGTTCTGATACTTGGCTTTAAGACCTCGTCTTTTGCTTTGGGGACTGGGCTAAAAAGGGAGCTAGCCTGAGACCACATGAAATGTGCTTCAGCGGCTATGTCAGTTTGCTGGCTTGGCAAAGAGAAATTGTATGGGTGGCTTTATATTCCAAAGCTGGAGCTATCTCTTTGTCCCTGGCATGCCTTCATACTCATAGACACCAATATTGTCCTTTCCTTGGTTCAGCCAAAACTGGGGAAGTGGGGAGAGGGGTGGAAGGACTTTTGTTTAGAAAGTATGTTGGGGGTTGAGGCAATGTCTGCTTTCAAATCCTGGATCTTCAGTGACCCTTTCTTTGAAACATTCTATGATTCTATAATTATGGTGTGCTCTATCGGTACAATTGTTGCATTATACATTTAATAAGTTAAAATGATTTCTATAAGAGAATATAGGTTTTTCACTGTAGTGGAAGGAGATTGTATGATAAGACAGTGGAGGAGAAACAATAGATGTATTATGTAGCTGCCTGGAACATCTACTTCCTGAAGGCAAGCCAGTAAATGAGGAAGGATAGCAGATTGCCAACCCATGGGCTTGCCCACTATGCTCTTGGAAAACAAGAAGGTGAAATTCAATGTTTTATGTCTTTGGATTGTCCCACAGTGATTGCCCTGCATCAGACAACACTTGACTAATAAATATCCTGTGGGTTTTAGTTTGTTATTCATTTTACATTTGCTTTCATGTTGTTGTTTTTTAAGCTAATGCAACGATGAAATGAATTGTTTTATTTATTCTGTTTATAAAAGCAATGTTAATAGCTCAAATAAAATGAAAATATGTTTGTAATGGCATCATAGCGTGTAAGGTAGTGTTTTTATTTTTGCTCCAGAGGCTAAGGACTGTATTTATGCACTAGTGCAGATCTGGAGTGAGAAGCAAGTAGGTGGAGCTTGTGTATAAGCAATTGTGGTTCATGTTACATTTTCTACATCAGGATGTTTTCATTTTTAGAGCCCACCCTTATTTATTAACAGTATTAAGAAATACTTCTGAAGGAAAAAAAATAACAAAACAAAGCAAAACAGAAAATATAAAAAGAAACAAAAAAATACTTATGAGTAAGAATTTTAGCTAAGGATCACTGCTTAGTGGACTGTGGAAGAGTAGAAATTCTCCATGTCCAGGTCACTAGAGAATGAGACAAGTCAGGATTATGATGGTCTATCATACGGTTCTACTCAAATAGCTTGGTCAGGAAAGCAATGATGTGGCCTATCCTGTGTTATTGCAACTGCTGAAGTGCAAAAGGCAGAAAGGTTCCTCAGTGATTTGCCTGGAAATCTTCAGTTTCTCTGGACCGTTCTTCTTGTCCATACAGTTTTGGCCTTAGACTTCTCAGCGTCTTTAGTCAAGACTTACTTTTGTAATTAGGGAAAAGTGACTAAGTAGATTGTCCCCAGAGTGAATTGCCATGCCACTTTTCCCATTCTGGAGACTAGAAAGGTTCCAGCTTGAGAGTTCCACCAGACCAGGCTTTGGCTTTGCCCAGGTTCACCTCTGGTCCTACAGACTCCTGAGGACCGGCCCTGTGTTGGGTTGCCTTACTGAACTTTTTTGGGCTCTTTCTTCCCATACTCAGTGTAGTGAAAAATCAAGCCACGTCCTGAAATGGGTAAGTGAAAGGTACAGGAGCTGTTTTGTAAGGATATTGGAGGTTATGGCTGAGGAGGCAGAAGAGAGGGAAAAAAAAACTAATATTACTTTGAACTTGTATGGTGCTTTCTAATCTGATGTAATTAAATTCTCACCATACACACATACATATAGCAGAAGAGTAAACCATCTTCATTTAGGGACCTGTATAGAGGCAGGTAAACTTGTTATCTAGATGTGTTTGGAGCAGATCTGTAAATGCTCTGGTTTAGTCACTTGGCTTTTTGCTTGTTGTGCTTTTTCACTCTTAGACTTTCTAGGTAGGTGTGGTAGTCAGATTTATGGTCTTAATTCCTGGAATCTGTGAAATTTTTTTTTAACATCTTTATTGGAGTATACTTGCTTTACAATGGTGTGTTAGTTTCTGCTTTATAACAAAGTGAATCAGTTATACATATACATATGTTCCCATATCTCTTCCCTCTTGAGTCTCCCTCCCTCCCACCCTCCCTATCCCACCACTCTAGATGGTCACAAAGCACCGAGCTGATCTCCCTGTGCTATGCGGCTGCTTCCCACTAGCTATCTATTTTACATTTGGTAGTGTATGTATGTCCATGCCACTCTCTCACTTTGTAACAGCTTGCCCTTCCCCCTCCCCATATCCTCAAGTCCATGCTTTAGTAGGTCTGTGTCTTGATTCCCGTCTTACCCCTAGGTTCTTCACGACCTTTTTTTTTTTTTTCCTTAGATTCCATATATATGTGTTAGCACACGGTATTTGTTTTTCTCTTTCTGACTTACTTCACTCTGTATGACAGACTCTAGGTCCATCCACCTCACTACAAATAACTCAATTTCATTTCTTTTTATGGCTGAGTAATATTCCATTGTATATATGTGCCACATCTTCTTTATCCATTCATCTGTTGATGTTTGCTTCCATGTCCTGGCTATTGTAAATAGGGCTGCAGTGAACATTTTGGTACATGACTCTTTTTCAATTACGGGTTTCTCAGGGTATATGCCCAGTAGTGGGATTGCTGGGTCATACAGTCATGTTTTTGTAGTTTTTTAAGGAACCTCCATACTGTTCTCCACAGTGGTTGTATCAACTTACATTCACACCAACAGTGCAAGAGTGTTCCCTTTTCTCCATACCCTCTCCAGCATTTATTGTTTCTAGATTTTTTGATGATGGCCATTCTGATCGGTGTGAGATGATATCTTATTGTAGTTTTGATTTGCATTTCTCTAATGATTAATGATGTTGAGCATTCTTTCATGTGTTTGTTGGCAATCTGTGTATCTTCTTTGGAGAAATGTCTATTTATGTCTTCTGCCCATTTTTGGATTGGGTTCTTTGTTTTTTTGTTATTCAGCTGCATGAGCTGCTTGTAAAATTTGGAGATGAATCCTTTGTCAGTTGCTTCATTGGAAATATTTCTCCCATTCTGAGGGTTGTCTTTTGGTCTTGTTTATGGTTTCCTTTGCTGTGCCAAAGCTTTGAAGTTTCATTAGGTCCCATTTGTTTATTTTTGTTTTTATTTCCATTTTTCTAGGAGGTGGGTCAAAAAGGATCTTGCTGTGATTTATGTCATAGAGTGTCCTGCCTATGTTTTCCTCTAAGAGTTTGATAGTGTCTGGCCTTACATTTAGGTCTTCAATCCATTTTGAGTTTATTTTTGTGTATGGTGTTAGGGAGTGTTCTAATTTCATACTTTTACATGTACCTGTCCAGTTTTCCCAGCACCACTTATTGAAGAGGCTGTCTTTTCTCCACTGTATATTCTTGCCTCCTTTATCAAAGATAAGGTGACCATATGTGCGTGAGTTTATCTCTGGGCTTTCTATCCTGTTCCATTGATCTATATTTCTGTTTTTGTGCCAGTACCATACTGTCTTGATTACTGTAGCTTTGTAGTATAGTCTGAAGTCAGGGAGCCTGATTCCTCCAGCTCCGTTTTTCGTTCTCAAGATTGCTTTGGCTATTCGGGGTCTTTTGTGTTTCCATACAAATTGTGAAATTTTTTGTTCTAGTTCTGTGAAAAATGCCAGTGGTAGTTTGATAGGGATTGCATTGAATCTGTAGATTGCTTTGGGTAGTAGAGTCATTTTCACAATGTTGATTCTTCCAATCCAAGAACACGGTATATCTCTCCATCTATTTGTATCATCTTTAATTTCTTTCATCAGTGTCTTATAATTTTCTGCATACAGGTCTTTTGTCTCCTTAGGTAGGTTTATTCCTAGGTATTTTATTCTTTTTGTTGCAATGGTAAATGGGAGTGTTTTCTTAATTTCACTTTCAGATTTTTTATCACTAGTGTATAAGAATGCCAGAGATTTCTGTGCATTAATTTTGTATCCTGCTACTTTACCAAATTCATTGACTAGCTCTAGTAGTTTTCTGGTAGCATCTTTAGGATTCTCTATGTACAGTATCATGTCATCTGCGAACAGTGACAGCTTTACTTCTTCTTTTCCAATTTGGATTCCTTTTATTTCCTTTTCTTCTCTGATTGCTGTGGCTAAAACTTCCAAAACTATGTTGAATAAGAGTAATGAGAGTGGGCAACCTTGTCTTGCTCCTGATCTTAGTGGAACTGGTTTCAGTTTTCATTATTGAGGATGATGTTGGCTGTGGGTTTGTCATATATGGCCTTTATTATGTTGAGGAAAGTTCCGTCTATGCCTACTTTCTGCAGGGTTTTTATCATAAATGGGTGTTGAATTTTGTCGAAAGCTTTCTCTGCATCTATTGAGATGATCATATGGTTTTTCTCCTTCAGTTTCTTAATATGGTGTATCACGCTGATTGATTTGCGTATATTGAAGAATCCTTGCATTCCTGGAATAAACCCCACTTGATCATGGTGTATGATCCTTTTAATGTGCTGTTGGATTCTGTTTGGTAGTATTTTGTTGAGGAGTTTTGCATCTATGTTCATCAGTGATATTGGCCTGTAGTTTTCTTTCTTTGTGACATCTTTGTCTGGTTTTGGTATCAGGGTGATGGTGGCCTCATAGAATGAGTTTGGGAGTGTTCCTCCCTCTGCTATATTTTGGAAGACTTTGAGAAGGATGGGTGTTAGCTCTTTTCCAAGTGTTTGATAGAATTTGCCATCTGGTCTTGGGGTTTTGTTTGTTGGAAGATTTTTAATCACAGTTTCAATTTCAGTGCTTGTGATTGGTCTGTTCATATTTTCTATTTCTTCCTGGTTCAGTCTCAGCAGGTTGTGCATTTCTAAGAATTTGTCCATTTCTTCCAGGTTGTCCATTTTATTGGCATAGAGTTGCTTGTAGTAATCTCTCATGATCCTTTGTATTTCTGCAGTGTCAGTTGTTACTTCTCCTTTTTCATTTCTAATTCTATTGATTTGAGACTTCTCCCTTTTTTTCTTGATGAGTCTGGCTAGTGGTTTATGAATTATGTTTACCTTCTCAAAGAACCAGCTTTTAGTTTTATTGATCTTTGCTATCGTTTCCTTCATTTCTTTTTCCTTTCTTTCTGATCTGATCTTTATGATTTCTTTCCTTCTGCTAACTTTGGGGTTTTTTTGTTCTTCTTTCTCTAATTGCTTTAGGTGCAAGGTTAGGTTGTTTATTTGAGATGTTTCCTGTTTCTTAAGGTAGGATTGTATTGCTATAAACTTCCCTCTTAGAACTGCTTTTGCTGCATCCCATAGGTTTTGGGTCATCGTGTCTCCATTGTCATTTGTTTCTAGGTATTTTTTGATTTCCTCTTAGATTTCTTCAGTGATCACTACGTTATTAAGTAGTGTATTGTTTAGCCTCCATGTGTTTGTATTTTTTACAGATCTTTTCCTGTAATTGATATCTAGTCTCATAGCGTTGTGGTCGGGAAAGATACTTGATACGATTTAAGTTTTCTTAAATTTACCAAGGCTAGATTTGTGATCCAAGATACGATCTATCCTGGAGAATGTTCCATGAGCACTTGAGAAAAATGTGTATTCTGTTGTTTTTGGATGGAATGTCCTATAAATATCAATTAAGTCCATCTTATTTAATGTATCATTTAAAGCTTGTGTTTCCTTATTTATTTTCATTTTGGATGATCTATTGGTGAAAGTGGGGTGTTAAAGTCCCCTACTATGATTGTGTTACTATCAATTTCCCCTTTTATGGCTGTTAGTATTTGCCTTATGTATTGAGGTGCTCCTATGTTGGGTGCATAAATATTTACAATTGTTATATCTTCTTCTTGGATTGATCCCTTGATCATTATGTAGTGTCCTTCTTTGTCTCTTGTAATAGTCTTTATTTTAAAGTCTATGTTGTCTGATATGAGAATTGCTACTCCAGCTTTCTTCTGATTTCCATTTGCATGGAATATCTTTTTCTATCCCCTCACTTTCAGTCTGTATGTGTCCCTAGGTCTGAAGTGGGTCTCTTGTAGACAGTATATATACAGGTCTTGTTTTTGTATCCATTCAGTCAGTCTGTGTCTTTTGGTGGGAGCACTTAATCCATTTACATTTAAGGTAATTATCAATATGTATGTTCCTATTCCCATATTCTTAATTGTTTTGGGTTTGTTATTGTAGGTCTTTTCCTTCTCTTGTGTTTCTTGCCTAGAGAAGTTCCTTTAGCATTTGTTGTAAAGGTGGTTTGGTGGTGCTAAACTCTCTCAGCTTTTGCTTGTCTGTAAAGGTTCTAATTTCCCCATCAAATCTGAATGAGATTCTTGCTGGGTAGAGTAATCTTGGTTGTCGGTTTTTCTCCTTCATCACTTTATATATGTCCTGCCGCTCCCTTCTGGCTTGCAGAGTTTCTGCTGGAAGATCAGCTGTTAACCTTATGGGGATTCCCTTGTGTGTTATTTGTTGCTTTTCCCTTGCTGCTTTTAATATGTTTTCTTTGTATTTAATTTTTGATAGTTTGATTAATATGTGTCTTGGCATGTTTCTCCTTGGATTTATCCTGTATGGGACTCTCTGTGCTTCCTGGACTTGATTAACTATTTCCTTTCCCATATTAGGGAAGTTTTCAACTATAATCTCTTCACATATTTTCTCAGTCCCTTTCTCTTTCTCTTCTTCTTCTGGGACCCCTATAATTCGAATGTTGGTGCATTTAATGTTGTCCCAGAGGTCTCTGAGACTGTCCTCAGTTCTTTTCTTCCTTTTTTCTTTATTCTGCTCTGCAGTAGTTATTTCCACTATTTTATCTTCCAGGTCCCTTATCCGTTCTTCTGCCTCAGTTATTCTGCTCTTGATCCCTTCTAGAGTATTTTTAATTGATTTATTGTGTTGTTCATCATTGCTTGTTTCCTCTTTAGTTCTTCTAGGTCCTTGGTAAATGTTTCTTGCATTTTCTCTATTCTATTTCCAAGATTTTGGATCATCCTTACTATCATTATTCTGAATTCTTTTTCAGGTAGGCTGCCTATTTCTTCTTCATTTGTTAAGTCTGGTGGGTTTTTACCTTGTGCCTTCATCTGCTGTGTGTTTTTCTGTCTTTTCATTTTGCTTATCTTACTGTGTTTGGGGTCTCCTTTTCTCAGGCTGCAGGTTCATAGTTCCCGTTGTTTTTGGTGTCTGTCCCCAGTGGCTAAGGTTGGTTCAGTGGGTTGTGTAGATTTCCTGGTGGAGGGACTAGTGCCTGTGTTCTTGTGGATGAGGCTGGATCTTGTCTTTCTGGTGGGCAGGTCCACGTCTGGTGGTGTGTTTTGGGGTGTCTGTGGCCTTATTATTATATTAGGCAGCCTCTCTGGTAATGGATGGGGCTGTGTTCCTGTCTTGCTAGTTGTTTGGCATAGGGTGTCCAGCACTGTAGCTTGCTGGTCATTGAATGAAGCTGGGTGTTGGAGTTGAGATGGAGATCTCTGGGAGATTTTTGCCATTTGATATTACGTGGACCTGGGAGGTCTGTTGTGGACCAGTGTCCTTAAGTTGGCTCTCCCACCTCAGAGGCACAGCCCTGAAGCCTGCCTGGAGCACCAAGAGACTGTTCTCCACACGGCTCGGAATAAAAGGGAGAAAAAATTAAAAAGAAAGAAAGAAAGAGGATAAAATAAAAATAAAGTAAGATAAAATAAAGGTTATTAAAATAAAAAATAATTATTAAGAAAAACATTTATAAAGTAAGAACAAACAAACAAACAAACAAAACCAACGGACAGAATGCTAGGACAAATGGTGAAAGGAAAGCTATACAGACAAAATCTCACACAGAAGCATACACATACACACTCACAAAAAGAGGAAAAGGGGAAAAAATAATCCATCTTGCTTCCGAAGTCCACCTCCTCAATTTGGGATGATTCGTTGTCTATTCACATATTCCACAGATGCAGAGTACTTGAGGTTGATTGTGGAGATTTAATCCGATGCTCCTGTGGCTGCTGGGAGAGATTTCCCTTTCTCTTCTTTGTTCGCACAGCTCCCGGAGTTCAGCTTTGGATTTGGCCCCGCCTCTGCGTGTAGGTCGCCTGAGGGCGTCTGTTCTTCGGTCAGACAGGATGGGGTTAAAGGAGTCGCTGACTAGGGGCCTCTGGCTCACTCAGGCCGGGGGAGGGAGGTGCACGGAGTGCGGGGCTAGCCTGCGGTGGCAGAGGCCAGCGTGACGTTGCACCAGCCTGAGACACGCCGTGCGTTCTCCCGGGGGAGTTTTCCCTGGATCATGGGACCCTGGCAGTGGCGGGCTGCACAGGGTCCCCGGAAGGGAGGTGTGGATAGTGACCTGTGCTCGCACACAGGCTTCTTGGTGGCGGCAGCAGCAGCCTTGGCGTCTCATGCCCGTCTCTGGGGTCCGCGCTTTTGGCCGCGGCTTGCGCCCGTCTCTGGAGCTCTTTTAAGCAGAACTCTTAATCCCTTCTCCTCGCGCACCAGGAAGCAAAGAGGCAAGAAAAAGTCTCTTGTCTCTTTGGCAACTCCAGACTTTTCCTGGACTCCCTCCCGGCTAGTGGCGCACTAATCCTTTCAGGCTATGTTCACGCCGCCAACCCCAGTCCTCTCCCTGGGATCTGACCTCCAAAGCCCGAGCCTCAGCTCCCAGCCCACGCCTGTCCCGGCGGTTGAGCAGACAAGCCTCTCGGGCTGGTGAGTGCTTGTCGGCACCGATCCTCTGTGCAGGAATCTCTCCGCTTTGCCCTCCGCACCCCTGTGGCTGCGCTCTCCTCCGTGGCTCCGAAGCTTCCCCCTCCGCCACACGCAGTCTCCGCCCGCGAAGGGGCTTCCTAGGGTGTGGAAACCTTTCCTCATTCACAGCTCCCTCCCACTGGTGCAGGTCCTGTCCCTCTTCTTTTGTCTCTGTTTATTCTTTTTTCGTTTGCCCTACCCAGGTACGTGGGGGAGTTTCTTGCCTTTTGGGAGGTCTGAGGTCTTCTGCCACTGTTCAGTGGGTGTTGTATAGGAGCAGTTCCATGTGTAGATGTATTTCTGATGTATCTGTGGGGAGGAAGGTGATCTCCGCGTCCTACTCTTCCGCCATCTTCTCCTGTCTCTGAAATTTTTTCTTTTAATATTTATTTATTTGGTTGCACCAGGTCTTAGTTGTGGCACGTGGGCTCCTTAGTTGCAGCAGGCAGTCTCCTTAGTTGTGGCACGTGGGCTCCTTAGTTGTGGCATGCATGTGGGATCTAGTTCCCTGACCAGGGACTGAACCGAGGCCCCCTGCATTGGGAGTGTGGAGTCTTAACCACTGTGCCACCAAGGAAGTCCCAGGAATATGTGAATCTTAATCTGTGAATCTTATTTAGGAAAAGGGTCTTTGGAGATGCAATTAAGTGAAGGATCTTGAGATGGGAGATTATCCCAGATTATTCATTTGGGCTCCAAATGCAATCACAGTCATCCCTATGAAAGACAGAGGGAGATTTCATGCACACACACACACACACACACACACACACACACAGAGACACACACACACACACACACACACACACACGGCATGTGAAAATGGAGGCAGAGATTGGAGTCAACAAGGCCACGAGCAAAGGAATGCTTGTCCCAACAGATGCTGCAAGAGGGGAGGAATGGATCCCTTAGAGGCTCTGGTGGGAGTTCGTCTCCATTGACACCTTGACCCCAGTGATCCTGATTTTGAACTTCTAGCCTCTAGAATTATGAGAGAGTAAATTGCTATTACTTTAAGCCACCAAGTTTGTAGTAATTAGCAGCCACAAGAAACTAATACAGTAGGGAAAGGACGTATAAATGAAATGGAAAGCAACTCGGTCAGGACTATACCATCAAATTTAATTTTTAGAAAGGATCCGCTTTTATTACTTATGCAGAATATACACTTTGAATGCAAACCTGGTCTAGTTTATTTTAATCCTGCTCATCAGATTAGCTTTGCAAAAGCAATGCCCTAATTGTGTCATGCTTGCTTGTCTGTATTCCCAACATGACTATCAATTTGGGATCCTGTTTGGCTTGTTTATAATTATTTCCACATTGCTTGACACATAGTAGTTTCTTAGTAAATATTTTCCAAATGAGTACATGCTTAAGTATGAGTATCTTTCTAATTAGGGCTCCAGTCTGCTTTTCAGGCTATATTTCTCCACCTCCCTCCCTCTCTCCTTCTCTCTCTCTCTCCCTCTCTCTCTCTCTCTCTCTCTCTCTCTCTCTCTCTCTCTCTCTCTCTCTCGGTACGTGTGTGTGTGTGTTGTGAAAAGCAAGTTGGGGAGATATAAATAATGAATAATAACTACAGTTTTCCTTATGAATAATAACTGTCCAGATGACAGATGGCACTGGAATAGACTGATTGTACAATATTAATTGGAACATTTTGTTTCATCTTTAGGAGAAGGAGGCAAATTAGGACAAATCAAATGTATATTAAGGATTTATTTTTAAAATGTACTTTAAAGTATATTTTTAGTAGCAGTATAGGTAAAACCCCATGTCTCCTATGCCTGCAGCATTCTGCAGAAGCAGTGAATGTTCAGAATAATGTCAGTGAGGCACTGTTCTTTCAAAGATAGGATGGTTTTAAAACATTTAAAAATAAACATTGAAACAAAGGTTTAGAGTAAAACTGTTGTACTAAGTTGAAATTAAAAATTCACTTGGTGAATTCTGAAACATTGCCCATCATCTGAAAGTAGTTTTCTGCTTATAGATTGTTGAATTTCATACTCAGGACCACATCCTGTCTAAGATGATCAAGTGGACTAGATGATTGATTTTGTTTCCTCAAATTTTATTGCAAAATATTTAAGCACTTAGAACTGTTTTTTTTTTTTTTTTTTTTTTTTGCGGTACACGGGCTTCTCACCGCCATGGCCTCTCCCGTTGTGGAGCACAGGCTCCGGACACGCAGGCTCAGCAGCCATGGCTCATGGGCCCAGCTGCTCTGCGGCATGTGGGATCTTCCCGGACCGGGGCATGAACCCGTATCCCCTGCATCGGCAGGTGGACTCCCAACCACTGCGCCACCAGGGAAGCCCTAGAACTGTTTTAAAATGGATTAGGATACACGTTAAGTCTTACATCCGGATTCAAAGTTTTAATTTAAAAAAGTTTAAAATTCCAAAGCTCAGGCCACACTCCAGACTAATTAAATCTCAATCCCTGGATGGCTCAGAGACGCCAGTAATTTTTTTTTTAAGCTCCCAGGTGATTGCAATGTGCAGACAAGTTTGAAAACTACTGTAAGATAATTATAGTCTAATATATGATCTACATTAAGGTTTCCACAGTATTTCCCTGGATGCCCTGTATAGCTGTTTTTGTTTCTAAACTATGATGTATTTGGTCGCAGTGTCTCTGCAAGGACAGGAATTTTTGTCTGTGCTGTTCATTGTATCCCCAGTGCCTGGAAGAAAGACTGGGCAGAGTCGGTCATTGAGAAATATTTGTAGATTTCATGAGCTTAATCCATGGCTCCTGTGTCTGGCTGGGCATCCACTGAGTGTGTTGTATATGACGGAGTGATGTCTTTAACTGTCTGGTTTTGCTTGAGCAAAAATGTGTCACACTGGATTTAGAAAAAGATTAATGGACCCATCTGGGTCCCTGGGGTTCAGTGGGGCACAGTTTGAAAAAAACCCCAGCTGCCCCTCCCTCAGGGTGAGTTCATATTCTTGTATGCACATTATCACCTTTCTTTCTTTCTTTTTATTTTTTTCCTGTACCAATGGGTTTAATTCATCTTTGTGAAAACTTGAAGCCAACATGGTAAAGAAAACATGGATGGCACTCAGTACACAAGTTTTATTTTTGACCTTTCAGCTATTGCTACCTTGCATTCCCTTTTCCCTTCACACATTAAAATTACTCATAAGTTTGATGGTGGTAGTATTACTGTGTGGGAAGCTTAAATTCTGGCTGATGGTAAAAGTGGTGAAATTTGGAAGCATAGGTTTTTGCAAGGTCAAGGAAAACGTGATGATACTTGGAAGAAGCTACTTGTGAATGGATTAATAACAGACAGGAAGATCGGGGATGTGTGTCCAGGCAAAAAGCCAGTGAACTTTTTAATGTACTCCTAGTGGTAACAAAATTCTAAGAAATATTTTAACCATTGTTATTTTGTGTCTGCCATGGAGTATTCCCCAAGCATCAATGTTCAATTTTAGGACAGCTCCGGGAGTTTGACAAATAGCACACCAAAGTCTAATCTAACCAAGAGGTAGAATCTAACTGGCTTGAAAATGGTACCTTATTTCTTTTAGAGCCAGAATTCTAAGTTGTCATGCTTCATGAAAGTAAGAGTTCACCAAACTGCCTAAAACTAGCTACTCATAATCATAAGCAAGTATGATTTTTATGAACAACACCAAAAAATCAGAGAAGACTATATGTCAACAAAAGTAACTTTATTTAAACTTGACCTTTGGCACTAGGACCCTGACACTCTCTTAATTTGCAGTTTTATTTTATTTTATTTTATCTTTTGGCCATAACTCGCGGCACATGGGAATCTTAGTTCCCCGACCATGGACTGAACCCACGCCCTCTGCAGTGGAAGTGTGTAGTCTTAATCACTGGACCGCCAGGGAAGTCCCTTAATTTGCAGTTTTAGATCTGGCCTTGTGATTTACTTAATTTAGGTTCAACGATATAAAAATTCAATGGTGTTATTCTCTCTGAATATCCTGTTTTCCTTTTTTTTTTTTTTTAGGAAAAATGTATAAGCAACTCTTCATCTGTTTTCAGATAAATCACTGATTCTTAGATAATTGTCGAGAATAATACTTTTACCTTGTAATCACAGATTTTTGTGTTTAAGGGAATTCAAGTGTCAGTTGGTCTAAACTCTTTCTTTTACACATGAGGAGATGGAGGTCAGGAGAGGTAAACCCACAGCCAGCTGGTGGTGGAACCAAGAACAGAACCTAGAATCACTGATGGATGTTCAGTGGATGCTGAAGGTTTCCAGCTGATGGTGGAAAGAACAGAGCCTGGAATCCCTGATGAACTTTGTTAAGTGCCTGCTGCAAGCACTTTGTTTTCCATGCGTTTGAAAGAGTATTATTGCAACAATCTAATATTGAAGTTCTACAAAGTGTAGCATTTATACATGGATGGGTAGAATGTTTTCATTCCGTCTTCATGAAGGATGGAAAAGGAGCGTTTTTAGCGTGAGCTCTAACAGAGTTGCTAAGGGTATGGAAACTCATAAACCATGCAGTGTGCATGGCACACACACCCCTTCTTAGAGGGTCATTGGTTGGTTTTGGATAGTTTGGTGGTTTCATTTGTGAAAATTCAATGACTAATACCTTTAGCTATATTTAATGGATTACCCAGTGATGTAGGTGCTATGGTGTTATTTGACCTGTTGCCCCCTCTGCAGTTCATGGGGGTCATTTAACCTTTATGAGTGGTCAGAAAGCAAAAGTAACAGTCCTTACCACTTTCACTTGTAAGAAGACATTGACTGCGTTTGCCACAGATTTATTACTTTCCTGTCTACTGCCGGGACACTGACCAACTGCGTCAGATGTGAGGACGCTTGGCCACATCTGCTCTCCCCGTTCTCTCCCACTTTTCTCACCATTCTGTAGCTTCTTCTGGAAGATAGCCAGGAAAGAGTCAGAGTTGAGTACTTGATGTTCTAGGTCAAGTGCTTGATCCCAATGACACTAACCAGGGTTTTTTCAGTGGCTCTGCTTTACATTTTCTGCAGAAATAAGAGCTGGCATTTAAACTGATCCCTGGCTACTTATTGGTCAGTCCTTCCACGAGATACAGTTGCTCCTCCGGTTGTTGGCAGGCATGAGCAGAGTGGGGTGGAGTAGGGCGATGTGAGGTGACTCTTGGTTGAAGGTGGAGTGGGAGTTGGGCTGGAATGGAGAGCTGTTTGATTGGCAGCACAGGTAGGCAAGGGACAGAGGGAGGGGAATTGATTACATGCCTCGTCCAAGGAACAAGGGGTGGGGAAAAGCAATTGAGTCTCTGCTTCTTATTCTTTCTGAAATACTTTCTCATATCTCTTATGGCTTTGAACCAAGGCTGTTTCCTTGGTTATAGATTGATTTCTGAGAAGTAGGACAGAGGGCAGGTGACTGTGCTATAAGAGATGCTCCAGAGAGAGATGCCGGTCTTTTTAGATGTCTATGTAAATACTTGTGTGGATTTTCTAGATTATAACACCAGATATCGGAATGCCAAAGCTGCTCGAACAGCCATTCTCATGGTAGATGTGGAAAATGAATTCCAGAGGAATGTATCTGGTTAGTGTCAGACTGAACTAACCTTCCTGTTGCCACTCAGCCTCTTACTTAGAGGTTGTAAGGTAAAGACGTTAGCCACCCGAGTGAGCCGAAGGTGGATTGCCTGGCGTCCAGATGCAGCTCTCCAACCTATGGTGTCATCTTGTCAAGTTACTTATCCACTTTGTCCCTCTGTTTCTCAACTGGCAAATCAGTAGCTAAGGTTGTTGTGAGGAGTAAATGCACAAACACCCGTGCAGATGTTTAAACAAGTTCCTGGCTGATGGTGATGGCTCAGTGAGTGCGAGCTACTGGGATTGTTGTTACTGTTATTCCTTATTGGCTATTTGACTCTCTTACTAGCAATTTTGTCACCATTTTAAAAATGAAAAGTAGAAGCGACATCTTATGAAAATAAAACTTATGAATTATTTATAGATTCAGTTGGCCACACATAATATGTGATAATGAGCTGATGTTATAAACAAAAAGGATTCATAGTTTAGGTCTTAGGCAGTGCCTCTACTGAGGGCCAACAATGCGTGTGTGTGTGTGTATATATATATATATATATATATACACACACACACATATATGTATGTATGTATATATACATATATAAATACATATATTTAAGAAAAACATATTTTCTTCATTTAGGCATGTTATAGAGAAATGTCAATATTATTCTTTTGTAATTTCCTAG
This sequence comes from Grampus griseus, assembly GCF_964374135.1. Taxonomy (NCBI): domain Eukaryota; kingdom Metazoa; phylum Chordata; class Mammalia; order Artiodactyla; family Delphinidae; genus Grampus; species Grampus griseus. Next base: position 56,408,547 of record NC_139007.1, on the reverse strand, counting down.
AACCATAAAACTTAAAAACTTAAACAGATACTTTGTTCGCATTCTCTGCTCCCTTGATTTACAAGTAAGGAAGTAGGCCAGAGACAGAAGTGCCGTATTCACAATTACATAGTTAATAATACAGGCAGGCAGTTTCTGGCCTCTCTCCTTTAAGTCGTAGACATGTGTATACAGATCTTCACGTGTATCACTTGCCTAGCTAATATCTTACACTGCTTCAATATTGGATGGTTGTAATAATGAGAATTTTACTGAACACTTTTCATGGAGATAAAAATAGTTAATTGAAATTTTTAGACAGTTTATAAAATACTTCAATAAGGTATATTTCCTTAATGATGAAAGAGGAGTTAAAAGCCTGAGGCAGAGTTGGGAACAAGCTAAAAACAGACCAGTGACTAACAGCTTTTTCAAAGAGAGGAGTGTGTGTGTGTGTGTGAATTACTCTATCGGTCTAGAGATTAAGATACTGAGCCAGTATCTTTGAAACCTTTCCCTATTTTGTCGTTCAGGTGAATGGCTTTGGGAGAATATCTGCTTCCTTTTTTCCACATTTTGATTGTGTTTAAAATAGAGTAAAAAGTAACTTCAAAGGAGAGAAGTTTTTCAAAGGATAGAAACATCAGATTTTCAAGGCTGGTGAAGTACATTCAGTACAGTAGTGTGTACCTGCAGGTGTGAAATGAGTTAGCATTCTGGATTCTGACTCTGGTCTTCTCTTCAGATACCATTAAAAAGAGTCAAAGATAACATTAAAAAGAGTCAACGGGTGGTACATTAATGTAAATGAAGCAGATAGTAAAAATAAGTGTATGAAAAGAATGTAAATAATCTAATCTGGTGATTTAAGACATTTACCACCCAAAAGTGAATTTACCACCTAAGTGATTGAGGACTGAGAAATTGCAAGACGACAGATAACATGAGCTTGAAGACTGTGAATCATTGCTGATTAATTAACAATAGTTAAGGCATGTAAGGCACACTTCAGAAGTGTAAGAAATGATTGCAAATGAAATATTGTGATTTTTAGTTACTCTGTCCTTTTATATAGTCATAAAATAAAAATGAAAACCACTTGTAAAGTAAACCTGATTTGAAACCGAAATGCTATAAAACTTAAAAATCTTCATTTGAGATGTTTATTTGGTGGCCCCGTTTAAGGCTTTTTGGCAAGGCTAGAAAGCAAACTGGAGATGGTTATTGACTGAAAAAAACCTGAAATGACCAAGGGAAATAGGAACTGGATATTTGCATTAAATTTCCATTTAGTATGAAAATATGTTGCCAATAAAATATTTCCATTTTTAAGTACTGAATGAATGACAGTATGAAGCATAGTAGAATTATCCTTCTAACATTTGTCCAAAAGCATGTTTTTCAATATTATCAAAAGCATGTTTGTAAATATTATCAAATTACTCACTGGGCAGGAAGGGAGAGACCTGAGTTGCAGCCTTGTCTGTAACCAGTTACATGACCAGAGACTCTTCCCTTGCTTCTCTGGATTTCAGTTCCTTCATCTGTAAAGTAAAATGATTTGGCTAGGTCATCTAAAGATTTCTTTCATTTCTGTAAATCTATCATTGTTAATAATTTGAGAATTCAAAGATCAATGTGGGCCAAGAGTTTGAAAGCTTTGTTGAGGATATTAACAGGGACCAGATTTTGGAGGAAAGATAAAACTTGGTTTTTCAGAAAGAAGGCAGTCCACTTGGACATGCAGCATGAACAGAGACGTGATTGGAAGGGGCATCTTCATAATTTACTGCCTGATTATTATAAAAGCAGAATAGGTGGATTGAATCAGGGATTGACTCAGCAGATTTGGAGCAGCCATTTAAAGAACTTTTTAAGCAGCTAGAAGAAACTACATTGAATAGAATTATATTGTAGCTGATGAATATGAAATAACACAGGTCTGCTTAGATATGGAATTTAACATACTTACACTTCTGTGCAGCAAGGATTAAGGACAAAGCTGACAGTGGGGCATTAAAGCAAGACTTAACAGATGTATGATGGGCAGTGCTGAGGGAGCAGTGTCGAAAGTGTTCTGGTTGCTGAGAGAATGAGGTGTGTAGACGGAGGGACTGACATAATGGGCTGGTTGGGAACTGGAAGGTCCCAAAGACAGTCAGGAGGTTGGTTATGGTCCAAGAAGGGGAACACTGGGCATGTTCCTTGTGATATGAGTTAATAAGGCTCAGACTGTGACCATGCTAATGAGACTTGATGTGCAGTGGGAAAAAGTCAGCATACACTATTTAGGAAGAATGCAAGAGGTGTGGGGTCAGAGTAACACAGATGTTTCAATTCTAAGGGTGATGATTGCAGAGGGCAGGGGTGAAAAATCTGAGCTAGGAGTGGCAGGGGCAGGGGTTTTGTGTGTGTGTGTGTGTGCATGTGTGTGTTGATTATGAGTCTCATTTCTTTTTTTTTTTGAATTTTTTCTTATTAGTCATCAGTTTTATACACATCAGTGTATACATGTCAATACCAGTCTCCCAATTCATCCCCCCCCCCCCACCACTTTCCCCCCTTGGTGTCCATACGTTTGTTCTCTACATCTGTGTCTATTTCTGCCCTGCAAACTGGATCATCTGTACCATTTTTCTAGGTTCCACATAGATGTGTTAATATACGATATTTGTTTTTCTCTTTCTGACTTACTTCACTCTGACAGTCTCTAGATGCATCCACGTCTCTGCAAATGACCCAAGTTTGTTCCTGTTTATGGCTGAGTAATATTCCATTGTATATATGTACCACATCTTCTTTATCCATTCATCTGTTGATGGCATTTAGGTCGCTTCCATGTCCTGGCTATTGTAAATAGTGCTGCAATGAACATTGGGGTGCATGTGTCTTTTAGAATTATGGTTTTCTCTGGGTATATACCCAGTAGTGGGATTGCTGGGTCATATTGTAATTCTATTTTTAGTTTTCTAAGGAACCTCCATACTGTTCTCCATAGTGGCTGTATCAATTTACATTCCCACCAACAGTGCAAGAAGGTTCCCTTTTCTCCACACCCTCTCTAGCATTTGTTGTTTGTAGATTTTCTGATGATGCCCATTCTGACTGGTGTGAGGTGATACCTCATTGTAGTTTTGATTTCCATTTCTCTAATAATTAGTGATGTTGAGCAGCTTTTCATGTGCATCTTGGCCATCTGTATGTCTTCTTTGGAAAAATGTCTATTTAGATCTTCTGCCTGTTTTTAGATTGGGTTGTTTGTTTTTTTGATATTGAACTGCATGAGTTGTTTATATATTTTGGAGATTAACCTTTTGATGATTCATTTGCAAATATTTTCTCCAATTCTGAGGGCTGTCTTTTCGTCTTGTTTATGGTTTTCTTTGCTATGCAAAAGCTTTGAAGTTTCATTAGGTCCCATTTGTTTATTTTTATTTCCATTACTCTAGGAGGTGGATCACAAAAGATCTTGCTGTGATTTATGTCAAAGAGTGTTCTTCCTGTGTTTTCCTTTAAGAGTTTTATAGTGCCCGGTCTTACATTTAGATCTGTAATCCATTTTGAGTTTATTTTTGTGTATGGTGTTAGGGAGTATAGCTGTCCAGTTTTCCCAGCACCATTTAAAGAAGAGACTGTCTTTTCTCCATTGTATATCCTTGCCTCCTTTGTCATAGATTAGTTGACTATAGGTGCGTGGATTTATCGCTGGGCTTTCTGTCCTGTTCCATTGATCTATATTTCTGTTTTTGTTCCAGTACCATACTGTCTTGATCACTGTAGCTTTGTAGTATAGTCTGAAGTCAGGGAGTCTGATTCCTTCAGCTCCGTTTTTTTCCCTCAAGACTGCTTTGGCTATTTGGGGTCTTTTGTGTCTCCATACAAATTTTAAGATTTTTTTGTTCTACTTCTGTAAAAAATGCCATTGGTAATTTGATAGGGATTGCGTTGAATCTGTAGATTGCTTGGGTAGTATAGTCATTTTCACAATATTGATTCTTCCAACCCAAGAACATGGTGTATCTCTCCATCTGTTTGTATCATCTTTAATTTCTTTCATCTGTGTCTTATAATTTTCTGCATACAGCTCTTTTGTCTCCCTAGGTCGGTTTATTCGTAGGTATTTTATTCTTTTTGTTGCAGTGGTAAATGGGAGTGTTTCCTTAGTTTCTCTTTCAGATTTTTCATCATTAGTATATAGGAATACAAGAGATTTCTGTGCATTAATTTTGTATCCTGCAACTTTACCAAATTCATTGACTAGCTCTAGTAGTTTTCTGGTGTCATCTTTAGGATTCTGTATGTATAGTATCGTGTCATCTGCAAACAGTGACAGCTTTACTTCTTCTTTCCCAATTTGTATTCCTTTTATTTCTTTTCTTCTCTGATTGCCGTGGCTAGGACTTCTAAAGCTATGCTGAATAATAGTGGTGAGAGTGGACATCCTTGTCTCTTTCCTGATCTTAGAGGAAATGCTTTCAGTTTTTCACCATTGAGAATGATGTTTGCTGTGGGTTTCTCGTATATGGCCTTTATTATGTTGAAGTTGGTTCCCTCTATGCCTACTTTCTGGAGAGTTTTTGTCATAAATGGGTGTTTAATTTTGTCAAAAGCTTTTTCTGCATCTGTTGAGATGATCATATGGTTTTTATTCTTCCATTTGTTAATATGGTGTATCACATTGATTGATTTGCATATATTGAAGAATCCTTGCATCTCTGGGATAAATCCCTCTTGATCATGGTGTATGATCCTTTTAATGTGCTGTTGGATTCTGTTTGCTAGTATTTTGTTGAGGATTTTTGCATCTATATTCATCAGTGATATTGGTCTATAATTTTCTTTTTCTGTAGTATCTTTGTCTGGTTTTGGTATCAGGGTGATGGTGGCCTCATAGAATGAGTTTGGGAGTTTCCCTTCTTCTTCAGTTTTTGGAAGAGTTTGAGAAGGATGGGTGTTAGCTCTTCTCTAAATGTTTGATAGAATTCACCTGTGAGGCCATCTGGTCCTGGACTTTTGTTTGTTGGAAGATTTTTAATCACACTTTCAATTTCATTACTTGTGATTGGTCTGTTCATCTTTTCTGTTTCTTCCTGGTTAAGTCTTGGAAGGTTATACCTTTCTAAGAATTTGTCCATTTCTTCCAGGTTGTCCATTTTATTGGCATAGTGTTGCTTGTAGTAGTCTCTTAGGATGCTTTGTATTTCTGCCTTGTATGTTGTAACTTCTCCTTTTTCATTTCTAATTTTATTGATTTGAGTCCTCTCCCTCTTTTTCTTGATGAGTCTGGCTAATGGTTTATCAATTTTGTTTATCTTCTCAAAGGACCAGCTTTTAGTTTTATTGATCGTTGCTGTTGTTTTCTTTGTTTCTATTTCATCTGTTTCTGCTCTGATCTTTATGATTTCTTTCTTCTGCTAACTTTGGGTTTTGTTTGTTCTTCTTTCTCTAGTTCCTTTAGGTGTAACATTAGATTGTTTGAGATTTTTCTTGTTTCTTGAGGTAGGCTTATATAGCTATAAACTTCCGTCTTAGAACTGTTTTTGCTGCATCCCATAGGTTTTGGATCGTCATGTTTTCACTGTCATTTGTCTCTAGGTATTTTTTGATTTCCTCTTTGATTTCTTCAGTGATCTCTTGGTTATTTAGTAACGTATTGTTTAGCCTCCATGTATTTGTGTTTTTTACGTTTTTTTCCCTGTAATTCATTTCTATTCTCATAGCATTGTGGTCAGAAAAGATGCTTGATATGATTTCAGTTTTCTTAAATTTACTGTGGCTTGATTTGTGACCCAAGATGTGATCTATCCTGGAGAATGTTCTGTGCGCACTTGAGAAGAAAGTGTAATCTGCTGCTTTTGGATGGAATGTCCTATAAATATCAATTAAATCTATCTGATCTATTGTGTCATTGAAAGCCTCTGTGTCCTTATTTATTTTCATTTAGGATGATCTGTCTATTGGTGTAGGTGAGGTGTTAAATCCCCCACTATTATTGTGTTGCTGTTGATTTCTTCTTTTATAGCTGTTAGCAGTTTCCTTATGTATTGAGGTGCTCCTATGTTGGGTGCATATATATTTATAATTGTTATATCTTCTTCTTGGATTGATCCCTTGATCATTATGTAGTGTCCTTCCTTGTCTCTTGTCACATTCTTTATTTCAAAGTCTATTTTATCTGATATGAGAATTGCTACTCCAGCTTTCTTTTGATTTCCATCTGCATGGAATATCTTTTTCCATCCCCTCACTTTCAGTCTGTATGTGTCCCTCAGTCTGAAATGAGTCTCTTGTAGACAGCATATATATGGGTCTTGTTTTTGTATCCATTCAGCAAGCCTGTGTCTTTTGGTTGGAGCATTTAATCCATTCATGTTTTAGGTAATTATCGATATGTATGTTCCTATTACCATTTTCTTAATTGTATGGGGTTTGTTTTTGTAGATCGTTTTCTTCTCTTGTGATTCCCACTTAGAGAAGTTCCTTTAGCATTTGTTGTAGAGCTGGCTTGGTGGTGCTGAATTCTCTTAGCTTTTGCTTGTCTGTAAAGCTTTTGATTTCTCCAACGAATCTGAATGAGATCCTTGCTGGGTAGAGTAATCTTGGTTGTAGGTTCTTCCCTTTCATCACTTTAGGTATATCATTGCACTCCCTTCTAGCTTGTAGAGTTTCTGCTGAGAAATCAGCTGTTAACCTTATGGGAGTTCCCTTGCGTGTTATTTGTCATTTTTCCCTTGTTGCTTTCAATAATTTTTCTTTGTCTTTAATATTTGTCAATTTGATTACTATGTGTCTCGGCGTGTTTCTCCTTGGGTTTATCCCGTATGGGACTCGCTGTGCTTCCTGGACTTGGGTGGCTGTTTCCTTTCCCATGTTAGGGAAGTTTTCAACTATAATCTCTTCAAATATTTTCTTGGGTCCTTTCTCTGTCTTCTCCTTCTGGGACCCCTATAATGCGAATGTTGTTGCATTTAATGTTGTCCCAGAGGTCTCTTAGGCTGTCTTCATTTCTTTTCATTCTTTTTTCTTTATTCTGTTCCGCAGCCGTGAATTCCACCATTCTGTCTTCCAGGTCATTTATCTGTTCTTCTCCCTGAGTTATTCTGCTATTGATTCCTTCTAGTGTAGTTTTCATTTCAGTTATTGTATTGTTCATCTCTGTTTGTTTGTTCTTTAATTTTTCTAGATCTTTGTTAAACATTTCTTGAATCTTCTCACTCTTTGCCTCCATTATTTTTCCAAGGTCCTGAATCATCTTCACTATAATTATTCTGAATTCTTTTTCTGGAAGATTACTTATCTCCATTTCATTTAGGTTTTTTTCTGGGGTTTTATCTTGTTCCTTCATCTGGTATATAGCCCTCTGCCTTTTCATCTTGTCTGTCCTTCTGTGAATGTGGTTTTTGTTCCACAGGCTGCACGATTGTAGTTCTTCTTGCTTCTGCTGATGAGTCTCATTTCTGAAACCAGCTTTGTCATTGTCAGTAATCTGCTGGGAGTGTAATCACTTAACCTCTCAGGGCCTCTATATTGTCAAAGGCAAAATGAGGGGGAACAGTAGAACTGTGTCAGTACTTCTCAGTGGGGGCAGTATTATCCTCTTAAGGGCGTTTTGCAAATTTGTGAGGGTGTTTTATGTTGTCTTATTGTTTGTGGGGCAGGTTCCAGTTGTGTCAGACATCATACAGTTTCAGGACAGTCCTGCCAAACGAGGAATTATGTGGTGTCCGTCATTCCTTTAGAATGACCCAGTTGGCGTTCCTGAAGGATGTCATGTAAAAAAGTCTCATCTCTGCTTATCTTAGAAGGGTGAGCAGCTTAGTAGTCCACAGCAGAGCAGAGCAGTGGGGGGAAGGCCTAAAAAAGTAGAAGTTATAACTTCACACTCATTGTTCTTAGCTGCATCTGGATGATCCTCCTTTGGATGGGAAGTAGGTGGTGTAGGAGGCTTTTCAAACAATTTAGCTACCCACCAATGTGTCCCTCTCTTCTAGAAGTTTATTTTGTTATAAAATTATGACACAGTGCCATCACCCATCATTCGTGTGAAGGTCCTCTATCAGAGTACAAGAAAAATTGACCCGTGATGCGCGACCTTCCTTTTTATTTCAATAGGTGCACTGTTTGCCACTTTGGTTTTTAATTGGAGAGTAGCTCTATCTTTCAATTGTAAGCTTGTCTAATATATTAAAGCATATTGAAAATATTAAAACTGAAGTGATTATAGACATCGGCCATATGAGAAAATATGAATGTCAAAATAATGAGACATCCTTTAAAATGTAATGTGGGATTTCTTAGGTTTACATATTTTTAAATTTTTTTTTAAAGTTGGTTTTAGACCAGAGAAAGTTTGAACTTAACATCCAATATTAATGCTCACTATGGGCATAAATGAAATTCTGAGGGCATATTTTGGAGTCAAATTGAAGGGAAATTTTAATAAAAACTGTCCTTATTTCAGCCTAGAAAAGTGCTTTATTGGAAGCATTATTGCTTAAGTAGAAAAATTACAGAAAGTTTGAAAGAGAGATGTAAAATCAAGTGAAAATCAAGTTGTTAATGTAACTTGTATTTGTGGTGCTTAATGGGGACTGAGACTAAAATTTTGGTGAGATATTGAATACATTTGGCATAACTTTAATAATATTTGTTCAGTCTAGAAAATTTACTTAATATTGGAAAGCACAAATAAAAAAGCCCAATAAATTGCCTATGAAACCAGTGCCTGAAGATAGTTACATTAACATTTTGGTGCATATTATTTTAGTCGTTTTTTTTTTTTTATTGCTCTTTATAAACTGCCAGTTAAACATGAAGCCCAGTAGATGGGCTCCCGGGGGAGAGGAAGGATTGGACCTTCCTCTCCAGGAGCCCACAGCTTGTACTGCAGCCCGTCGTGTGATTGCTTTATTTCTCTGGACTTGAGCCACTCGCAGTGGTGGTGGTGGTGGTGCTGGTGTTGGTGGTGTTGCTATTTGTGGAATCATAGTCCTCGTTTCTTGAGTATCTACTCTTTAGTATTCGGCCCTTTATGTAAGCTATTTCCAGTCCTTATAGTAGCCCCGCAAGGTAGGTATTGTTATTTCATTTTACAGATAAGGAAAGGGATGTTCCAAAAGGTTAGGTGATTTGGCCAAGGCTCCACGTGCAGTGAGTGGCAGGGTTTAGACTCAAAGCCTTCATTTGTCCCTGCAGCGCCAGACTCTCAGGGCAGGGGTCCCATCAGAGGTGAGGACTGCTGGTGGGCCTTAGGGAAGGTAGGGAGGGTGTGAGGTTGGGTGGGGACTATGTAGATGAGGCTCTTGGGGCGGGAAAGGTGCCTGGGCTGAGGTGGGCTTGGCAAGCCAGTACTGTTCGGATGGGTTGGGTCCTTGATGACAGAAGTGGGAGATGGGCCTGAGGCCAGGTGGGGAAGACAGATGGGGCAGAGCTCAGAGGGTCTTGAGTGACAGCCTGGAGGGCCTGGGGACCTAATGAACGAGGCTACTCCTGTACTGTCTGATTTTATGGTTTACAAAGAGATTTAAAGGAGAATTTGGAGGTGATGAGACCTGTTGAATTCACAGAAGGTTTTTGTATATTTATTGGTGAATATTTGGATAAACTGATGGTTGGAGACTAACAGTTAAAGGTGCTTGTACATTTACACTTGCACATGCAGTGATAACCTTCTTCAATAAAAAAGGTGGTTCTGAAATAAATGACCACTGAAAACAGTGGGTTGATACCACGTCCCGGCTTGGGAAGCACAATTCTCTGTTTCTAGTAAAAGACTATTTGAATGAGGGAGAATGAATAGAAGCAAAACCAAATAAGCTTGTCACACGATGATAATTAACAAAAGGAAGAAAGGTAGTGTGACAAGGGAACTTCAAATATCTGTGGTATTCGTAAGTTGCGGACTTGCTTGAATTCCCAAGGTGCATATGAAGTACATTGGAGAAAAGAGATGGGCACTGTTCTGAACCTCATTCGTCATATTTCGTTTTTTTTTAAGATGTTGGGGGTAGGAGTTTATTAATTAATTTATTTATTTTTGCTGTGTTGGGTCTTCGTTTCTGTGCGAGGACTTTCTCTAGTTGTGGCAAATGGGGGCCACTCTTCATCGCGGTGCGCGGGCCTCTCACTGTTGTGGCCTCTCCCGTTGCGGAGCACAGGCTCCGGACGCGCAGGCTCAGTAGTTGTGGCTCACGGGCCTAGTTGCTCCGCGGCATGTGGGATCCTCCCAGACCAGGGCTCGAACCCGTGTCCCCTGAATTAGCAGGCAGATTCTCAACCACTGTGCCACCAGGGAAGCCCCCTTCCTTCTTCTGGATGGAAAGGGTACCCCTGACGCTATTCCTCCTCTTGCTTTTCCATTGTTCCTATTGTTCTATTGTCTCACCACCCTCCTCTCCCTTCTTGTTTCCAGCTTGTTCACACTCGCATATTTCTGACTGCCTGCTAACCCTCCTTCTCCTGGCTGAGAGCCCAGGCAGCATTATCAGCCCCCCGGGCTTCGCCAGGAGCCTGCCGGGAACCACTGAGGTTCTTGTCAGCTTCTCTTGCCCTTCACATATGTATTGCCTTCCGCTTGCCTGATCCTGGCCAGGGGATAACAGCCTGTACCGTGCTAGATACTCTGGATCTCAGTAACTGTTTCCTGAAGGAGTTCATTACTCACTGGAAGAAGAGAACCCTTCATGGGAGGACTTCCTCTTTAGGTATCTCTGGATTCAAAAAAATATCTATATGTATATTTTTCATTTCTTTTTCTGTAGACCTGGTTGATGCCTGACTCAATATTGTAGGCTTATAATTATTTTAAATTTACAAGTGTTCTGTGCAGAAAGCATTTATTAAAGACATATTAAGACTTTTGGCTTATGGGCCAAATAGGGTGGTAGTTCAATTCTGTCTATCCCTGAACAGCATTAAGAGATATCAGAGTTCTGGGCTTTCCTGGTGGCGCAGTGGTTAAGAATCTGCCTGCCAATGCAGGGGACATGGGTTCGAACGAGCCCTTGTCCGGGAAGATCCCACATGCTGTGGAGCAGCTAAGTCTGTGCATCACAACTACTGAGCCTGCGCTCTAGAGCCCTCCAGCCACAACTACTGAAGGCCGCGCGCCTAGAGCCGGTGCTGCACGACAAGAGAAGCCACTGCAGTGAGAAGCCCGCGCACTGCAATGAAGAGTAGCCGCTGCTCACCACGACTAGAGAAAGCCCGTGCGCAGCAACGAAGACCCAATGCAGTCAAAAATAAATAAATAAAATAAATTAAGAAAAAACAAAAAAGGAGATATCAGAGTTCTGAAAACGTCACCATGAGTTTTGAAAACATTGAGCAGTAGTGCCCACAAGATGGGGATGTTATTCCATGGCGGCAGTGGTGGGGGGAACCAGCTTTTTTTTTTTCTTGGTAAAATTGGGGTAGTGTCGGATTCCCCACTTTTCGAAATAGGAAGATAGTGGGGTTTTTTTTTTAATCTGAAAATAAGGAGCAATAATGCTTCTATAAGATGATTTTAATTTGTAAGTGCTTCAATATTTTGTGAAATTTGTTGGCATTGGTAACTTTCCCCATTCTATATGGGAGTTTGAATCTGTTTTTCCTAACAAAGGAATATTTGTAGATGAATTAGGTATTTGACCCGCAATATAAAAACTATGTGTCATCCCAGATTTAAGAGAAAAGGTATTAAGCATTGGCAAAGAACAGGAAATAGGCTTCTAACAGGTTTGGGAGAAAAGGATGGTGTTCCCTGTCAACAAAGAATTATAACCCCATTTGTGGGTTGAGATATACACACATGAAATGATTAGTGAGCCAGGCAGTGTTATTTATAACCGTATATGCATTTGTTTTTAATCTCTACCCTGTGGATTCCACAAAGGATTTGTGTCTGTTTGTATATGAGTATGTATAGACAGTGTGTACATCAATTTGTAATGAGGTGCCTTGTAAGAGAATTAGCGGGAGAAGGGAGGAAGCAGGCATTGGAGTCAGGGGGGGAAGGCTTCCCAGAGCAGGGAGCCTTCCAGGATGGGGCTGAACTGCCTGGAGAGGGCTGGGGCCTTCTTGGTGAGGGAAGACACATGAGCAAGCTAGCAGATGCTCCAACGGATATATATACGAGTGACCCTTGACCAACACAAGTTTGAATTGTGTGGGTGAATTTTTTCAATGGTCAATACTACCTGATCTGCAGTTGGTTGAATCCAAAGAAACAGAACCATGGTTACGGAGGAACCACAGATATGGAGGGCTGTGGCTATACACAGATTTTTCATTGCACGGAGGATCGGCAGCCCTAACCCCTGCTGTTGTTCGAGGGTCAGCTGTACAGTCGTAGTGGTGCGGTTGGACACCTGTCATTCTCTCGGCTGCCTGGCATCTGAGTTCCTGTCTGGTTTGGGAAATGCTTTGCTTTCTGAGCTTTGCTTGGAGGCAGAGCCCTCCTCTCGCTGAAAAATAGGGCAGTGCCTTGTGCTGCAGCCCTTGGTGGTGTGAGCTGCGTGGTCTGCTCTTGCACAGTGTCCCTGGGCCACTCCACGGCATGATCTGGGGCATTATTCCTGGCTGTTGGTCATTCTGGGAGCCACCTACTGGGTGACTTTTAATAAAATTCTCTTCTGCTTTGTCAGAGTTGATGTCTGTAACTTGCAGTCAGAAGCCCAGATAGTAATATGCAAACATCATTGGGCACTTCCCTTCGTGCCAAGAGAGTTTCATGTGTTTTATGGACATTCAAGTCTCACCACAACTCTGGAAGGAGGTAATGTTGGTCCCCAATTATAGCTGAAAAACTTGAGATTCAGAGAGGCTACGTAACTTGACCAAGGTCACAAGCCAAGCGGAGAGCTGGGATGTGATCCAGGCTTTTCTGACACGGAGACAGATCTTAACCTTTGTGATCTGTCTCCCACCCTCTGAGGAAAGCAGATCGTAACCGTTAACTACCTGTATGTATTTTGGAGTACTCTGTTATGAAAAGATTTTCCTCAAAGCACAGTTGAGGAAGGATTTGTCTCTCTTACCTGAGTATCAAAAATAGGATATGACAGGTACGGATTGTCATGGGTTAGAACATGGGATTAGAAGTGAGGTTTTCTCACCCATGGTCTGCTTTGCTTTGAGATGTTTGGTACTGGTATCAGGGCAGAGGGCAGACAGTAGATCCTGAAGGGCACGCATGTTTGGAGGAGGGACACGGGGAGGGAAGGGGTGGAAAGGAAAGAAGCTTATCACAAAGACTTTGTTAGGAGCTCTGCTTGTCACATCTTTAAATTTTTATAACTGCTGGGTATTCTGCCTAGAACAACCTGTACCCAGATATCTGCATGGCTAAACCTCCTCTACCCCCCACTTATTTCAGGTCTCTGTTCAAGTGTCTTATCAGAGAGATCTTCTCCTCCCGCCTCCCTCATTCTCTTAACCCACTTAATTTATTTTCATAGCACTTCTCATCACCTGACAGATGACACGTATTTTTATTTTCTCTCTCCTAACTGCTAAAATGTAAGCTCCATGAGAGCAGGGTCTTTGTTTTGCTCACTGCTGGATCTCCAGAATTTAGAAGGTACCTGGCATATAGTAGGTGCTCAGTAAATCATTTTGAGTAAATTAATGAATGTGAGGAAACTGAGGCTTTGAGAGTTTTATATAACTGGCCTAAGATCTCATGGAAAATGATGGAACTGTGTATTAAATTCTAGTCTATGTGACTCCTGAAATCCCTCATGTTCCTTCGTTTGCTAATGACTTTTGCTAATCTGGGAAGATGCCTATATTTGTACATGATTGAGGAAAGAGACATTGCACAGGATTTTTTAGTTAGCAAAGAAAATCTTAGGTAGCTAGCTAACTTTCCTCTTTTACAAATGAAGAAATGACCATGATGCATTGAGAGTTGGTGACATGATCAAAGTAATTCCACTATTTACTGATGGAGAAAGACCAGAAGCAAGATACCCCATCTCCTTGTTCAGTCCTATCCCCCTACACTCGCCTGCAGCATTCACTTTCTTCTTGATAAAGTGAGCCCTATCTTGATGCAGAATTCAGATATCATTCATTGGTGATGGGTGTGAAATAGTGGGTCATGTTAATTTAATGCCATAATATTAATGCAGTAAAGCAGAGACTGCAAACCAGATGCCTACAGGGACCAGCAGACAGCATAACAGTCAAGTGGGACCGGTGGGAACTATGGCAAACTGCCTGCCCAGAGAAACATGTTACAAGAGAAAAAGGTGGTAAACCAATCTAAAAATGTTTGAAACACCCTGCTGGCCAAACAAAACATTTCTGCCAGCCAGATCTAGCCTGCAGGCTCCCAGTTTGTGACTGCTGAAGTTTTAGTGTAAGTAGCTCTTTTCTTTCCAAAGGAGTAAGTTTCAATAAGTGGGGCGATGTCGGAGAATATGTGAAGTGGTGTCACTGTGGTTAATTGTTCTTTAGCCTAGCCAGAGGATCAGTGGGTTGGGCTGTCAAAGTTCACAGAGAGAAAATAATTATCAATAAAGGAGTAGTTATGGCCCGTCTTTATTACCCTGGTGATAAAGTTGAAGAGTAATGTGTTTTCTCTGTCATAATACCATCTGTCCTAATGGAAAGTACTTGGTTATGCTATTTACTGATTGAGAATCAGGAAATCTTCTTAGTGATTTGGCAGGGCTGTGAACTAGTACCTGTATGTCACTGGGCAGATCACCCAATTTTCTACTTTTTCTAATTCAGTATTCATGTCTGAATAATTAAGGGCTGGACTTTATAAGGCCTAGGAAAGAAAGAATTCAGAAGATCTCATGCAGGACTTAAACCCAGTTCTTTATCTTTGTCTCTAAAACAAACAAAAAACAACAACGGCAACAAAAACCAGTGTTGTCAGAGAGAAGAGAGACAAGAGAGACAGGGATTGGATGGTTTGTATATATCACTTATGTCTTTAAGCACACTGATAATAGCAGGGGATTTGCTGTGGTTCCTCTCACTTGCCAGCTGTGAAGCTCAAACAGATTGAGAATGATATGACTTGGTGATCTGTAGGGTCATTTCAGCTCTAAACTCCATCATAACTTGAATTAATGTTCCTGAGGACAGGTTTCAAAGGCTTCTACCATGTAGAGCATGGGTTCTGGAGCTACATGGCCTAGGTTGCAGTTTCTCTAAGCCTCAGTTTCCTCATCCTTAAAATGGGGATAATAGTGGTGACTACCTCATAGTCTTGCTGTTGTGATCATTGTTCTGGCAAATTATCAAATGCTCCTTTTATTCTTACCATGGAGCAACTGTATGGTGTAGATAGTAAAAATCAAATTTAATTCACATTTACATTTGAAATAAAGTATAAGAATTTCCCCTTTTTCCCAGCAGATATAGGGCTTTTAAATTTCTTGGTAGAAACTGATATGTGTTGGAATTAAAAGTTGGCAAGGTTATTTGAACCTTGATATGAGGGCAGTGTGGGTATGAGCTCTCGGTATTGGATTGGTACCAATTGATTAAGGCACAGAGGTAAAGATGAATGAATCTTGTATAAGATGGGTGTAGGTCCTGATGTTAACAAAAGAGTTAACTTTTGGATGTGTGGCTGGGTAGATGTGCCT
Organism: Grampus griseus; assembly: GCF_964374135.1. Classification (NCBI taxonomy): domain Eukaryota; kingdom Metazoa; phylum Chordata; class Mammalia; order Artiodactyla; family Delphinidae; genus Grampus; species Grampus griseus. Next base: position 56,392,978 of record NC_139007.1, on the reverse strand, counting down.
GTGACCCCTCGCACAGTGAAACGGAAAGAAGGCTTGCACGTGTGGTTTTGGTATCCATCTCAAAGGAGATCATCTGATGCAACTTTGCAGTGAAGGGATGAGTTTATTACAGGAGAAGATGTTTTAGTAGCTTTCACGTGCTAATGCGAAGGGCCTCTGCACTGGAAGAACAAGTACACCTCTCCAGATCCATGCTGGAGCGTAATTAAGGCAAGAAGATGACAATAGACAAATTGCCTCTACTTCAAAAGGAGAGTGCGGGTTTACACTGAGTATTTGTTCCAAGGAGGCAAGAAGCAGGCATCGTGCCCTGAAGGTCCTTCATATCGGGCTGCCCTGGCTACTGAAAGAGCATCCTGTCCTCATCTGCTGCACTTTCATCTTCTGCCACGTTTGTATTCATGTGCGCAGTCCGCCACGTAAAAGCACAGCTTGTTATTCCGGGCTCTGCTTCTGTGACCTGAGGTAAAGCCAGATGAGAAAAATATATATATTGTAAGGCTTTTACGTGGAATGGTAGTCACGCACCCTGGTTTTGAGTCGTTTGGCATCTAGCAAGGAGCCTTCAGAGGGTCTTCCGCCTCAGGGAGCAGCAGCCTGCACTGGGTTTGAGAGGGACTCTCTTGGTTGCGGGTCTGGGTATGCTGGTCCTGTATGTGGCAACACCAGGCAGCGACGTCAGCGTCGCCTGGGAAACAGAGGGCACAGCAGACCACGTGGTGGACTTGAAATCAGCTCTAAACAGCTGTTGGATTCTGAACAAAACTTCAGGAAACTTGTTTGCTGGGTGAGCTGGTGGGATGAGGCAGTTGCGATAGGCGGAGGGTGGGGAACAGAGCATTGCTCATCCTGTTGTCAGGGAGTGCTTGGAAGCAACAAATGAATCTCACCTTCCTACTTAGCCACAGCTGGAAACCTCCTTGGAAGAGAGTGTCTTACTCTCAAGCCCCCTCATTACACAGCTGAGGAGACCGTGGCAAGTAGAGGGGAGATGCCCTGCCTGGTGTGAGGCCAGCCTAGAATCCAGACCTTCTGCTTCTGTCCCAGGTTCTGGTTACCTCTGCCCCAGCAAGCAGTGGCCCCGAAGTTTCCAGTGAATTCTGCTTCCACTCACGTCAAATTTGTTTTTCAGCATCTCTGAACATTAAGGCACGTCAGTGCAAATTTATCTGAATCATAAATAGAAGTTCTTTATAGCTTTACTGTGGATTCACCATTGTGGATCTTTCGTTGTTTTTAAAGGTTTTGTTTCCTTATTCTCTTCTTCCTCTTCTTCTTGAAGGTTCAGTTTTTATTTAATGTACTTAGCAAGATATCCTGTTTAAAGTTCTTTGTTTTCTGAGAGTAAGCTCTCATAGTCTTTAACTCTCATCTCTATGCTGATGACTTCTAAAATTATCCTGCCTTCAGTCAGTACCTCTTTCATGAGCTACTAATCTAGATTTTCAAATACTTTCAGCAGTTCTTTTCTAATTTGAATGTGCAAAAGGGTCACCTGGGAATCTTGGTAAAACGCGCATTGGGATTCAGCAGGCCTGGGATAGGGTCTGAGATTCTGCCTTTCCCACAAGCTTGATGCCACTGCTGCTAGTCCCAGGAACACACTTTATACCCAAAGGGTCATTAATTAAGGCACAGAGGTAAAGACAGATGAATCTTGTATAAGGTGGGTGTGAGCTCTAAGTATACAGTGTCACCCAAGGGTCTCTAACATAATTTCAAATTTAGCAGGTCCAAACTGAACTCATCACATTCTCTGTCCAACCTGCTCTGTGTTCTATATTCCCTCTCTCAGTTAATGATTGTCATGTATCCATCCAAGAACAAACTGTGGCATCATCTTGGTTTCTTCTGTGTCCTCCATCCTCTTTATCTGACTGGTCACCAAGGTCATTTGAGTCTACTGGAGAAAAGCTTCTTAAATTTGTCCTTTCACTTCTGTTTCTGTCAATGCCCTCTGGATTCAGATTCTCATCATCTCTCTGGAATCCCCTCACTCCAGAGCATCACAGCTCCAGGCTGTCTTACTATTTATTCTTCTTAAAAGTATGTTTCTGAAACACTAATTTGGAGTGACATTTGCTTGTTTAGAAACCTTCCCCTGTCGCATTCCAAGTGTTTCAATATGACAGGCAAGGTCCAGCACAATTTGGCTTCCTGCAATGCCTAACACCATCTCCCCCCGCCCCCAGCTGGTTGCAGTTCCCTGGAAGTCAGTATAATCCGTCTATATCAATCCACTCACAGTTCCCCAGGCTCACTGTGTATCTTTGCTCATATGGTTGCCACTGCCTTGAATGCCTTTCTCATCACGTTCTACCTAGCAGAATCCTGCTCAGCCTTCAAGCCCCAGCTCTTACCACTCTTCTATGAAGTCTTGACCACGTCTCCTCCTTAGAGCTTGTGACTTTTCTAATCTCTGCTTCCATAGCAGTTACCACTTGCAATATTGTTTTGGAGTTCATTGCACAGGTCTTCGTTGCCTCCTAAGTCGTAGGCCTATCTTGTCTGAAATACATCTACATTCCATAGTTTAGCATAGTGTGGAATAAAATAGGTTTTCCCTAAATGTTTGCTGAGTCACTGAAAAAGCAAATATCCTGTAGACAGACATGAAATTTTGCATGTTGGAAGTAGGAGGGAATTACATCACTCATACATATTGGGCTCTTTGAGGAGAACCTGCCTGCTGCCTCATTCTTCTGTAGCTGCGCTGTCAGTACAGTAGCCACCAGCCATCTGTGGCGACTGAGCACTTGAAATGTGGTTGGTCCAAACTGAGCTGTGATGCAGGCATAAGTTACAGGATTTTGAAGACTTAGAATGAAAAGAAAGCAAAAGATCTCTTTAACGTTTTTTTTTTTGTGGTACGCGGGCCTCTCACTGCTGTGGCCTCTTCCGTTGCAGAGCACAGGCTCTGGACGCGCAGGCTCAGCAGCCATGGCGCATGGGCCCAGCCGCTCTGCAGCATGTGGGATCTTCCCGGACCAGGGCATGAATCCGTGTCCCCTGCATCGGCAGGCGGACTCTCAACCACTGCGCCACCAGGGAAGCCCTCATTAACAGTTTTTATGGTGATTACATGTTGCAATGATAATATTTTGGGTATATTGGGTTAAATAAAGTATACCATTAAAATTATTTTTACCTGCCTCTTTTTTAATGTGGCCACTAGATAAATTTAAATTACCACTGTGGCTTGCCTTTTATTTCAATTAGATAGCACTGTTGTAAAATAACGATCTATTGTCACATTCAAAACAACTCAGGAAGGTTTCCTGCCACCCCCTCCCCCCGATTGTGCTTTTTATTTTTTTTAAACATCTTTATTGGAGTATAATTGCCTTACAATGGTGTGTTAGTTTCTGCTTTATAACAAAGTGAATCAGCTATACATATATCCCCATATCTCCTCCCTCTTGCGTCTCCCTCCCACCTTCCCTATCAATTGTGCTTTTTAACATTCTGTCAAGTATTTAATATTTATGGTTAAGTTTTCAATTATGAGTTACTGATTTAAAAATAAAATCATTTTTATGAAACTACTACCACTGAGTTCAGTTTTCCAAGTTGTAGTGTCTTTTGAGATGATTCTTTTGATTCTTACTGAGCTACTAAACTAAACCTCAGGAACTTTACCATATCTCACCTATGTTAATGTCACAAATCAATAAAAACTCAGAATGTTTATTTATTTATTTACCATGACCTATGGAGTAATAAGAAATGGGAAATGAGAAAGTTTATTATAAAATTTGTAATCCACGTCTTTAACCCTACTGCCTGCATAGTTTCTCAGTACTTCTGCTGGTTCAAAATCACATCCCTTACCATCATAAAAACCTCCTGCTTAATTAATTTTTCAGTGTTTAAAGCTTAAGGATTCCATAAAAGTTTTTTTTTGAGATGCCTGAAGCACTTGTTTTTCTAATTTTCTGTAGCCATAGAATCCTCTTGCAGTACATTCTTAAATGGATCTCCAAATAACGTATTTATCAAAGTGTCTATGGTTGAGGGGAGGGGTAAGTGGGGAGCCCAGACAGGCCCTTTCCATCACCTTAGTTTCTCTTTCTTTAAAAAAATGCACCTCTGGGAGTTCCCTGGTGGTCCAGTGGTTAGGGTTTGGCACTTTCACTCGGGTTCAATCCCTGGTCAGCAAACCGAGATCCCGCAAGCTGCAACGTGTGGCCAAAAACAAACAAACAAAAGGCAACTCCAAGGCAAAGCGGCTGGCTAAATTAAGACATTATACATGAAAAATCAGTGTGAACAGATGAATAGATTAAAATTATGTAATTTTTAGAATTGGAAGAGACTTGAGGTATTCTTCTTCTTGTTATAGGGTGAATTTTATGTGATGCTTACACAGTGAACAGTAGGGCTGGAGATAGGCCAACTTCTTCCATCTTCCAGTAGAATCTTCTTTTCTATGCTACCCTGCGATAATAGCCTAAGAAATACTCATTCCTGGGACATTAGTATGGCCAAACAGTGATGATAGCACCTGTGGTGGAGGGTAGGAACCTGTTGGAGATAAAGTGAGGGCATATATACCATGATTTCATGGAGCGGTAGCCCAAAGTGAGGATTAGGTGACCACTTAGGAGGTAGCCGGTAAATGTCAGTCTCTCTTCCCTCTGTACTCATTCCATAGCTTCTTGCAATTCACTGATTAGCGTTTAAAATGGCGCAATGAATTATGCAAAAGCTGTTTCTGCAGGAGGGACTGTCTTGCAGCCTAATGCAGCACAGATGGAAAGATCCTCTTTTAATCATTGTTCCCACAACACTTGGAAGCTTTTTGAGGAATAAGCACTCAGAAGTGGAAGTGAATGGGCTTCAACAGTAAGTGAATTCCTTCTGCAGAGAGGAACTGAAATGTATTTATGATGCAGAAGGTTGCCCTGTGTTTGAATGCTCATCCTTGTCATCTGAGATTCATGCTTAGAAGCCAAACGTCTCTTGAAATACTTGGGTTCGAGATGCTTCCACTGGAGGAATTACTTCTGCCCAGGCTGGCCCAACATGTATTATTATTTTTCTTCAGAAATGGTGGCGAGTATTTAAATACCAGTTCACTCCGTTCATGAAAATATGCAAATTACCTCTCTTTTTCTGATCTTTAGTCACTACTGAAGAGACTGAATTAGTTAGCATCCCCTTGCTTTTATTAGCATAATATTAATGCAGATCATTAGCAAAGGCTTTTTAAAAAAGAAAGCAGAAGCATCCATGGGAAGCAATTCACATGTAAAGCAACAGTGTTTAAGTCCTCAGTGAGGAAGAAGAAACATTTATGATTAGGTTTCTAACTTTGGTATCTGTGCCAAGGGCCACCCGCCGCAGCCCAAACAGGCACTTGCTTCTAAAATCACCTTCCCCTTGGAGATTTCACTTGCAGAGCAAGAACCAATTGGAAAAAGCCCAAAGGGAAAATTTCAGAACAAAGGTGATACACAGTTACCTGTATTATGATTCAGATGCCATTAAGAATGTGTACTATAGAGTATATTTCTAAGACACTGCTTTTTAAAATATAGGAGGAAAAAGTAAATGAATGTTATTCATTGGCCAATTCAAGATATGGTAAAGGACCGACTTAAAACTATTCCCAGCAAAGGGGTTAATATAAAGAGGACACTGGTTAATTCCTTCTTTGCTCAGAGGAAATGGGCTTAAATTAGAGGGAAGTAAAGTTGAATCAAATAACAGGAAGACATTGTTGGCTCTGGGGAGAGCTTTATAAAATTAGAATGAGGTATAGCAAGAGCCTGGAGTCTCCCTTCTTACCTCCTCTTACTGTGTTACAAACATTTTGTACACTTTCTGGCAACTGTGTCTGCCTGTGTCTAACTGGAGTGAGCACTACAGGATCTGCTGTCTGCACCAGTCATTTGCATGGAGCCCGTGCTGCCCTAGCTTGTTGTTTTCCTACGTGTTTTATCTCTTCTCATACCATGTAAGCTCTCAGGGATCAGAGTTGAGGCCCTGTGCTGCTTTGGATACCAGCATGTATAGTACCTTGCAGTGAATGAGGAGCCAGTATTTGTTGAATGAATGTATGAATCACAACTTGGTTACCTGTTTATTATTATCAAGCAAGAACCTAAGCTCTGTGGCATCATTCCACCAAAACACTGAAGTGTTGACTTCATCCCAATTCCACTGTTTTTTCCAGTGTCCACTTCATTACTTGAAATGGAAAATATACTTCATTATGTAGGTTAATTTCATTGTTAAACTATAACCACAATGATTTTTTAAAAAATGAAATTTAAGTAGGAAATTCTGCCCAATATCATAATGAAGACTGAGGATTAAATGTAGGCATTGTTGTTCAGTGAAACTTTCTGTTCACAAAGCTATTGGATTAAGAAATTTATATTCCTGTATTAGATTGGTTGGCATATGCTTAGAGTTTCACAATATTTCTAATAAAAGCTGCATATTTTACTTTATAGAACCAGCTTCAGCAAAACTAAAGTCCTTTATGAGGTGGGAACCCTTAAGAGTTGGCCCTCAGACACCTGAGTTGAAAAAGAAAAACAAAGAGCAAGAAAAAGTTCTAAGTCTTGGATCTTTACTGTGGAGTATCTGACAACCTAGGTCTTTCCGACAGCTTACCCTGACAAGATAGTAAAGGAAGTTCATCTTTTTTTAAAAAAATTATTATTATTTTATTTTATTTTTAAAAAACATCTTTATTGGAGTATAATTGCTTTACAATGTTGTGTTAGTTTCTGCTGTATAGCAAATAAAGGAAGTTCATCTTTGATCCCATCATCCTGCCTGGCTACCATGCCCTTGGTGCCCTGCACAACTACCACCTTCTGCCTTAGGGGCACTACATCCTCTTAGTCCTTTCATCTCCTCCTTGTAGTACTTACTCAGATTCTGTTCTGGTCTCAAGAGGCTCTGTTCTGTAGTCAGTGGCCCAATGGCTAATCTCTTCTGCAGTGTTAGCTTCCTGAGACAACACCTCTTTCTTCCACCTCTTCTTTCCTGGCAAGGAAGGGCATGGGTAACACACTTGGCTGGGATGTGAGTTCCTGGGAGCCTTGGCCAGTTCAGAATGTGGGAGTCAGGAAGGCAACTCAGCAGGTGACCTTTGGGAAAGAATTAGGTATCACTCTGTCTGGATTGTTTCTTTGTTGGGACTGGGCAGAAAGGAGAATCCATGTAGAGCAGTGGGGATAGCAGTAGAGAGCAAGAGGGGTGGCAGTGGAAAACTGGAGGTGGACGTCCTTGAGCTGGACCTTGATTTAGCGTCAGCTTTTTATAGAGAGCCAACAGCTTGGGTCGTGGCTAGGGAGGGAACTCTCAGGGACACTGGCTTCTTGTGGACTTCTTAGCTTGTTTCAAATTCCCACATGGAATGGCATTTTGGAACTGGATGCCATATTGCTTTTGGCTAAGTGCTGACATTGCTGCCCCATGTAAGTAACAGGTCAGTAGTAGGCGAGCATAAGCTCGGTGATAAGCTGGAGACGGAGGAGCTTCCTAAGAGGACCAAGGTAGGAATTCAACTGGGACAGGTTCATAAACTTCCAGTTTGGAGGATTTAATCCTCCCAGAATTTGATGTCCTGTGGGTGGCATTTACCAGAGCTCAGTGTGCCCGTAACTATGCCAGATGATGTGGTAATGCTAAGGAATAGCATTAGTTATGTTTTCTTATTAATATGTTTTCTTTCCCTTCTGCATTTCCTCCCCTCATTGCCTGTATGTTCCCATAATTCCTTCCCATAAAGCCCTTGCCCATCCCTCATGGTCACCTTAGATCTCTCTGCCCTCTGAGACCTGTTCCTGTCCTCTAAACAGAGCTTGGTGGCTTTGAGTGAAAACACTCGTTTTTGTGGGATTTTTGTTTTGTTTTGTTTTTCCTTCAAAAGTTAAGGTTAAAGCCCCCACCCCCAGGCAGTACTTTACCATTGGAAATTGCCTTTAGTTTCCCATGTTTTATTTTATATTTCATGTCTCTTTTAGGCTACTTACGTTCATATCTGACTTGTGTTGGGTCAGCTCAGATTCTAAAGCATACTAAGAAAAAAGAGGTCTCAGATAATCTCATTTACGAAGGAAAATTTATCCTGTAATATTCACATCGTCTACTTTGTAACTGACTCCTGAAGACATTTAGTGGAAAATATTACAGATGGATTGTTTCTAAGCTTGGCTAAATTATTTGAAAAGCCGGAAATTATTTCTTCACCACCCCCCTCCATCTCCTCAGTAGAGCTGACTTTTAGGACCTGGCTTATAAAAATACTTCCTGGCCTTCAGTACTTATCGGTGGAGCATTATAGCCTTTGAAGGTCACTTGGAGCTATCCATAAAATTACACTTTGCAGCCTAAGTGAAGTAGCTTTCTGTTTTCCTACCCAGGTATTTGCCACACTGTTGCTGCTGTTTTAAATTGTTCTGCTCTTACTACTCACCAGCATTACTTTGAAATGATGTAGAAGTGTGTATCCTCTCCCTTTTCATTGTGTAACATAAACACAGACATCTTTTCACTTTTAACATTTTTTTCCAGTGTTTGTCTATAGCGTTCCTTATGCTGTCTGGTGGAAGCTTGGTTTCATGCCCCTGGAGCCCCACTGAGATAGATGATTTCTCTACCTTATTGTAACAAATAATCACAAAGAACCAAAAAGAGTTTAATAATAATGCCCGCATCTTTTCCAAAGTATGTGCCCATGCATTTAGCTTCAGTTATTATCAAAAGGTTTTTTTTTTTAAATCCAACTTTGCCTTGTGTCCATGTTTTTATTGGCATAGGAAAATCGATGTTACTATGTATATAAAGTCTTACAGAAGGGCAAGAGGTTGGCCCGTAGAAATAAGTAAAACCAATATTTTATTCAACACTATTCCAATATTAAATTTAAAAAATATTAATGTTCATAGTTTTGTGTCTTATCGACATATATTTTGTTAGTACCTATATGGTGGCATTATGAATCAATAGCAACCTACTTTATGAATTGGAGGGGGATATCAGAAAACTGTAATTTGTCAATATTTAGTCAGTCAGCGCCCAGAATGAGATTCCTGGCCAACAGTTAAACATCTATCCTGGATCCTAGATCCTGAAGTATATTGTTATGTCTTGTATGTGAGAGAGTTGCACATTGATGAAAATTTATCTGTTTGTATTAATGTATTTTTAAGGCATATTGGTGAACTGTAATGCTGAGATTCTAAGCTAATAGAAGGCATGATGGGGACTTTGTGAATGACGAGTTCAAGCATATTAGAGAAGATGGGGAAGACTTTTGGTCTTCATTAGTGAATCCCTTTCTTCATTTCACCTCTGAAAATGTGTTGAGAACTCGATGAATTCCTCAGAAAGAGAAAAGCACAGCCCTGAAACCAAAAAGACAAAAATTTGATTTGTCAAAAGCAAAAAAAAAGAAAAAAAGGATAAAAGGTTGATGACAATTTGGGGTGCTGATAGCTACCTTTGAAGCCTCATGACTATTGTGAAACAAGAACCAGGCATTAGACGATTGTGGTGAGAAAGCTAGACTCCATCTCGGGAAAGAACAGCCTCAATTTTGGACCAGTGAGTGAGCTGCAGACAAATCCAGGAGGACTGTGACAAACAGTCACGGGCAGAAGGAGGGATCGCAGGATGGGCTGTGGAGGTAACCTCAAATTGTTGAGCTGAGTCTATGCAAATGGTTGTTTGGGTGGAGGGTGAGCTGGAGGTGAGTGGGTAGTGACAGAGAGGAAAGGAAATTCTTTCTGAGGAAGGAATGGTGAACCACAGCAGGGCTTGAGACAATGCTAAAGCATAGGTCATGACCCAGAGGCCCATGCTGGAGAGCTGTCTGGGCCGCTGGTTCAGTGAGGAACTGGAAAATTCCACGCATGCCTAGTTTCAGTGTCATTTATAATCTATTTCAAGATAAAGGCTTGAGTAGGTTGGTTGAACAGACATCTCTGATAAGGTGCCCAACATACACCAGGCATTCAACAAATATTTTAAAATTTATTTTAGAGATTAAGTTGACAGGATGAAACCAGGGAATGTGGTGGGCTTAACAAAATGTATGCCAGTGCTTGTTTGTGACTTAATATTAGGTACAGTATGATATGAAATTGGCCCTTTCTTTTGTATGTTTTTATTCCCTCATAAGGAAGGCTGCTTTCAAATTAAACACCCAAGAGTTACAGAGGCATAGAATAATTACCTATTAATTACCTTTTAGGGTTTCCTGATGACTGATTTCTTTACTGTCTACTTTTCATGTCCTTGTTTCATTCCTTTGTAGTTTTGTGCAATTAAATGAGAAACACCTTAGAAATTAAAAGGATGTTGTTGTTTCAGAAGCAGCCATAAATCAGTAATTAATAATTGAACAGTTCCCAAGCATCTGCTATGGCAAATGGATGGCTAAACCCAGGGATACCCAGATGAAAAAACAAACAAAAACCCCCAAACAAACAAACAAACAAAAAACTCTGCAGATCCTTGCAGCAAGGAACATACAGTGGAGTGGTAGAGATACAAGCATGAGTATCACAGTGCAGGATGTGGTCAGGATCGTGGGGAGACTGAAGGAGCGTGGATATGTCTTTCTTTATTCCAACCCCCATGGAGAAAGACACCAAGATATGAAATTGAGTAATGACAGCTGGAAAACAGATCCAGCTGGAGAGCCTATGCTCCGAATGCAAAGTGGCTGCTGGTGTTGAATCTCCAGATGGCTTGAAACTAACCAGAACAAGGAAAGGAGAGAGTTCTGGAGAAGAGCTGTGTCAGGTACATCCAAGTGTCGGGTAGATACAAGTCCTGGCGATGGAGAATTGAGTGGAGTGCATATGCAAACTCAGTTCGATATGCTTTGAACCAGTCTTCCAAGGTCTTGATATTTCATGTCAAGTCCCACTGCTGATCTCTTTACCCTCGTCTTGGAAAATGACTTAGACATTCAGATCCCTGGCTACCATTTGGCTACCTGTTGTTGAGTCTTGATGCCAATGGAGGAGGAAAAACTGCCTCCTGAGAGAGATTGCGGGAGCTCAAAACAAAGAGGATCTCACTTCTACCCAGAACCAAAGCTCGAAAATAAGAAAGACCGATGTCTGGTGGCCGGTGTTAGCCCATAACTTCCCCTTTACATACCCCACGTCTATACTTAAAAGGGAAGGGAGTTTTTCCAATTTGCTTTGGCTGCCTCATGACTCTCCCACATGCCCTTCTGTCTTGTGCCTTTTCTCCTTTCTTTCTACTAGACTTGGTGGTAGTCATTGCTGCCTATACCCCTATTCTTTTTTTTTTTTTAACATCTTTATTGGAGTATAATTGCTTTACAATGGTGTGTTAGTTCCTGCTTTATAACAAAGTGAGTCAGTTACACATATACATATGTTCCCATATCGCTTCCCTCTTGAGTCTCCCTCCCTCCCACCCTCCCTATCCCACCCCTCTAGGTGGTCACAAACCACCTAGCTGATCTCCCTGTGCTATGCGGCTGCTTCCCGCTAGCTATCTACCTTACGTTTGGTAGTGTATATATGTCCATGCCTCTCTCTCGCTTTGTCACAGCTTACCCTTCCCCCTACCTATATCCTCAAGTCCATTCTCTAGTAGGTCTGTGTCTTTATTCCTGTCTTACCGCTAGGCTCTTCATGACATTTTTTTTTCTTAAATACCATATATATGTGTTAGCATACGGTATTTGTTTTTCTCTTTCTGACTTCACTCTGTATGACAGACTCTAGGTCCATCCACCTCACTACAAATAACTCAATTTCGTTTCTTTTTATGGCTGAGTAATATTTCTCCATTGTATATATGTGCCACATCTTCTTAATCCATTCATCTGTCGATGGACACTTAGGTTGCTTTCATGTCCTGGCTATTGTAAATAGAGCTGCAATGAACATTTTGGTACATGGCTCTTTTTGAATTATGGTTTTCTCAGGGTATATGCCCAGTAGTGGGATTCCTGGGTCATATGGTAGTCTATTTGTAGTTTTTTAAGGAACCTCCATACTGTTCTCCATAGTGGCTGTATCAATTTACATTCCCACCAACAGTGCGAGAGTGTTCCCTCCCCTATTCTTTTAGTGATGTTCACATATGAATTGGTTCTACCATAGTTTTCTGTAAAAGTGAGAAAGCCAAGTTTTCATAGCTCTCTCTCAGCAGCGTCACTAATGGGCTTCTCTTCTCAGCTTTACTTAGGCAAAGTTAAGTAAATAGAGCATCATCAGTTCATTTGCTCATTGTTTTGCTGTGTGTCAAAATTGGGCGGACGCTCTGTGAAGACTACAGCAATGTGCTAGACGTATGTTAAGTGACGTTTATTTTTAAAGAAAAAGAAAGCTGAAAGAAATAATGGGTAAGTTTTATCCTTCCCCCACATGAAAGGGGTAAAATATGCAAAGGGTAAAAGTAAGTTTACTTGAAACGTGAAAACTAACTAATATATTTTA